>NW_025421322.1:13770000-14117500 GCF_011764305.1 Mustela putorius furo | reverse complement strand
AAGAAACTGTTATAACCCCATTTTTCTTTGAACCTAGCTCTACATTTGTTTCTAGTCATTCTTACTTTAATTTGATTTGTTAGAAAGTTTTGGAAACCTCAGATTTCCTTTACTGATAATGTTTAAATCCTTTCTAAAATTCCATTAGGCCAATGTGAAGATACGAGCCTGCATTATCAGAACAAGTTTAAAAAATATTCTTTACTTGTAGCTTTACAGAATATTATTGAGGGTTTATGATTGAGATTTCTAATATGGGGGCACCTGGGTGGCTCAATCAGTTACATGTCTGCCTTTGTCTCAGGTCATGATCCCAGGGTCCTGCGATCAGAGCCCCATCCATTCTTCTTTTCTATCTCCCTCTCCTCCCACGCATGTTCTCCCTCCCATCCCCCACTGTGTCAAATAAATAAATAGAATCTTTTAAAAATTTATAATACAGCTATATGAGTTTTGAAAAGTGAGGTTAAGGGGTGTCTGGGTGGCTCCATTGGTTGGGCGGCTGCCTTTGGCTTAGGCTTGATTTCAGGGTCCTGGAATTGAGCTCCACATTGGGCTCCCTGCTCAGCGGGGACCCTGCTTCTCCCTCTCTCTTACCCTCTGACTGTATGTTCTCTCTCTCTCAAAATAAATAAATAAATAAATAAATAAATAAATAAATAAATAAAAATTTAAAAAAGAAATAAAAGAGAAGAAAAATGAGGTTAAGCTCAGCTCTTATAAATATTTTTACCAAGAATTCCTTTTACTAAGCTTGATGTTTCAGCACCATTTTGTGCACTTTCTTTTCACCTTATGGAACCTCCCGTTATTTGTCATCTCCCCATTCTTTTCTTCCCCAAGTGTAGATTTCTGCATTTCTTCACCAGTGTTCACCTTCCCTTATAAAATTGCTAGCTACATTTTTCTATTTGTAAAATCCTTCATTTAGTTTCAGATCAAGTACTACCCTAACTCCTTACACTTGGGAATGGTGCTGCTACCAGTTTCTTTCTTTCTTTCTTTTTTTTAAAGATTTTTATTTATTTTTATTTATTTATTTGAGAGAGATCACAAGTAGGCAGAGAGGCAGGCAGAGAGAGAGGAGGAAGCAGACTCCCTGCTGAGCAGAAAGCCTGATGCGGGGCTCAATCCCAGGACCCTGGGATCATGACCCTAGCTGAAGGCAAAGGCTTTAACCCACTGAGCCACCCAGGCGCCCCCTGCTACCAGTTTCTAATTGCTGTGAGTTATTTCTGTTTATAGATCATCATAATTGAAAACGGGCATCCTCCCTTTTTTCATATGTGGTGATTCCAGATTTAACACTACCCTGGTATTTTCAACAAATCAACTCCAAATATTCAGAGCTGTGTGGGAAGCTTTTTGTTTAAAGTTTAGAAAAGTTTAAGGAAAAGGGTTTACTTAACAGGATTTTGTATTGCAATGCCAAAAGTAACTTAATTTTGAAGTACTTGTTATCCCCAGATCTGAGTCCTCAGATCCTTGACCGCCTCCAGTTTTTGAGTGTTAAGCAACTTGCTTCAGAGTCTTTCTGTGTGTGTGTGTGTGTGTGTGTGTGTGTTTTTGCTTCAGAGTCTTTCATATCCAGTGTGCTTCATTCTAACCTAACTCCTAGAATTTCTATTAGTTTCATATACAAAAATACATGTTTCTGTTCCAGATCCAAAGCTGCTTCTAAAGCACTTGAAACAAAGAGTTCCCTCCCTTAGAGAAACTCTGTGTTACCAAGTGTTTAGAATGGTTTTTTCCCTTCTGTTATTGTCTTACATTTCACTCTTATTTATGTAAAGGCTAACAATCAAGCACAAAGCATCCACAGTACTCCCACAGAAATGCAATATGCCCAGTTGACACTCAAGAATTTTGTTTGGTAAGTCATACTTTTTACTAAAGGACCTAACTTTTTACATCTGTGTAATTTACACTTATATAAACCTTGGTGAGTTGCATAAAGCAATTCAAACTGATTTAGAGAAATTAAATTAATATATGCTGAAAATGAGATGTACAGGAATATGAATGCCATTTTGAGATTGATATCTAAAACTTAACACAATATTTTTACCATTAATCTATTATAATATGGCGATTGTCAACCAGAGTCTACCATCAGAATCATCAGTTATGGTAAAATGGACTTGTGGACAGAATACCTATGGTATTATGGATGTAGACTATTCATTGAGCCCACAGTATAGGCCTCCACTGCCTGAGTTTCTATTTATTTTCTCAGTGTACATCCTGCTAGCAACTAAAAGAATACTGATCTCCAAATATTCATTTTAGAAAAAAAAGAATGGCTGTCTGATGGTAAGTTGACTACATTTAATTTTTTTTTTTGAACTTCTGATGGGGAAACAATTCATTTTGACTGAAATTTCACATTTTTTAAGGTACAGATTTTTTTTTTAAGATTTTATTTATTTGACAGAGAGATTACAAGTAGGCAGAGAGGCAGGCAGAGAGAGAGGAAGGGAAGCAGACTCCCTTCTGAGCAGAGAGCCCTATGTGGAGCTTGATCCCAGGACCCTGGGACCATGACCTGAGCTGAAGGCAGAGGCTTAACCCACTGAGCCACCCAGGCGCCCCCAGATATAGAATTTTATTGCCTGTTCACATGGCTTTAGGCAGTATCACTTAGGAGCATTACAAGAGGTCATGAATTGTTTGTATCATTAACATAGTATGCTGTATAATGTTACATCAAACCTAATAACTCACTTTATAACCAAAGAAGTGGAGCAGTGAACACAGGACCATGGGATCCACTGGCTGTGGATCATATAACAAACTTTCCCGAAGCTGTTGACCTGATAAAAATGAAGAAGTAGCTCCTTGCTATCACACCTTCATAACCATCTTGAAAATGAAACCCTGGAGTGAAAAGACACTACACCCCATGATGCTATATATACATACTCTAAGTCAAAGATCAAGATAGAGCGATCAAGATCACCCTATCAAATCAAAGATCAAGATCAAGATAGAGTGTTGTGTGTCTGGGAATGGATGCCAAGGGGAAGAATTAGGAATAACTCCATTTGACATTAATTCTGATTATCAGCTATGGAATACATACTTAATAGTCTCTGAAACAGTAGTCTCAATGGTTTTGTTTGTTTTTACATAGGGAAATAATCCACCATGGGATACAAGCCAACATAGAATCACAGCATTGTTAAGTTTTAGCTGCTGCCTGATCATTCTAGGTTCCTTTTGCCAAAAGCCCATCAAGCAAAACTAGAATAGAATATGTTATAATAGAATAGAATAGAACAGAACAGAACAGAATAGAGTAAAATAGAAGTTAACTACCATACTGGCAGATGTAATTGGTCATCGCAAGGAAGTGGTCATTTTGCTTTATAATTGATCAGGGTGGCAACTGATTGACACTCGAAAAATCTACTTGAGGCATGCTTTGATAATTATTTGTTTTAACTTTAAATGACCAACTATAGCTACTATATCCTAATAGGTTCGTGTTAACCAGTTCAGGCTCCTCAGCAGATCTGGGTCACCCCACCAGGCAAGAGACCCATTTGAGGCAGAGTGGGTGATCAAGATGGAAGTGGTTAGTGTCAGTTCTGGTCTTCAAACCAAATACAAGCAGGAGTGGCAATTGTTCATATTATCTTTTTTCTCCCTGAATATTTTCTGAGCAAAAGAAACAGACCAGAATTCTAAAAATTCTGTCCCAGACAAAATGAACTTACTATATAAAGCAAGTAAGTCCATGCAACACAAGGAGGGACCTATTGTGGACACAGTGGTGTTTCATACAGATGCCGTTTTTTAAGACCAAAGAACTCACTCCCTCAACTTTCAGAAGTATGGGCTACCAATGATTCACAGCTCTGAGTAGGGCGTCCCCTAGCCCAAAGGACATTGTCTTGCTGAGATTTGCATCCTTCCTCAGGGAGGACTCTGGGCCAAAAAGGCCAGGCTCCTTTTTCTTAGTTGGAGATGTTGGAAGGGCCATTCCAACTTCAAAACTCCCTATGGGATTGACATGAGTTGTCAGCTCCATTCTGCTACCCGTACTCCTTTAAAAATGTTATTATCTAACACATGTTGTATTTAAATGCCTGCCTGCAAATATCTGTCTTAAAGTCAGCTGTCCAAGAAATTTGGCCAATGACAAATTATTTAGAGGGACTTGAATTAATTAATCAAAATTATTTATTTATTTATTTATTTATTTATTTGAGCGAGTCAGTGTGAGAGAGCATGAGAGGGGAGAAGGTCAGAGGTTGAAGCAGGCTCCCGGTGGAGCTGGGAGCCTGATGCGCAACTCGATCCTGGAACTCCAGGATCATGACCTGAGCCAAAGGCAGTTGTTTAACCAACTGAGCCACCCAAGTGCCCCCAAATTAATTATTTTTATTAATTAAAAATTATGTATAATGCGGTGCTTGGCTAGCTCAGTTGGTAGAGCATGAGATTCTTGATTTTGGGGTATTTGAGTTTGAGACCCATGTTGGATGTAGAGATTGCATACATATATATATACACATAGATACATACATCCATAAAACAAAAAATAGAAGGAAATCCACTTAAAAAACCACTGCAGATTCACTTATACATGAATTAAGACTTTTTATTCTGCAGACATAGTATTAGAAGCTGGAAATACCAAATAATGTAGCCATGGTTGTATTCCCTATGCACAAGTACTTTTATTTATTTTTATTTATCTGACTTCCTATAACTCCAAAACTATGATTAGATAACCTCTCTATTATTAACCTCTATTTATTTCCATGTATTTTAAAATGTTGTAATTGATTTTTCTTTTGTGTATTAAACCACATGATATTTAACATTGTAGCTCTCTCTTCATAAACATAGTTTTCCCCTCTAGAATACAATTTGTTAAATCTGGAGAAGAGAAGGAGTGTTATGCATGTGACATGATTGCAAAACAAAAAAAGTCTGTCATGAAGACAAATACGAGACTACCTTCTTTTTCTTGGAGAATTCAATACTTAGAGACAGATTTTACTCCACAAACTTAGCTATTGTGGTTAGTTTATTACCCATCCTTGTCTAATTAAAATTGTAATAGCCAACATATAGAATGTCCATAAAGATTCCAATTTGTTTTAAAATAAGTGTTCGAAGGTTTTATTGTTTTTATTCCTAACAGTTCGTTTTTTTCTGTTGATTATTTTTCTTAGTGAATGATTTGTCATCACAGAAGATTGTTCTGTTCATGCTAATGTAGCAATTTTCTTTACCTGTTTAGTGTTTAACTTTTCAATGTTTCTAATTTTGTTAAATTATCTTGTTATAAAACCGTACTTTGCTTTGTAATTACTTAGTTATATTCAGTAAGAGGGAAAATTGAGAGATCTATAAAAATAAGCAGGAACAAATTATAAAGGATAATTAGAAACTGGAAAACAGTGAGCCCAGAAGTGATACATGCATTCTAGATACCACTTTCTTTCTTTTTTTTTTTTTTAACATTTCTGATCTATTTATGAATGAAGAACAAAATAATAGAGGAGATACTTTCAGAAGGAAACAGATTGGCTACTATTTGCCATTGTAAAAGGTTAAAAATAAACAGTGGTTTTAATTGTGACATTTTAGCAATTTATATATGTTACTTTGTTTCACTTGAGAAATTCAGATGGTCTAGGAGCACTTGGGTGGCTCAGTCAGTTAAGCATCTGACTCTTGACTTCAGCTCAGGTCATGATCTCAGGGTTGTGAGATTGAGCCTCAAGTCAGGCTCTGCACTGGGTGTGGAGTCTCCTTGACATTCTCTCTCACTCCCCCTCCCTGTGCCTGTCTCCTGCCTCCTCCTCCTCCTCTCTCCCTTTCTTAAAAGAAAAAATAAAGTCAGAATGGTTTAGCAAATTGTATGTATGTCTGGGATAAGTGACACTAGTTCAACTTAAAATATTTTAACTCTGAATCTAATTGAACTAGTATGAGTCATTATTCACACTCCAAAATATTCTTGAAATTACTTTTATAGATTTTGTTTTTAAGATTTTATTTATTTGTCAGAGAGAGAGAGGGAGAGAGAGCGAGCACAGGCAGACAGAATGGCAGGCAGAGACAGAGGGAGAAGCAGGCTCCCTGCCGAGCAAGGAGCCCAATGTGGGACTCGATCCCAGGACGCTGGGATCATGACCTGAGCCGAAGGCAGCTGCCCAACCAACTGAGCCAGCCAGGCATCCCTTAAAATTACTTTTAAAAAATATACTGATTCTAGTATATTGAATTAGGATATATAGATAGTGTCTACATTTCTGAGCTATTTAATTAACATTTTAACTTATTTAAATTATTTATTTTATTCCAGACTAGATTCATGGTTAACATCAATAATTTTGCCTTATCTTAGAGGAGAAAATCTGAGTTACATAGAATTTTAGCAGAAATATGAAAAAGAACCTTTGTTTTCTTTTGAAAGTTATACCTAACTTTCTTTATGACTAACACATGGATAACTCTAATCAAACATATACCAGATAGTAGCATTGAATATGTTACAGTTGGGGAATATTTCTGGTTTAGTCTGTTGTCCCAGTACAATGATTAACCAAGATCTTTCTTAATTCTTAGAAGTGTCCTATTTGGACTAATAAGTTATGTTGTCATTCTGTTTATAGATAATCAAGTCTGTGCTTATGTACAGTCCCTCTGAACTCTTTTTTCCTATCTAGTCTCACAAAAATACAGTGTTATGTACTGCTTTTGGAATTCTCTGAACCCAGGGACCAGTTTCTGACACATATTAAGTGTTCAGTTTGATCTATTGCATTAAAGCTAAATTTACTAAGAGACCACCATGCTACTACAGTGCTACCATATACTGTGTGGACCTCATGAAATAGACTTTAATCTCATTTTATAAATTAAGACAATTTACAATAATTACCTTGGTCTAAGTCATGTAAATAGTATAGAATTATAATTATGTAATTATGTTATACATTCATTTATTTGTGAAATATGAGTATCAACTACATATGTGCTAAAGTTACAATAATGGGTAACATATAATGCAGGTACTCAGAAATTTTAGCATCCTAATAAATAGTGGTAATATTAATTGAATTCAAACTTCTGATTCTTTTCTAAGCTTTATTAAGGTATAATTAATATATCCAAAATTCACATATTTAATGTACACTTTTTGATAATTTGGGACATGTGCATGTCATATGAAACCATCACCATAACCAGGTTATTAAACATACTCAACAGATCCAAAAATTTCCTCTATTCTTTTGTGTGTTTATATATATGTACGTGTGTACAGGTATGTGTGTATGAAGAAAACCTGAGAACTTTCATTTCAATACAGTATTGTTAACCATATGTACTGTGTTGTGTAGCAGTGCAGAAGATCTCTAGAACTTATTCATCTTGCATAACTGAAACTTTATATCCACTGAGCAACATTTCCTATTTGCCCTTCCCCCAAGTCCCTGGCAACCACCATATCATTCTTTTTTTATGGCTTTGACTGTATTAAAATCCTCATTTAAGTGGAATCACACAATCCTTGTCCTTCTGTGACTAATTTCACAGAAAAATTTCTTCTAGAGTCATCTGTGTTGTCACAAGTAGTGGATTTCTTCCCCCCCCTTAAAGATTTGTTTGTTTTAAAGAGAGAAAGAGGGCATGAGCATGGGGAAGGGCAGAGAGAGAGAGAAAGAGGGGAAGCAGACCTCTGTTCAGTGGGAAGCCAGACGTGGGGCTCAGTCTCAGGACTCCTGAGATCATGATCTGAGCTGAAACCAAGAGTTGGATGCTTAACCAACTGAGCCACCCAGATGCCACAGAGTGGATTTCTTAATTTTTTTATGCCAAATAGTATTCTGTATATCTCTACCCATTCATTTATTGATGAACACTTGTTTGTTTGTTTTTTCCCAAATCTTTGATACTGAAACTAAGTCTTGCAGTGAACGCGAGACTGCAGTATCTCTTCGAGATCCTAATTTCAATTCCTTTGGATAAAAACCCAGAAGTGGGATTGCTGGTTCATATGATAGTTCTACTTTAATTTTTTAAAGAAACTACATATTGTTTTTCATAGTGGCTGCACCATTCTACATTTCCATCAACAGTGTATGATGATTCTGGTTTCTCCACATACTCACCAATACTTGTTATCTTTTGGATTTTTTATAATAGCCATCCCAACAAGTGTTAGGTGATATCTCAGTGTGGTTTTGATCTGCATTTTTGTATGATTAATGATGTTGAGCACAGTTTCATATAACTGGTGGCCACTTGTGTGTCTTCTTTGGAAAAGTATCTATATGAAAGTCCTTTGCCTATTTTTTATTAGGTTTTTTGTTTCTTTTTGCTGCTGAGTTGTAGGAGACTCATGTATTTTAGATATTAACCCTTATCAGACAGATAGCAATTGAGACAGAAAATCAACAAGAAAACAGAATTTGAACAATACTATGGACCAAAAGGACCCAAGAGGTATATACACAATGTCCCATCCAATAGAAAGAGAATACACATTTTTCTCTTTCCAGGATAGATCATATTAGGCCACAAAAGTCTTAAATTTAAGACAATAAAAACCCTATCAAGTACCTTTTCCTGCTACACTGGTATGAAACTAGAAATCAGTGACCAAAGGAAAATCGGAAAAGTCAAACTTCTAATTTTTTATCTAGCACTCTTATAAATATGACACTTCTCTTACTCCTATCAACATGAATGCAACAGACAATGCATTTTCATTAGCTATGGTGTACCTACATAGGTTTATGAGGTAAAATACCAGAAATTTCTATCATCCCATGATTTACTTTCTTCTGATATCTTTACATTAGAGTGTATATAGCTGAAATGTTTTCAGAGGCATAATCATTAACTATATGTAAAATATATTTAACATAATTATCATATTCATAAGCTATTCCATACACATCCACATACATACTGCATACACCTTCTTTTCCCTTTACATGATGAGTCATATTGATCAAAAGAGTGATATACAAAAAGTGATCATGACCACAAAAAGGACAAAGAAGACTTTAAACATGTAATGTGTTGAATTTTATTTATTTTTGGTTCTTTACAAAGATAAGTCACTGATAGTGTAGACTTAAATAATTATTTTTAATTAAAATTCAGTTACACTCTACAAGAGTAATCTAGGAAAGTTGTCTATTCAAAAGAGATAATTCTCTCCCAAATTTACTCTTCTATTGTATTTGCACTTTTATTAAAATAGTGAATGATATTTCATGTATATATAGCATCATTTCTTCCAGACAAAATAAATTGCTTTAACCAGACTAGAAACTTAAAATATTGAGAATAACTTTTTTTTTTTTAAGAATTTATTTATTTAACAGAGAGAGAGAGATCACAAGTAGGCAGAGAGAGAGAGAGGAGGAAGCAGACTCCCTTCCAAGCAGAGAGCCCGATGCGGGACTCGATCCCACGACCCTGAGATCATGACCTGAGCCAAAGGCAGAGGCTTAACTCACTGAGCCACCCAGGCACCTGAGAGTAACTTTTAAGATGTCATTTTTTGCCTTACATTTCATTTGATGGCAAAGGCAATTAATAGCTCCATGTTAAAACTAATCACATAAGTAGAAATGGTACAAACTAGAATGTCAGAAGGAAAATATGCATAATTCATAATTAAATGATAAATTATAATACATTAATAAAGTATCCTGGAAGAATTTCCATGAGGAATATGTATTCTGCTGCTATTTGATAGAATGGTCTGTTAGGTTTTATTGGTTTAAAGTATTTTAGATTCACTGTTTCCTTTTTTATTTATTGTCTGATTATCTATCCATTGTTGAAAGTGAGATACTGTAATCTCTCACTGTTACTGTATTGTTGTTTATTACTCCCTTCATATCTGTTAGTATTTGCTTAACACATTTAAAAGCTCTGATGTTGAGTGCATATATACTTAACAATTGGTATCTCCTCTTGATTAATTGATCCCTTTTCATATTATAATGACCTTTGTTTCCTGCTAATGTTTTTTTAACTAACATCTATTTTGTCTGATATAAAATAGCTATTTCTGCTCTCTTGGTTTCCATTTGCATGAAACATCCTTCCACATCCCTTCACTTTGAGCCTGTGTGTATCCTTGAAACTAAAATGTATCTCTTGAGGGACAGAATATAGTTGTGTCTTATTTTTTGTTGTTCTTTTGTTTTTGTTTTAATCCATTCATTCACGCTATACAATTTGATGGGAGAATCCAAGCCCATAAACAGCTTTGGGGGCCTCAGCTATTGGTGTGCACTTGCATGGCTGTATCACCTTGCCACAAGTCTGCACATGGCATTGGAGGCCAATAACAGGTGTCAGGCCAGCAGTGTGCAAATACATGGCTGGAGGGGCTGGCCTCTAGAATGCACACAGCAGTAAAGGTTAACTTTGGGGGTGTAGTGTGGCACTCTACACTAATGTAGCCATCAAGGCCTGGCCTGGCTGCTGGTGCATGTCCTGGGCTCCAGTGGGGATTAGAAAGGGAGTAGGGAGGGACTCAGGTGGTTGGAGTGAATGCAGATACCTGTGGAGCAAAATCCAGTGAAATCCACAGGGCTTCAGTTGCAGCTCTCCTGACCATTGATTTCTTCAGTGGTGAAAGCTCCTGGTGGTTGTCTGCAAAACAGACTAGGAAATGGTGGCTGTTTCTGCTGTTTCGCTGAATATAATTTTAGGAATGGTAATAAACATGGAGAATGACGTCCTATATAACAGTGCTATCTTCATCTGCCTTTAGTACATATCATAGCTTAATAAAATTTTGATGATCTTGGAAAACATAAGAAATATGTGTGGCTCAGTAAGAATTACGGAGTGCTAAGTACAGATCCCAGTATATTTTTCATCTTTTATCTAATCAACGAGATCTGATCATCTCTGTATCTCATCTTATCTGATACAATATAAAAGGTTGTATATCATTATTCTAACACCAAACTCTTGTATTCTGACGTAGAACTTCAAAGTATAGCATTAACTGAAGAAGAGAACAAAACAATTTGATTCCAAACAAGTAATAAATGTAACAAAATATATTCATTTATATGTACATATGCACATAAAACATTGAAACAATTCAACATACTGTTATCAAAATTTCAAGAGAGTGGGAAGAGTAGCTAAAGGACTATTTTATACTTAATAGAATTATAAATTATTTTCATTTTAAAAATAGTATATTTATGTGTTGCTTCTTTTTTCTCTAAGGAGCAAAATTGTATCGTAAATTTTTCAAATTTTGAAATGGCCAGGTTACTGGTGTTGCATATAATTTTATTTATAACATTTTTGGCATTTCTAGTGCCTTTTACTAACCTTTATTTGTTTCAGTTTCTGATATTATTAAAAAAATAGATAAATAAAATAAAATTATACCAGACAAGTTAACAGGAGAAGAAGACTTTCTTCAAGACTACTGACATAGGGGGACGCCTGGGTGGCTTAGTTGGTTGAGCGGCTGCCTTCGGCTCAGGTCATGATCCCAGTGTCCTCGGATCGAGTCCCGCATCTGGCTCTCTGCTCAGCAGGGAGCCTGCTTCTCCCTCTGCCTCTGCCTGCCACTCTGTCTGCCTGTGCTTACTCTCTCTGACAAATAAATAAATAAAATCTTTAAAAAAAAAAAAAAAGACTACTGACATAGGGAAAAAAGATTAACTTTCCCTCCACTGAAATGAGAGGTAAAAGAGAGTTAAAGCGTTGATGTGAGCTAGTACAAAAGCACGGGGTTGAGGTGAAGGTGGGAGGACTTTAAGGTGGAGATTGGTCGATGTGATCAAAGTGTCTGCTAATTGGTGCAGGTCAAAGTTAGGCCCCTACCCTTCCACACAGACAAAGAGTTAGGGTCTCTATATTTCCTGATGATTGTATTTCAAAGAGATGGCTCCAGGTCTTTGAGAAAATCATTCCTGGGTTGTAAAGCTGGCAAGATGCTGGGAAAAAATTTACATCCCAAACGGACAGAGAAAGAATTTATGGTTTTAAGTTTTACAAAGTAAGTTTTTTTTGTTGTTTGTTTGGTTGGTTTTGTTTTGTTTTCCCTAAGAAAAAGGGGGTCAGGGGCTTATAATCAGGAAGAAACCTATCAAATGTGTAAACCTGGTGATTCACAGACCTGTACCCCTGGGGATAAAAATATATGTTTATAATATTCATATTTAAAAAAATAAATAAATAAAATTTAAAAAAAAAAAGGATAATACTTTAAAAAAAGGAAAAAAAAAGTTTAGACAAGCTTAGGGGAATGTTGAGGCCTTCTTGGTCAATATATGTATGTAACTACCAAAAAGGCTTTTGACCTAAAAATAAGCAGATTTTGTACTGGAGATCTTAATAAACCCTTTTCACTCACTTTTTCTTTTTTGCCTCTCAGTCTCAGCCTTCTCCTCCTCCTCTTCTTCCTCCTTTTCTTCCTTTTCCTCCCCCAAATTCTCCTCTTATTCTCTCCCCCTTCCCCTCTTCCCCTTCCACCTCCTCCTCTTCCTCTTCAGGGCTTCAGTTGCCCTCTCCTCCTCCTTTTCTGTCTGTAACTGAGAAAAAGGTCATGAGGATAATCCACTATCATTTATAAGAAATTAAATTTAAAATATGTTAGAACAAGAATAAAAAGAATATTGTTAAAGGTTTCCCAAGTGAATAAGCTTTTCCACCAAGTGATTTGATCAGCAATTTTCAAGCTTTAGTTAATTACTCTACAGAATTGCAGAGTAAATTATCGCACTTTTCTACATGTTTTTCTCCTATTGCTTATGCAAAGAATCAATTATTCATATTTATAAAAAGAAAAGAAAAATACTGCTATGGTTTTGTTACATTTATGTAACTTTGAGTTGATATTCTCTATAGATAATTTATTAAGTACGAATGTACTGACTCTCAGAAGTATGGGTCATGGACTATGCCTTTCTTTAATGTAACTCAGTGGATTAAGTCAGTGCCTCCACACAGTGGGTGCTCCACAAGACCTGGACAAATTCAAAAATAAATGAATGATACTGTGGGTATTTGGTCTGATTTTAATTATAGGAACGTTAGCATTAACCTTCATAATATCAATTAAAAACCTTGTTATTTTTATGAAAAATTAAGTTATTTAATTTAGCAATGTATAAAGGGTTAAAAATCCTCTTCAATGCTAGTTTTGAAAGCTCATTTATGAGCCTAATAAGGACTTGACTTTTAATAGTGTAGGAGTCAATTTTATGGGGAAAATAAGTGTTCATTTGGTTACTATATTCTTTTTATTTCTAAATTACTGCCTTTTTCTCTAGTATTATATTGTAATATCATTCAAGTTCCTCTTCAAATTAATAGGTGGCCACTTGCAATAGAAAATCCTTTGATCACCCCTGGAAGAGGTCTCAGCTCTCTTTAGGTAACATTTTGAAAAGATTTCTTCTTATTACTGTTACTTTAACACAAAAGTCACCCACTCTTTCTCAACAAACTTTGATAAACAAACATACAATTGCCCTGACCACCACCATAATATTAGTGGTTTATGAGCAACAAGATGGAAGAGAGGGCAAGGATGTCTTCTAGGGGCATTAAGAAGAACCAGGAGAGGGGTGCCTGGGTGGCTCAGTGGATTAGAGCCTCTGCCTTCGGCTCAGGTCATGATCTCAGTGTCTGGGATCGAGCCCCGCATCGGGCTCTCTGCTCAGCTTGGAGCCTGCTTCCCCCCCCTCTCTCTGCCTGACTATCTGCCTACTTGTGTTCTCTTTCTCTCTGTCAAATAAATAAATAAAATCTTAAAAAAAAAAAAAAGAAGAAGAAGAAGAACCAAGATATAAGGTTCAAGGTTCCCAGGTCTCAGCTAGAAAATGGCCTGGGGTATGTTCTAGCAGTCTCAGATTGGAAGAGACTGTACTTGTTTCTTCTCTGGTGATGGGAACTGGCAAAGCCAAACCAACTTGAATCTGAAGCAGCTGTCACTGTTGGGGCCTTGCCTTGGGTTCAGTGGAATTACTAGCAAGCCTAGTGTTGGGGGTAAAATGCAGAGGAAAACTACTTGATACAGAGCCAGTAAGCCAATATTCTCAAGCAGATGATTCTTTTTTATCAGATGAAATCTCAGGCAGAATGCCAACATGTAAAACAGAGTGGATCTACTCTGGTCTGATTGAAGTTGGGGAGGGGGGTGTTTCAGAAGTCACAGACTTTCATCTTCTCTGAGACACCTCAACAGAACCATGGTACTGTGAAGCAGTTTTAACCCTGGGATATCTGAAATGAAAAAAAGGGCCAGAGAGGTTAGGTAAATTTCCTAAGCCCCTGCCTCCCAGGCCAACAGGCTTTTCCCTCCACTGCCTACCACTTCCACAAACAAACAAACAAACAAACAAAACTGGTTATATAGTCTTAAGTGTACCACATACATGTTTATTTCATATGCAACATCTAGTAAGTTAACAAATGTAGCAGTCCCTGACATGTCCATCCTAAGCCTATTCCACTGTTGTATTTTATTTTTTTCTGTATATATTTTTTTCTTTCTTTAAAAGAAAGAAAGAAAAAGATTTTTTAAGAAGATTTTATTTATTTTTTTGGATAGAGAGATAAGGAGCACAAGTAGGCAGAGCAGCAGGCAGAGGGAGGGGGAGGAGCAGGCCCTCTGTTGAGCAGGGAACCCAAATCAGGGCTCTATCTAAGGACCTTAGGATCATGACCTGAGCCAAAGGCAGATGCTTAACCAACTAAGCCACCCAGGTGCCCCTATTTCTTTAAATTCAGTTAGCCAACATATCATTAGTTTCAGATGTAAAGTTCAGTAATTCACCACTTGCTATATACTGCTATTGTATTTTAGATGCATTTAACTTTTTGGTTTTCCAGGTTCACAGCTAAAGAGGAATTTTGTCTTAGGAATAATCAAACATTGAGTCATATATGATTTAGTTGCTATTTAGGTGAGACTTTGGATTTTAGACTCTAGAGTTGATGCTGGAATGGGGATTGGGGAAAGTAATTAATTAATGTGCATATGAAAAGAACACGAATTTGGGGGGGCCATGGGCAAAATGTTAAATACCAAATATTTGCTTCTCCCCTAAATCCATGCGTTAAACACTACCTCTCCATCTCTCCTGATGTGATGCTGTTAGGAAATAGAGCCTTTAAGAGATAAGTAGGGTTAGATGAGATAATGAGGGTATAGCTTCATGAAGAGATTAGTACCCTTACAAAAGTTACCAGAGAAAGACGTTGCTTCCCCTCTTTGCCATGAAAGACACAGTAACTTGGTAGTCTGCAACCCCAAAGAAAATTTTCACCAGATTTGGACTAGCTGGCACCCTGATCTTGGAGTCCCAGCCTACATAATAAGAAATAAATTTCTGTTGTTTAAAGCTACCCAGTTTATAGTGATGTGTTACACAAGTCCAAACTGAGTAAGACATTTATGTTATCACATTCCGTTCTCAACAGTTAACATCATCTACATTTAAAAGATAGGAAGATTTACTTCAGAGATGTCATCTTACTATATCCAGGTTGCAAAGCTGTTGTATTGTGGAGTTAAGATTTGAACCTAAAGCAGTTTGTTCCAAGGCCAAACTCTATGCCTAAGTTACTCTTCCTCTGTTCTGTTTATTAAATTATTGGGGGGGGGGGGGGAAGAGTACACAGGCTTAGATTTCTGCTCAGGTTTTGATCATTAAAATATAAGTACGGTACATGCATGGTTATTGAAATCCATAAGAACACTTTTCAGAGCACTTGAGGAAGAGAGAAATTACATGAAGTAAATGTCTGGATTCTGTCCTCAAGAAGTTTATAATACAGTTAGAAAAAAGTAAGACTAAAACAAATATGTATGACTCATAGATTTCTTTGTTGTGAAAGGAACACTTAACCTAAGATGTACCATCTCAGTAAGTTTTTAAAATATATATACAGTAGTCTTAACTGTTAGCATGCTGATGTACAGTTTATTTCTAGGATACTCACCTTGCATGACTGAAACTTTGTAGCTTTGGTTACTACCTCCTTGTTTCCCTTTCTCTCAGACCCTGGCAACCACCATTCTACTGTCTGTTTCTATGAGTTCGATTATTTTAGATTCCTCATGTAAGTGTAACATGTATTTGTCCTTCTGTGTCTGGCTTATTTCACTGAATATAATGTCCTCTGGAGTCATCCATGTTGCTACAAATGCCAGGATTCTTTTTTTTCTTTCTTTGAAGGTTGAATCTGTTCCCTCATATATACATATCATATTTTCTTTATTCATTTGTTGATGGACATTTCAGTTACTTCTATGTCTCGGTTACTATGAAAATCACGAGTATGGATATCTCTTTAAAATCCTGATTTCAGTCCCTTTGGATATATACCCAGGATTAAGATTTCTGGATTATATGGTAGCTCTATTTTTAGTTTTTTGAAAAATTTGCACACTGTTTCCATAGTGTCTTCATAAATTCATATACCCATCGTCATGTTCAAGGGTTCCCTTTCTCTATAACCTGGCTAATGCTTCTTATTGGTTTTCAGTATAATAGCAATAACAACAGGTGTGAGGTGATATCTCTTCTTTGGAGACATGTCTATTCAAGTCTTTTGCCCATTTTTCAATTGAGATAGTGTTTTTAATTGTTAGATTTTATTATTACTATAATTATTATTACTATTAAGTTATTTGAGTTTCTTACATATTTTGGGTTTTAACCCTCCATCAGATATACATTTTTGCAAATACTTTCTCCCATTCCATTGGTGGACTTTTCATTTTGCTGTGTCTTTATTTTACCCTGCAGAAACTTTTTAGTTTGTTATAAGTCCCACTTGTTCATCTTTGCTTTTGTTGTTTGTGCTTTTGGTGTCCTATCCAGAAAAAAAAAAAAATTCTTTAGACTAATGTCAAGGAGATTTTCCCCTATGTTTTCTTGTAGGAATTTTATGGTTTCAGGTATGACATTTAAGTCCTTAAGTCATTTTGAGTTAATTTTGTCACTCTTTTGGGTCTTTGTGACTCTATTTGAATATGATGATGATAATTATTAATCGGAGGGAGACTTGTTTTTTAGACTCAAATAGAGTAAGTATGAGACTGTTTTTTAAGGTATAGAGTTTTAGGGGCACCTGGGTGGCTCAGTAGGTTAAGCTTTGGACTCTTCCTGTTGGCTCTGGTCATGATCTCTGGAGGGAT
This sequence comes from Mustela putorius furo, assembly GCF_011764305.1. Lineage (NCBI taxonomy): Eukaryota > Metazoa > Chordata > Mammalia > Carnivora > Mustelidae > Mustela > Mustela putorius. Next base: position 14,100,327 of record NW_025421322.1, on the reverse strand, counting down.
GGAGTCCCACGTCAGGCTCCATGCTCAGCAGGAGTCTGTTTGGGATTTTCTCTCTGGCCCTCCCCAACTCCCACTTTCCTTCCCCTGCTCACACACTTGCTCTCTCTCTGTCTCTCAAATAAATAATTTTAAAAAAATAGATGGAGCTTTATGCAAACAAACTTTGTGGCAGTGGCTGTTTTTTAAGAGTAAGTTTTCTGATGACAGGAAGCATCTTGTATTTTTTCTTAACTCCAGTGTTGGTCATGGTACTTAGAGCATGATATGCATTCAGGTAATAACTAACTTCTATGATATCTATTAGAACATGGATTTATGTATTTCAAAGTATAGAAATCATGTGGTGTGCACACTTTTTAGCTTTAGTAAATGAATTGCATGTTAAAAATTATTGTTAATACTTAACAGAATTTGGTTATTCAGAAATTTTTTTAATTGTATTTGTCAGAGAGAGAGAGAGAGCAAGAGTGGGAGTGCCGTTATCCTTCGTTTAATTGTCAAAGTCACTCAAGTCTTAAAACTGTGACTATGTGGGTAGGGATTTGTAAACAGAAGTTAAGTGAATATTCTTGTAACAAATTTAACATGTAAGTATATAATTATGAAGCTTACATATAAATGTTTCTTTTTACAGGCAATTCTAAAGGAAAATCATATTTGTAGCACATCTAAGATACAAATCACCTTAGTTTTAGAAGAAAATAATGTTTTTAGATAAATTACTTTTACATCTAAAACAATTATATATTATTATATATACTGTGGATATATAAGATGCTGTAGAGCAAAATATAGGTTTTTTTCCAGTGTTTTTTATTTGAGTGTGATTTGATATAGGATAGACTTTTTTTCCAGGCTGGCTTACACTGAATAAAACTGTATATGAATTATTCAACAATATATTTTCAACATTCTTCTTATTCCACAATATGAGATACAAATTCTACTTCCTGCAACAAATAGTGACTAGGTTTAATGTGCTTTCCTAGAAGAGTGTAGAGTTATAACAAGTAAGTTGCCAATTTCTCTTTGAATAATCAAATGTTGCAGATAGAAATCATGTCTCTGGAATGAAAACAATAACAGTATTTAATATAATTGAGAGTATTTGCCAATTTAATATTCTTCATTTTCCCCAACCTAGTAACATCTGTGAAAAAGTGAAATCACAGCTGTCAGGTATCATGGATTCATTAGATTCTAAATATGTCTTAAAATAAACATGGCATTATTTGATCTGTTAGTTGCCTTCTTGTGTTCTTTGTAATTAGTGACAAGTAAATTGCTGTTAAAGAATTAGGACCAAGAGCATTAACAATGTAAGCAAAGTTATATAGGCAAGCTTAGAATTTTCTGGATATTTGCATATAAGTCTGATTACTTATTTTAAATGATCTGATTATAGTGTCTCCAGATATACAAAGTGAGCAAAATAACTGTTCCTAGGATTTCAAATAAAATTCTGGGCTAGTATCAAAGCCTTCACATTATTCCAGAAAGTCTGCACATTCTGCTGTTCTTGGGTTGAGTTCATTAGTAATATACATTTACAAGACTTGTCAATTGAAAATATATCTGATTCCCAACACTGTACATCATTTTCAGATGAAATAAAAGTAATGTGAAACTTATGCATAATTCATTTAGAAAATATATATTCTGTTCTTACAGAAAATGACCAACTTGGCTTTCACTTTTTAAGTAAAATATATACATGCAAATTATTAAGCTAACCAAATGATGATTCTGAAAACAGAGAAGAAGTAACAATAAGATTTTAAAAAAGAGAAAAATATATTGGGGTGCCTGGGTGCCTTAGTTGATTAAGCATCTGACACTTGATTTCAGCTCAGGTCATGATCTCAGGGTTGTGAAATGGAGCACCATGTCAGGTGGTACACTCAGTGTGGAATCTGTTTGATCCACTGCCTCTGCCCCTCACCCTATTTATGTGCCCTCTCCCCCACCCCCGCTACCTCCAAAATAAATAAATACTTTAAAAAAGAGAGAAAAGTATAGATCAGGTTTACTTGTAAAGGTTTATTAAAAGTCCTAAGTAACATATTAGATATTTTTTAATTAACATATAATGTATTATTTGCTTCGGGGGTTGAGGGTCTGTGAATCATCAGTCTTACATAATCCACAGCACTCACTATAGCACACACCCTCCTCAGTGTCCATAATCAGCCACCTTATCCCCACCCCCCTGTCCCCCAGCAACCCTCAATTTGTTTGCTGAGATTAAAAGTCTCTTATAGTTTGTCTCCCTCCCCGGTCTCATCTTATTTCATTTTTTTCCCTCCCTTCCCCCCACGAACCCTGCCCTGCCTCTCAGATTCCTTATATCCGAGAGATCATATGATAATTCTCTTTCTCTGAGTGACTTATTTCATTTAGTGTAATACCCTCTAGTTCCATCCATGTAATTGCAAAATGGTGAGATTTCATTTCTTTTGATAGTTACATAGTATTCCATTGCATATATATATATGTGCCCCTTTGGATCACTACAGTGGTATATTTAGGGTAAATACCCAGTAGTGTGATTGCTGGGTGGTAGGAAGCAATAGTACATTTAAAATAATAGCACTATAACTGTATTACTGGGAATATAGAGGCCATGATATTAGAAGAAGGATACCCTAAAAGAAAGTGGGTTAGCAATGACAGACATTTATTTATCTCTCATATAATAGTAAAAAATAAGCGTCCAGCTGATGGGATAGTTCTGCCATCCTTAACATGTGGGTTCCAAGAATATACCAATCATGAGAGGAAAAGTCTAGAATAAAGGAAATGACCCAGAAGCTTGTCACATTTCTTATACGGACATATTGTGTCTTAAGCCACATGGGTAAAATGAGCTGTAAGGGAAATTAGAAAAATTCTGTCTTCAGCTGAGGAGCCATGATCCCTCTAGAGAGAGAAAGAGGAGAATGGACACAGAACAGAGTAATGATCACACTGTTATGGTGACCTCTGCCACTCCCCATTTGAGTGTATCCATCGCACTGTTCTTCCTGCAAAAAGAATATGGATTTCCTTTTCAAGGAAGAAAATCAACAGTGCTCAGGCTGACAGTGAAGGAACTCTGGGTTGATGCAAAGTCCTTTCTATTATATCTTATCAGGGTTCTATACAGGCTGGTAGCATATTAACTGAAAGAAAAGTTGTTCTCCCTTCTCCATTCCTCACCATAAACCTATTATGTAATGTGGAATTGAAAGAAGAATATTGTATTTCATCTCTTCAGGGCATAAACAATGAAACTCCTATCAGTAAGTTGCCACTGACTAACAAAGGGAAAGGTTTATAAAGTCTATTTACCCTGGTAATAGAGTAAATTCCTTATTTAACCTGTTTGACAACCCAATGTTCAACTCTTTGAGTAATTTTTCTCTCATTTTTCATGGCCCCAGCATTAATTTTGCATCCTTTTGTTGCATTTGCTATTGTCATTCACAGCCCAAACAATAGAAATTTCATAGGCAGTTTCCTGATGGGACAAGTTTGGTGATATGAAGATTGCATTGGGGAATTGAGTTTATGTAGGCCAAACTTGCGGTTTCTTTAAAACAAAATTCTCTCTAAAAATCTGCAAGATTCAGGAACTATCAATAAATTCTCTGTGAAAGTAATGCATGTAATGTTTTCTTTCCAGTAATTGTTCATAAAGGCATCAAATAATGTGGTAGCTTTAAAGCACATATGTCTCTTAGAGAAACAGACAAAAATTAGTTATGTTTTCATAAGGCTATAAAAATACTATCTGAAATACTTAGTTTTCATAAAGGAAATAAATATTCCTTCCTTTGTGTACATATGTAGAAATTTTCAGAAAGTCTTCATCTGATAATAAATAAATTTCAGATGACTGGGATTGAAAAGTCAACAGAGTAGCAAGTAAGCTAGTTAGTGATACGAGAATTAGATGGCTTAGTATTAGGATAATGATATATAACCTTTTCTATATTATGAGAATAAAATCCTTATCAGAAAAAAAATGAAAAGTTCACTAGGATTTCCACAACTCAGAGAAAACTCTACTAGAATTATACTATAACTCTACCATCATTCTGTAAGGTTTTTAATAAACCAAATATATCTTATATTGTCCAAAAGTCATCAAATTTTTATTGAGCCATGATATGTAGTAAAAGTTGATAAAGATAGCATTGCTATATATGATGGTATTTTCACCAATTTTTCTTGCCATTCCTAAAATTGTATTTAAAGGAAATTATGTTCATGTTTCTATATAGACAGAAATTGTAAGATAGTACATAAGCACATTAATTTGAGCAACCTTGAATTGGGTTCTAAAAAAAGTGAAGCAGTAAAGAGTAGAGAATAAATTTTTTTTCACTCTATTGAAATAAATCTCTCATAAGTATGTTGCTGTTAAACTTCAGCAGTAGGAAAACTAACCTGAAATACAGCATTCAAGGAGAATATACATAAGCTCTATTCTGAAAAATCTCTTATTAGAATCAGTTAAAAACAGTAGAAATGGTTATGGATTTTACTAATGCTAGCACAAACCACTAATGAGAAGCCAGTCAGTGGAATTGTTTGGAAAGAAGAGAACTATAAATCACAAATTAATCTTAATCAGGAATTATAAGAAAAGGAAATGAGGGAAAGAGGAACATTACCTTTAGGTACAATGGCACGTAAATTGGATGCATTCACTAACACAAAAGAGAAAATTATTTCTAATGGTTGTATATTCTTTCTTGTATTTAATGTTTGAGTTCTGTATTCCATGACCTGATGGGATTTTTCTTACAAATATTTCAGACAGCATTGTTGTGTTACTTTATACAGTATTCCTAAATTTCTATGGTAAGTTTTAAAACATAGATGGATTTTGAAATACTTTAAGAAAACAAGATAATATGTAAACAACAAGCGTGACACATAAATCTGATGTGGGCTTTTTAATTTTAATTTTCTTTTAGTTTTTGTTCGATAATTGACAAAATTTAACTCATAAAAGGGTTAAAATAATTGTAATTAACATTATCAATCTAGTAACATTTCAGCTGTAACAGTAGCAACAATACATTCAACACTAACGAGAAATGTTCTTCCTTGGAAGCTTTCCAAGCCATATTTTAAGGGTGTAGGAAAAAAGCGTATGTGGTATAGATCTCCCAAACTATATTTAAGAATTTCATACTTAAGCATTCTCTAATAGGAGGATGGAGAAGAGTGAAGGCTGTCCTTTGTTACCACAGCATAGGCAGTTGTCACAGTGCAATGGTGGCATCTATTGGCATGTGGTATATATGACATGAAATTGCTTGGATTTTTTCCCAAGTCTTGCTTTCCTAGAGCATGCCATGTCTAGATGTTGAGAATATATGTTTCAATCAGCACTGAAAGGCAACATTAAAAACAATCAAGAAGATCTTTATTTTTACTATCAGTCATAAAGAAGAATGAGAAGAAAAAACGTCATATTTAGCTTATGACAGTTCCATGCTCGTCACTGTGTTCCAAGGTTATTCAGATAAGGCATACTAAAGTGTAACAAATGAAGATCAGAAAGTGTATTATAGATCATGATAGGTAGGTAGGTAGATAGATAGATCAGATAAATATAACAAACATTGAGCTACACAATGAAAAGTAAAAAGAACATTATGGCCCTAGGAATTTTGTAACCTTGTCATAAAGGCATATTAAGTAGAGGATCATAGAAATATGTAGTTACTCATGTGAATAAATTAAGAAAATTAATTGAATGAAGAAAAATAATTCAGGAAGGTAATGTCAAGATAGCATAGATATGCTAGAGATTACACTATTCGATAAGAAATGTCCTACATGAAAGTAACCTTCTTTGCCTTTTATTTTGTGATAGAAGTGGTTAATTGATTCATGGTTTTTTCCACCTAGAAATTTAATTCAACAAATTACTGAACTTTGCAGTTAGCCTACCCAAATAACAGCAGAGATGCCTTATGGTTACTTTGTGTTACTGCGAGCTACATGGAATGGCTAGAGTAAGGGCACTGTATCTGTGTGCGTTCAACAACCCAAGGCTGAATCAACTCAGGACAATGTTCCATTCTAAGAACTCTTACCCTAGATGGAATCTGTTTGTTTTGAAGTACCTTTATTCATTTATCTCTTTTTTTCCAGAATCCAATAACGTGATCTCTTACTCCAGGAGCACAGGGCGCCCTGCTGTATACACTGCCAAACATGTCTCTTGAGGTATGTAAAAACAAAACTGTGTTGTTACAGCTGTGGTTGGTTGTGGGTGTGTGTATTCATCTTTTTTCTTTTTTTAATTCTGTGTATTAGCATGTTTTGAGATAAAAAAAATGTAAAAACAAAAACAAAACACCTTTCACTTTAGGGAGAGACTGCCCCAAGTAGCCAATTCTTAGAGATAGCAAGAAACTTACAAATCCTGTCTTTGATATGCAGACTAACCAAAACAGAGCCATACTTCTTTCTGGCCTGTGTATTCCAGAAAACAGTATTCCTCTGTTTAATCACTCCAGGGCCATGTACTAATAAACTAGGGCTCTAAAGCATAGAGCCTGCTGAAATTATTCAAACACGCCAATCCTAAATTGTTTACCCTGCCCTGTCTTACCTTTCCTGTGTAAACCCTAATAAAGGCTCTGGCTTTAACCTATTGCTCCACTCTGTTTCTGCTTCCTGTCCAAAACCTGGTGTTCCTCCTGAGACCCTACAAAGTGAGTGTGCCTCTGGTTTCTAAGGGAACTGTCATTAACACTGAAATAACCTCTCCAAGTCGTGACTCAGTCACCTTTATAAAATAAGACCCAGGCACAAAACAGCAAGTATCAGAGAAAGAGATACAAAGAAAATTAGTTATTTGGCATTAAATGAACTTAATGAAATATGTCCTTGTATTTAAAAAAAAAAAAAAAAGGAACTTTGATTTGATTTTGTCGGAAAGTACTTTTTCTCACAAACAGAATGCTTTGGACTATTATTGATACAAAAGAATAAATTTACTTATTTGTACCAATACTGCAAATAATTCTGCCAGTTTGGAGACTGGCCAGTTTGAGATGTGGAACATGGATCATTCTTCCTGGCTATCAACAATCATCAAGTTCCATACATAACTGCTCCATTTTCCTTCAATCTGAGTAAACACTATCTACTTTAATGCTGATAGAGCACAATGTATAAAAAGAAAACTTTATGCCACCATATGATCAATGAAAATCATTCGTATTTTATCATTGTTAAAGTTTGATATGAAAGTAAGAGGGCATAAAATTTTGAATAGCTATTAAGTAACTCAAAGGTTTTAACAGTCTTGATAAAAAAAATATGGAAGTTTCATGAAAACACAGAGTGTGCACAAATAATTTAGAATCTGATTGACTGATTTCACCCAACTACTTCCAGATCTGGAGACCTACTCTACCCAGTTACTTTTAATTGTTTGGAATCTCTATTGCCTTCTCTATGAAACTAAGAATACTTGGGTTCAGAGTCATACTGGACCATACATAAACTATTTCTTAACATTGGGAACCTAAGAAGAATAGTTTGGGAAGTGCTGGGAGCAAAGGCCGATAGGAATAGATTCAGAGAGAGTGGGAAGAGGTGAATAGGAAACAGGTAGAGAGGTTGGACAACTTTTTGGAAAGGTTTTACTTTAAAGTGGAGGTAGAGAGAATTAAGAAGACATTTGTGTTTATTTTTAGATACTTGTACAAATCAGTTCAGACTTAATCATGGTCTGTTTCTGTTTGCAAGAGTGTCTAAAGTATAATATAATATATGGGCTGGGGATGGTTTAGCTTGGTCACATCATGGATGGACATCCTGATAGCAACTCCTACTGAGTGAGCAGTCAGTATGCAGTAAGCCCTTTTCTAAGTGCCTCACATACACAATCATGTTTTCAGCTTATGGTCATGTGCATGAACACACACACACAGACACATACACATGCACACACAAAAATAGAAATATCATCGGCGCCTGGGTGGCTCAGTGGGTTAAGCCGCTGCCTTCAGCTCAGGTCATGATCTCAGGGTCCTGGGATCGAGTCCCGCATCGGGCTCTCTGCTCAGCAGGGAGCCTGCTTCCTCCTCTCTCTCTCTGCCTGTGTCTCTGCCTACTTGGGATCTCTCTCTGTCAAATAAATAAATAAAAAAAATCTTTAAAAAAAACTAGAAATATCATCTTACTTTTGTAGAAAGGAAGTAAGCCATAAATAAGTGATTTGTCAAAGACTGCAAAGATACGTAGTTGGAGAACAAAAGTCCAAACAATACATTTCTGTTACCAGAATGGGTCCCCATTCTGTTATATAAAACTCTTTCTGCTTTTGGATTTGGAGGAGAAAAACCCAGAGACCAGGTTGAAGCACATTATATATAACACAGAATGGCTTGAGAAGAGTCTGTAAAGAGGATGAGGGAGATTTTTTGAAGCTTATGTGCACCTTGAAAGTGGCTTAGAAGTGACAGTGACACCTATGAAAGATTTGCACATGTGAAAGAGATTTTGACATTGAAATGGCCCAAATGCAGTCTATTCCAATAGACCATAAAATAAAGGCATAAAGATCATACTCATTGTATAATCACAGGCATAGAGAAGGGAGGAATGAATTCTAGAAAATGAATAATTTGCCCTGAGACATGTGGGCATAGGGAGAGAGAGAAAATCTAATATTCAGTTCCAAATTATGAAACTGGGAGACTTAGCAAATATGAAGAACAAAATCAGAATTGGTTTGGATTAAAAAAAAATTAGTGGGATTGTCTGAAACATAACTTCATAACATGGAAACTACTTTTAAAGCATGAGAATGGAACTCAGGAGAGCAATCCTAATGGTAAATGCACCATTAGATGTCATCTGCATAGAATTGACATCTGTTAATTAATTCAGAAATATTTCATCACCTACTCTCCTCAAGCACTGAGGTAGGTGTTGCAATATACTATCGAGATAGAGAACTAATCTATCTGCTCTCAGCAATTTGCTGCAAAATAAAAAATATAAATACACAAACAGGTAATTAAAATATATTGTGGTAATTGCTAAGAAGTCAAGGTAGGTATTGTATTAACCATACATGAGAGGTGCTAATTTAGATTTGGAGATGGATGCCAGGGAAAGCTTTCAGGGTATATAAAATTTTCATGAGAGAAACAAGAAAATGTGCAAAATTTAAAAGTTTGGAAAGCATCTGAAAATAATGGCAAGAGAATCAAAGAAGGAACAGCTTCCTAGATAGAAGGCAAGCCAATATATAGACTTTGGGGGGGGGGTTGGTAAGCCCTGTGAAATAGTGATTTAAGAGGAGATGTTTGACAATTTTCACATAAAGCTTTTAGATATAAAACTAGAAGAGGCATTTGACTTATAACTGAGTAGCTCCTCTCAGACAGAGGGAAGACAGCTCTCTGAACATAAATTAAAGAATACATGTCTGTTTAGGAAACAGAGACAGGAAACAAGGGTTGACACCTTAAAAAAAAAAAAGTAAAGTAAAACACAGTAGTGAGAGAAAAATGTAAAGTTTGGGAATAAGGCAGAGAAATCTCTTATAATGATCAAAGTATATCAGACCAAGATACAGCCAGTCCCTAGATCCTGAACACTGAACCAGTGTAAAAACAGAAAAGGGTTAGTGAACAGAAAGCATCAAACATCAGAAGGAATTTCAAATGTGTGTTTTTATTTTGTTTTGTTTTGTTTCTCATGGCTCTTCCATTGCATAATTTTCCATTAGATTGGACAAAGGCATCTGGTCCCTTTTCAATGGACAGGAGTCACCTAAATAAGTGATCTGTTGTACAGATTATGCCACCTTCTCCCTTTCCTCTTGCTTTTGTTCATAGCTTCTCAGACTCGAACAAATGCTGATTTATAATGCTGCAGTCTGCTCACAGTCAAAAGACCTGTGTTTAGAACCAGAAAGAAATGATCTGTCAATCCATGAGAGACATCATGCTTGCTCTCAAGTAACATGCAGTGGTGGTTGTTCTGTGACTAGCTTATTTCACTTAGCATAATGTACTCCAGGTTCATTGTTGTTGCAAATGGCAGGATTTCCTCCTTTTTTTAAGGCTGAGTAATATTGTATTGTATGTATATTGTGTTCATCTGTTGATGGATACTTTGGTTTTAGGCTATTGTGAATAGTGTTGCAATGAACATGGGAAAGCAGATATCTCTTTGAGATTTTGATATCATTTTTGGGGATATATATATCCTAATATAAATTGGGATTGCAGATCATCTGGCAATTCTATTTTCTTTTCTTTTCTGCTTTTTTTTTTTTAAAGATTTTATTTATTTATTTGACAGAGAGAGATCACAAGTAGATGGAGAGGCAGGCAGAGAGAGAGAGAGAGAAGCAGGCTCCCTGCTGAGCAGAGAGCCCGATGTGGGACTCGATCCCAGGACCCTGAGATCATGACCTGAGCCGAAGGCAGCAGCTTAACCCACTGAGCCACCCAGGCGCCCCGGGAGAAAGAATCTTAAGCAGGCTCCACACCCAGCACAGGTGCCTGACTCTGGGCTCAGTCTCACAACCTTGAGATCATGACCTGAGCCGAAATCAAGAGCTGGACACTTAACCAGCTAAGCTACCCAGGCACCCCTACAGTGATCATTTAAATGAAAAATATATCATGCCAATCTTCTCCAAAATTTGCAATGCCTTCTCATCTCATTCATAATAAAAGTGGAAGTTCTTAACAATAGCAGATCTACAAGATCATAACGGCTGCCCCTTCCTCCTCTTTCTAATCTGATTCACACATGGTCTCGCTTCAGAACCTTTTATTCACTTTGCTTTATGACAGGTGTACTCCTCAGCCAAATTTCATCATCCTTCAGGCTATTAGTTACATGTCATCTTCCCTGTGGGCCCAGCACACAAATGTGTGTGCGCGCGCACACACACACCCCCATTAGTGTTTATCACTTTATTGCCTTTCTTCCTTAATGTACTAGTCATGTCAAATATATCACTTATTCAGCTTTTATTTTGTCTTTCCTATAAAAGTAAGAGCTGTATGGAAAAGGATTTTTGGTTTTGGTCACTGATATATCCCCAGTGCCAAAAGAGTGTTAGACACATAGAGAGTACTGCATGAATACTAACTGAATTATAAATGTCTCATGAAATTATATGTATCTATATTAAATTTAAAGATATTTTGTATTACGTTTATATATTTATGTATATATTTATCTTATACATATTATTTATATATATTTATAGATTATATATATATATATATATATATGTGTTTCAGCTGACCAGCTTTTTATTTTCATACCAGCATTTTAAGGTATATTCAAGGGCCAAATAGGCTGTAATTATATAAATATCATCATGAATGATTAATATTTTAAGATAACACATATAAGAATACATTCAAAATATATTTTATGTTTGTAAGAAAAACTCTACAAGAAAATATCAACAAATATATATTATCAACAAATATATATCAACTATATATATATCAACATATATATATATCGACATCAACAATATATATCAACAAATATATATATTATTATATATATTATATATAATATATTATTTGTTTATTATATTATTCTAATAAAGTATTTAATATTATATAATTAACTACATAAATTTTAATAAATATTTTTCCATATTAATGGTCTTCCTTCAGAGAAAATAACTCAAAATGTTTTACTATAAGTGTATGGAAACATATTTCTTAACAAATTATAAATCATCTTTTAATGTTTTAATGTAAATTATTTTTCATCCTATATGTCCATGACAAAGTTATGACTTTTTGCTAGAACTAGAAAATAAATATGGTTGAAAGAGACAGTTCCTTACCTGGAAATGTCCAAAAACCATGTATACAAATATCCCTGTACCTCCTTCTCTTGAACATTCATACTTCTAACATATTTCTTGATATTAAGTTAAGATACAGGAAGTCTCCCAGAAGTTAACTAAGCCTATGTTCATTTCCCTTTTGATGAACCATTCATATATTTTGTAAAAACACAAAAGATATAAAATGTTATGAGAATTTCACTTTCATAAAATGAATGGCCTATGGAAAAAAATGTCATTTCTATAAATGTGGATCTTTTTCAGACATATATAAGTCTATGTGATTTAGCATATGTATTTATGATTATAAAAGGTCATAAGTTTTAATATTTTTCAGAGTAGTGCATACTCTCATAATATTAAAGATTTGTATTTTGTGGTTCTCATGAGTAATGTCATTAAGATAAACACTCAGTAGACAAAACTATAGCATTTGATTAGAGGTAATATCTATTAATCTGTCTCTACTATATTAGAAACTCCTTGTGATTTTTTTCCCCCTAGGAAGAAAATTTCCTAGGAATAGAGACATCTTTTCAAATCCATAACTTCCCTGATTTGTAAAGGTATCATAAGGGATTATCTTGAACATGTGTTGTTCATCAGAAAACTATAAAACCTGGAAGGAAAATACAGAGTTTCCTGCTCTAGCCAAAGAGAGTAAAAACAATGTTTATATTTATTTTTTTATAGCTCTAGCATTCTGTGGCATAATAAGAACTGAGGCATTTTAACAAATAAGAAGATGAGTGTTAAATATGTCAGATAAAGATTCCTGTATTTTACCAAAGATTTCAAAAATAAAATTTTCTTTGTGTGCACTACCATGAAGCTTTAAACATTATAAAAGATGAGAAATGTTAAGAAATCTACCATCTGAATACAATAGTTTGACCTTCACTGCAATGTATCTGATTTGGTTAAGTTATGTAACCATTCTGAGTCTTATAATTGCTTCATCTGTAAAATATAGAAAACTTTCATCTTCATTTTGGCTACTAATATTTTAGTCATAAGTAGCAGGCCACAATCCAAGATATCTGAAGAGAAAAAGGAGATGTTGGTTTTTGTAAGTGGCAAGTGCAATCAGAAAAGCTGGTTTCATGCAGAGCGGGATTCGTATGTTCAAATGTCACCAGCCAGGGACACCTGGGTGGCTCAGTTGGTTAAGCGGCTGCCTTCAGCTCAGGTCATGATCCCAGCATCCTGGGATCGAGTCCCACATCGGGCTCCTTGCTCAGCAGGAAGCCTGCTTCTCCCTCTGCCTCTGCCTGCCACTCTGTCTGCCTGTGCTCACTCTCTCTGACCAAAAAAAAAAAAAAATGTCACCAGCCATCTGTCCTGTTTTCTTTTATTGATTACTATTATTTTTATTCTTAAATAGACTTTCTCCATGAAGCAGCAAATATTTATTCTGGAAGTTTGAAGCTTACTTAAACTATTCTTAAAACTGATTAGTGATACATACAGATATTGATAGATATAGAGATATATGTATGTGTATACACACATATCTCCCTCCAAAGTTTGGGTCAATTCCAGAAAAACAAAAACAAACTACACTGATTGTTGGGTTATATGTCAAATCCATGCACCATAATATATTGAGTGGCAAGCCTATGGTAGCATCATAGTTTTCAAAAAGAAACTAAAAATTAAAGGAAGAAAGTTCTATTTGTGTGTATTTTTCTTTCTTTCTTTCTTTCTTTTTTTTTTTTTACTAAGAATAAAATCCAGGATTTTACTTGTGTCTCTTTAACTAAAATTCTTGGACATGGTGATTATCCTTCTATAAAAGAGGTACCATTGTTACTATTATCATGGTTTTTTAACAATGCTGACCAAGTAGAAATAACATCATTTCAGTTATATAGTAAATAAAATCAAAATGTGAATGCCCAAACCATACCTTTTTAAAAAAATTAGCTTCTAAAAATGTAATCATCTATCATAATATTACAGTTTTATACATTAACATATTGATATGATATTTCTTTAGTCCAATCATCCTAACAATTAATTATGTGAGTGTAATTTTTAAATAATAAGGGATATATTCTCCTGTATGATTATTGGAATTGAATTAGTCCAAATATATACAGTATCAATATACTATATACATTGTTTTTTACCTTATTATAGAGGTTTTTTTTCGCCTAACAACTTAATCCATAATAACAAGGCTCAATCACAGAGCAGTATTATATCCTATAAGTCTTCAGTTATTGGTTTTCAAGCCTGATAAACATAGATAATTTTATTCATAATCCTTAGAAATATTATGTGCTCTTCTCTATCAGTACCCAGTCACTGCTCTGGTGATAGAAGTTATGCCTGCAGTATGTGAAAACTGTAGCTTTCCCTATGAATTGGCTTATGTAATATTGCTTTTAACTAAATGGTAATACTTATAAAGAAATGCCCTTATTAATTATTGCATTATGCTATCTGAGACTTTTGGGATTTTGGTTATCTTGTATTTTTCTTAGAAACAGCATCCTAATTTTAAATAGAAATTTTACTGCTTTAATACCATTTTACAAAGCATCAGATAGTGACTGTTGTAAAATTCAATACTTTAAAAAATATCTCTGGACTAAGAAATTTAAATTTACTGTATAAAATAATATCTTTAAATCATAAAGTTTCTGTATAGGTTGTATATTTTCTCTTTGGCACTTCTAAATAAAAACAAAACAATTTTTAAACATTATAACTCTGAAATCGATATAACATAATAAGGACCCAATTCTTTATTTTGGTTTTAAAAGTTTATAATGGAGAAATAGAGAAAGTTTTCATAACTTGGGGTTTAATATCTAGTAGGGATTTATTGTCCATGCCTTATTATTACACTTGTAATATTATTACACTCATCTGTGAAAAATTGCAACTGTCAGTTTTATAAACAACACCAAAAAGAGTAATGTGAACATTCTCAAAGCAAGAAAAGTACATCATGCTATACTTCTGGACAAATGCCTAATTTTAAAACTATAGCATGAAGTGCAACATTGACATTGAGTTTTATTTAAGTAATTAATTCTAAATAAGAAGTGAATAATTCAAAACAGTCATGAGAAAAAAAAAGATTTAAAAAATAAAATATCAGAATTCAAATAAAACCTTTATGAATCCCTCATATTCTTATCATCTCTCTTTGGATTTAAGTCTGTCCTGAATTTGGTGCATTAGTAACTGCTCTTCCTCTTCCTCTTTTCTCTCTCTCTCTCTCTTTTTTCTCTGACAAAAGATATAACCCAGATCTTTTTTTTTTAAAGATTTATTTATTTATTTATTTGACAGACAGAGATCACGGGTAAGCAGAGAGGCAGACAGAGAGATAGGAGGAGACAGGCTCCCTGCTGAGAAGAGATCCTGTTGCAGGGTTTGATCCCAGGGCCTTGAAATCATGACTTGAGCAGAAGGCAGAGGCTTTAACCCACTGAGCCACCCAGGCACCCCTATAATCCAGATCTTTAAAAAAAATTCCAACTCAAATCATATAGAAAAAGACTAAACTAATAAAAGCCAGGCAATCATTACAATAGACAATTATTTTTTACAGTATATAGAAATTATAACATAGAAACTATAAAGATATTCTCCTATATATTCTTATACTTTAAATTATTGTTTAATCCATATGAAATTAATGTATACATTGTCTTTGCATAGATGTTTTATCAACTGTGTGAAGTAAGAATCCAATTTTATCTTGTTTCCTGTGGATTACCTATCATTCCACAATCAACTCTTAAGTAGTTGATAACTTCCCAAAGAGTATCAATCTCATCTGTACTATACACCATGCAAGTTTCCATATTGATGTTGGTACTTTCTGGGATCTCTATTTTATTCTATTCATCCATTTCTCCAGTTCATGTGCCAATACCACATTTTTCTTCAGTTAAATAATTATTAATAATTTTCTAAAATGTGGTGTATGTGTCTTCACATAGTGTCCATTCCTTATTCTCTCTTTTCATATATGTGGGTATATAAAATATATACATATATAATACACATATGCATGTTATATGTGATTACTAAATATATAAATATTAACATGCAATATATGCATATATGTCTGTCATATTACATATATTTCATATATTTTGTGTATATATACTATGCATTAGAAAAGCAAACAAGGATGTTGATTAGATTGTGAATCAATTAGGATCATACACATATCTCCCCTTGATGTATTTGAATCAATATTTTTGCTAGTTTTTAAAATACATACTGACAAGTTGATTCTAAGATTTTATGGAAATAAAATGTCTTAGGAGTGCTGGAACCATCTTGATAAATGAGAACAAAGTAGAAAATGTAAACTAATTATTTTTCAAGTTTTACAACAAAGCTACACTTATCAACACAGTGCAGTATTGGCTTACTCGTTTTTTTTTAAATCACCAGAATAAGTCTAAATATATATACACTTACCAAGTTGTTTTGTTTTGATTTAATTTTTTAACACGCCGCTGAAGTAAATCAAGGGAAAGATGAAAATATTTTCAAAAAATGGTGATGGAAAACTGATTAAGTACAAGGAAATAGTGAATTTAGAACCATACTTCATACTGTACAACAAAGCTATTTTGTGATGGATCATAGTCCTAGACCTAAAAATTAAACCTACAGAACTTCTAGAAGTAAACTTAGGATATATTTTTTTAAATATTGTGTTAGTGACTTCTGTAACAACTGAAAAACATGAATGGTGATTTTAAAAATTAACAAAATTTTCTTCATTAAAATTAAAGCCATGGAGTTCACAAAAGACACATTTAAGAGTATGAAAACTCCATTAAAAGGCTGAGATCAGATTTAGAATAGAGGTACCTGGAAGGCTCAGTTGGTTGTGTCCAGCTGTTGATTTCAGCTAGGTCATGATCTCAGGATCATGAGATTGAGCTCTGCATTGAGCTCTGCACTGAATGCTGAGTCCACTTGAGAGTCTCTGTCTTCCTCTCCCTTTGCCCCTCCCACTTATGTACTCTCTATCTTCCATTGCCCCTCCCACTTATGTACTTTCTATCTACCATAAATAAATAAATCTTTTAAAAAACTTAGAATGATATGTATTAGCAAGGAGTTTAATCCAGATAAGAACATTCCAATGACAAAGACAATAATCTTTAAGGAAAATAAATAGCCAATATGCATATGAAAAGGTTTCAATATTATTAGTAAACATGGAAATGTACCTGAAAACTATCACTTCACACCCTTTTGAATGAGGAAAATTAAAAAGTCTAACACTGCTTGCTAACTATAGTTAAGACTATGGAGAAACTGGAAGTCTTACTATGTTGCTGTGTGTACTATGTGATTATTCAACTATTTGGGGACACAGACCCTGACATTTTTATTAAGTTAAATATATACCTATCTTATGACCATGCAGTTTCAAACTGAGGAAATTGCACATGCTAAATATAAGAGGAGAACAGGATAAAAATTACTAAGTCATCAGATAAGTATATTTTAAGTTTATAAGAAACTGCCAAGGAATTTTACAATGTGACTATACCATTTTACATAGCCATCACAAATGGATGAGCACAATGAAAGACAATAGCAAGGAAACATCTTTTATTAAGACATCTCTGAGGAAGTAAAATTCAAACACAGACATGAAAGATGAAGAGCCAATCTTATGAGGAGACACAAACATATGTGTATTTTATCTTCTACCTTGGGGTTAAAACCCCAAGGTAGAAGAGGAGTTTGTATGTATGAAGAACTGAAAGTAACTCAGTGTAAATGAACTGAACACTGATGACAAGAACTAAGGTTGGAAAACCACAGATTCTGTTCTATGTGCAATGAAGATATGTTGACATGACTCAACCAGGGCAACATAAAAATAAGATATGAGTCCATGTTATGTGTATAATAGATTATAATAGGTTATAGGGACAGAAGCCTAAAGTAAGCATACCACTTAGAAAATAAATATGGAAAAGCAGAGAAGAAAAAGTTGGAGGGGGAAGATGTACTTGAGAAAGAACTGGAGGAATTCCTTATGTTTTCTTCATCATATCAATAGAATCTTGGACCATTTGAATTTTCTTCTCCAATTTATTTTAGTCATATTCTTTGACTTTTGATTTTTTAAAATTTCTTTTTAGTGTAACAGAATTCATTGTTTTTGCACCACACCCAGTGCTCCATGCAATGCGTGCCCTCCATAATACACAGCACCTGGCCCCCAACCTCCCACCCACCGCCCCTTCAAAACCCTCAGGTTGTTTTTCAGAGTCCATAGTCTCTCATGGTTCATCTCCCCCTCCAATTTCCCTCAATTCCCTTCTCCTCTCCATCTCCCCATCTCCTCCGTGTTATTTGTTATGCTCCGCAAATAAGTGAAACCGTATGATAATTGACTCTCTCTGCTTGACTTATTTCACTCAGCGTAATCTCTTCCAGTCCCATCCATGTTGCTCCAAAAGTTGGGTATTCATCCTTTCTGATGGAGGCATAATACTCCATAGTGTATATGGACCACATCTTCCTTATCCATTCGTCCATTGAAGGGCATCTTGGTTTTTTCCACAGTTTGGCGACCGTGGCCATTCCTGCTATAAACATTGGGGTACAGATGGCCCTTCCTTTCACTACATCTGTATCTTTGGGGTAAATACCTAGTAGTGCAATTGCAAGGTCATAGGGAACCTCTATTTTTAATTCCTTGAGGAATCTCCACACTGTTCTCCAAAGTGGCTACACCAACTTGCATTCCCACCAACAGTGTAAGAGGGTTCCCCTTTCTCCACATCCTCTCCAACACATGTTGTTTCCTATATTGCTAATTTTGGCCATTCTAACTGGTGTAAGGTGGTATCTCAATGTGGTTTTAATTTGAATCTCCCTGATGGCTAGTGATGATGAACATTTTTTCATGTGTCTGTTAGACATTTGTATGTCTTTATTGGAGAAGTGTCTGTTCATATCTTCTGCCCATTTTTTGATATGATTGTCTGTTTTGTGTGTGTTGAATTTGAGAAGTTCTTTATAGATCCTGGATATCAACCTTTTGTCTGTACTGTCATTTGCAAATATCTTCTCCCATTCCGTGGGTTGCCTCTTTGTTTTCTTGACTGTTTCCTTGGCTGTGCAGAAGCTTTTGATCTTGATGAAGACCCAAAAGTTCATTTTCACTTTTGTTTCCTTTGCCTTTGAAGACATATCTTGAAAGAAGTTGCTGTGGCTGATATCGAAGAGGTTACTGCCTATGTTCTCCTCTAGGATTCTGATGGATTCCTGTTTCACGTTAAGGTCTTATATCCATTTCAAGTTTATCTTTGTGTATGGTGTAAGAGAATGTTCGAGTTTCATTCTTCTACATATACCTGTCTAGTTTTCCCAGCACCATTTATTGAAGAGACTGTCTTTTTTCCACTGTGTATTTTTTCCTATTTTGTTGAAGATTATTTGACCATAGAGTTGAGGGTCCATAACTGGGCTCTCTACTCTGTTCCACTGGTCTATGTGTCTGTTTTTATGCCAGTACCATGCTGTCTTGGTGATCACAGCTTTGTAGTAAAGCTTGAAATCGGGTAACGTGATGCCCCCAGTTTTATTTTTGTTTTTCAACATTTCCTTAGAGATTCAGGGTCTCTTCTGATTCCATACAAATTTTAGGATTATTTGCTCTAGCTCTTTGGAAAATACCAGTGGAATTTTGACTGGAATGGCATTAAAAGTATAGATTGCTCTAGGCAGTATAGATATTTTAACAATGTTTATTCTTCCAATCCAAGAGCATGGAATGGTCTCCCATCTTTTGGTGTCTTCTTCAATTTCTTTCATGAGTGTTCTGTAGTTCCTTTACCTCTTTGGTTAGGTTTATTCCCAGATGTCTTATGGTTCTTGGTGCTATAGTAAATGGAATCGATTCTCTAATTTTCCTTTCTGTATTTTCATTGTTAGTGTGTAAGAAAGCCACTGATTTCTGTACACTGATTTGTATCCTGGTGTATCCACATTACTGAATTGCTGTATGAGTTCTAGTAGTTTGGGGGTGGAGTCTTTTGGGTTTTCCCATATTAAGTATCATGTCATCTGTGAAGAGAGAGAGTTTGATTTTTTTTTTAAATACACATACTGTAGATTTAACTTTTTCTACAAAAATTCCTGTTGGACTTTATTCTGAGAGTCACAGATGTGTTTCTTTAATATTGTTTACTTTTTCTTTGGAAGTTCTTTCTTGATTCATGGATGTGTTGCATTCTTGAATATTTCTTATATTCTTAATTAGAATTTTAATTCTAAATCTCCTTTCATTCAGTTACCTCTCCATGCTACCGTTTTTCTTCTCAATACTTTTGATTCTGGTTTGATGAATATTATTTATAGTGTAAATACTTATAATCTTGGGTATGCAGCTAAACATTTCCATATTCAGGGTTTCACTCCATTGCCATATAAGAAAATTCTGACTGCATCACCCCTACCTAATTCATCATTTTCTTTTTTATTGAATCATCAGATGTCAGAAAATGTCTGTACCTGAACATGCCCTACCACAGTGCTTTGTTTAAATGGGGTCACTATAGATAACTAAAATTTCTTCATGCTGTAAATTCTCCCATTTATGTTTCCATCTATAGTTACCTTTGTAAAGTGATTGTCTGTAAACCAATTTATTAGATTAAATAAACTAATTGAGTAATATAAGCCTTCCTGTACATCTTCTCCACTGTAAGCAGGTAAGTGAAAATTAGACTTCCAGAGATACTGTCTCTGAGAAAGAAGTAATCAGAGTGGCTAAATTCTTTCTACCCTTGATATTTTCTTCAATGTCTTAATCTTTTTCAAAGATCATATGTTAAAAACTATTTCTTAAAAACATGTCATCTGTTAGGAACAAATCATTCTGTAAGGTTTCACAGTCTGATTAGTTTTCCCAATGAGCAGTGTCTTTGTAATTGTGACCCTTGTTAACATACTCAGGTTCATTTGTGGGCATTTTGATGGGCTAGGAGCAGGGTGAGCCATTTACTGCTGTTTAGCTAACAGGAAAACACATACATCCCAAAGTCAAAATTTTTCATAAGCAAGATAATGCCTTTCATTTTTTTATTTTACTTTTATGCTATTTTATGGGCAATGATGAAAATATTTTAATCTAACCTGTTTGTTGAAAATGGTTTTGTTTCCCTACACTTGGCTCTGATGAGACTTGTGGAAGTGAAAGTGAATAAAGCAATTGCAAACTTACCTAACAAACTCCTGTTAAGATAGAATCATCATCTAAAAAACAAACAAACAAACAAACAAACAAAAAAAAAACCCACCTTTATTTCATAGTAAATTTATGATTTCTCTAGCATAGAATAATTTGTTTTAGACTTACATATAAATGCAGACACAGCCACAACAGCAATACTGGTTTTTTTAATCTACAGTTAATCCTGAAGTCTGAATAGAACTGGCTAAGGGAAATCCTTATGTATTATAGCTTTTATAAGCATAGAAAAAAAGCTTTGATTTGAGTTGAAAAGAATGTTGAGTCACTTGGAATGACACATTGGCTATTTTTTCCCCATTCCTTTCCTTCCAGGCATTTGAGTAGTAGGCGCCATCCTCTCATGCTCAAAGACTTTGAGGAAAGAAGACAGTAGGATGAATATACTTTGTGCCCACAAATTTCATAATCTTTTCTCAAGTAAAAGCCAAAGTAAATAATAAAAAACAGTTTTCTATTAAAGGTGTGCTATCATTTACTATCCTAAAGTTAAGATTATTGCAATATATTTAAGATTGGACTAAAGAAATATTAAGTAATTTTGAGCTAGATCTCATCACAAACAAAATTGTTCTTGCTAACAGTTTGTCTTCAGCATATTATGCCAAGTAGCCCAACCTTGCCATGGTTCTTAAAGTCTTAACAAACATTTTTGATTCTTGAAACAACACAGTTTATCCATTCAATAGAAATATGTGGGCCATCAATTCAGCATCAGGCAGTGTTCTAAGTACTGGAGACACAGCAAGGAATAAAAGCAGACAGAGCCCCTGTTCTTACGGATTGTAGATTCCTGCAGAATGAGCAGTCGACAAACCTAAACACACTCACACACTCACACACGCACACACTCTCATATCACAAAGTGACAGCTAGAGAGAGTTAGGGACCATATTATGTAGTGTACTGTAGTATAAGCTGTAGGAAACTGATTTAAAGATTCAGAGTGCAGTATATTCCCACTTCCAGTTTACTCAACTTTAAAAAAGATACAAAGCTGGCATTGAAGCATATAGACAAACAGCAGCCACACTGAGGTATAAGAGCATGTCAGGTAGAGATTCCAACTCCTTCTCCTAAAATAGAATTACTTTATTTGCCACATGTCAAAAATAATAAATTCCAGGAAGACAATGTTGACAGGGTAAAAAAGAGAAAATAATACAAACTTTGGATGATTCATCAAACAATTCTTAGGGCAGTTTAGGCATCAGTTATTATTGGATGAGAACATACTAACTTTTACAAAAAAAAAAAAATAAAAAGTCTAAACCTTTTTCTAACATAGCATTATTGTCATCACTTCTTATGATAAGTTTTATATCAAATCTGTATTGTTAAAATAGAATGTATTATTTTGCTCATATTCAATTCTACAAGTAATAGATGTACATCTTGACACTGAGGAATTATCAAAAACCAAGAAAAAGTATATATAAATAAAACTTCCATTTGGTTTTGTTTTACTAGGCTCTTGACCCAAAGATATCTTTTTTGAACTATTGATTTTATTAACAGTGTATTTTAATTTCCAAGGATGACATAAGAACATGTATAAAAATACTGGAAGATATACACTGGCTAAAATGATGTGCTTTATCTGATGTGATAGGGTGGAGGTGGAGTGAGCTGCTTGAAATAGGAGATATATACAGATATAAAATAATTGCTCTAAAGCCATCACCGTATTTTTAAAATCTCACTGTCTGTAAAAGTACATTTGTTTGTTCACTGAAAATATGTCTTGTTATATTTATGTTTTTAGAAATGTAAATATATAGTATTAAGTGAACATAATGACTCACAGATTAATGTAAATAGTATGATATCTTTTATGTAAAAATAAATTCTGTATGCACTTACATTAGCTAATATGTGTGCATGAGCAGAGAGAAATTTCTAGTTGCAAGACTATTGATCTAGTAAGTAAATGAGAAGGAAGGTTGGGATGGGGATTTAAATGGATTTTTTTTCTTTAAAACGTGTTTTTCTGCCTCATATACATGCTTACAAATAACTGTCATAGGTTGTTCTTAAATTTTGAAAAGAAGTGAATTAAGCATATGTTATAAAAACAATACAACTCATACATGTATTATACTTCTGGTTAAAGAAAAAACTTGAGTGCCCTTCTTAATAGGAAATGTAAGGAGTATGGAACATATAAAGAATGGAACATGTAATATTTTAGTCTACTTTTGAAATAATACCACATTACACAACAATAATATTTTATTGAAATGAAAAAAAAATCCATGATTTAGATTTTCATATACCTTGACTTCTCAGAAGTTTTTATAAAGGACGTTTATGACCAACTTAGTAAATAAGGCAATGGCTGTCTTATACTGTTGATCATTGTTTTTCTCAAATTCACATTTTTAAAGATTTATTTATTTTAGAGCAGAGAGTGCAAGTCAGGGAAGGAGAAGGGCAGTAGGGAGGGAAGGGGAGAGATCTCAAGCAGACTCCATGCTTGTGCTGAGTACGGAGTCTTGTACTATTACTAACCTCCTACCTGTCACCAACTGTTTTGCTAAAGCTAGCACATCATTTACTACCTATTTCTTCCACATTTGTTTGTTAAATAAGTACCGAGTAACAGTCTAATATTGTATTCTTGGTGGCATAATTAAGAATATAGGTATAGGTGCGCCTGGGTGGCTCAGTGGGTTAAGCCTCTGCCTTCAGCTCAGGTCATGATCTCGGGGTCCTGGGATCGAGTCCCACATCAGGCTCTCTGCTCAGCAGGGAGCCTGCTTCCTCCTCCTCTCTCTCTCTGCTTGCCTCTCTGTCCACTTGTGATCTCTCTCTGTCAAATAAATAAAATCTTAAAAAAAAAAGAATATAGGCATACTGTCACCAAGTATACATTCCCTTCCATAACAGTATCTAAATATTTTATAAAATAAAGAAACAAATATTTGAATAGTCTTAAAATTATCATCTTAAATGTCAACCATTACATCACCTCGTACTCAGAAAGTTGTAATCAGGTATTCTTCATGTTCCACTTTGCAGATTGCCACATCTACTTTCACATTGTAACACTTTCAAAGGAAAACAAAATCATTACCTTGTCAGTAGTGTAAAGTCTGTTTCCCTTTATTTCTTTGGTTTTGATATGTAAAGTGTGAAAAAACCATTCTTATACTTGTTTGTTTCTTTATAAGCATTTTTTTTATCATTCTGAAGAGTAGTATATTCCATATTTGCCTATTCTCATAGCATGTCTTAATTTCTCAAAAAAGAAAAGGAAAAAAAAAGAAAATTTCATATCTCCAACTATGCACTGTTGTTCTTATACTACACTCCTACCTTACTGTGTTTTTGTTCCTGAGATAGGGCTTATATCTGGCAATTCTTTAAAGATCAAAATATTATAGATATAGATTTTTATGTCCTCTTTACACAAATTCCATGCTTTCCTTAGGAACTAAAGAAAAGTACCTGGCTTTTATAGTTCACAAAATTTTTATCACTGTTCACCAGTTCAATATGTCCATATCTCTCTTGTTGTTTATGGGTAATTCTAAAGTTCATGAATTGAACATGCTACTTGCAATGGCCTTGGTGGGCTTAAGAAAGCGAGGTATTCCTAACATTATCTCAGACGTATTGAAGATGAAACCTCTGGCTGATAAATTGTATCCAAGGAAGGTAACACAGAAGCTGCATTCTGATGATGAAGTGATATATAAATGATCTGACTTCAGTTTGGTAACTTGGCTTACTGTTAGAGTATCTACAAACATACAAAATCCAATGTCCTCTTTGGAAGTATCTATTGAAGGTTACAAAGGAATTATATCTTCTTATAGTAGATTCATTATAAGAATATAAATTACATTGGTTGCCTCTTCTCTCTACTGATGCATTTTCCAGATCCTTCTCAAATACCTCTTTCTCTGCCTGACAGTGTGGCAAACTGGTAATACCCATGACCTCTGCTAATTATTCCCCGTCACGTAGTTTCAGGGCCTCTTGGGCTTTCAGTGCCATTTTTCTTTATCCAGAACTATGCCAAACTCATAGTGACAGTAATCAGAATATGACAAGACATTATGGATAATTTCCATTGTCAGTCACATCTAACTTATTTCAGTGGCTAACTTTCTTTACTTTCCAACAACTTTTGTGGGTCCGTATTTAGTATGCTTAAAGTAAGCCACTAGTTTTCTGTTGAAATTCAGCCTCTAACAAATTTATATTCCAGAACTAAAGCTTTCAAATCTAGGTTTTCAGAGTTCCTCAAAAAGAAATAGAGAAGCATAAATCTTCTGTCATTTACTTCTTCAGGCAATCCTTCAAGAGGTCTATTCTGGGCCACATAATCCAGACTATGCACAGATTTGTCACATCTACTACTTGCTCTCCTTTTGTATTTAGTCTGGAGATTTGTGAAGCTTGGAAAAATCAGAAAAGCTATTCAGCAGACTAAGAGAAACAAGTCCAGGATTTTCAGGGTTTCAAGAATACTTGATGTGGTAGAGATGTCACTTGATGACCCATAAGTATGCTCTAGGCCTAAGCTACTGAATACACTTGAATTGTCCCTGTAGTGTGGGGCATTGGGCTGTGATATATTCAGCCCATCACCTTGCTGTTATTCACACATGTCCCATCTGGCAATAATAAGGACAACATTGGGGGCCCAAATATTTTTCTTGGTCTATAGCATAAGTTTGCTCAGCACCAGTAAACACATTGGGAGTCCCCTCAGGATCTTGCCTATCAACTGCAGGCTTTTCAGTGGCCCACCCCTAGGAGACAGCACTGGGTCTCTTATAGGCTCTATTTTTGCTTGCCTGTTTGCTTGGAGGCCCTACCGTTGGCAAGGAGTTAGCCTATCCCATGGTTAAACTAGGACCTTCTCGTTTTCTTTAATCACATGAGATGTAGATTTCTTTAAAAAATTATATCGTATTTTGGGGTGCCAGTGTGGCTCAATTGTTAAGCATCTGACTCTTGATTTCTGCTCAAGTCAGAACCTTAGGGTCCTGGAATCGAGCCTCATGTCATGTCAGACTCCCCACTGAGCAGGGACTCTGTTTTTCTCTCTCTCGCCCTCTCCTTAAAAAAATTATAATGTATTTTGTGGTATAAATTACAATTGAATTATACAACTTAAATATTATTTTTAATGAGTTTAATTACAGATGCTAGAACTTACAGTGTTCTAAGAGTGTATTCACTGGAAGTGAATACCACTTTTTTGCTATCTCACACCTCAATTCTGTCTGGTCCTTGTCTCCAACATCCCATATATCCTCAAAAAACCTTATCAAAATTTACTTATGCTGTCACTACATTAGGACTCTCATATAGTGATATTGGACCTTCCATTCTAAGAGTCCACCCCCAGAATGTCCTAGATCTTTGGTACTCACAGTGTGGCCATGAATCAGCATGGTTAGTCAATATCTGAACCTGCCCCAGACTAACTAAGACAGAATCTATATTTAATAAGATATTGATATGTTTCACATGCACATTAATGTTTAACAAGCACTTCTCTAGAATATTCAAAAATGAGTACAAATGAGCCCCACAGATCAAGAATTCACAGGGTCAGGACTTCTGTCAGACCTTGTGTAAACTTGGAGTATGTATGTGTGCATGGGGAATAGGATGGTGTTCACTTTTATCTCTCTTACCCTTCCCATTTCTGAGAGGTTATCTTTTCATTCAAATGAGAAAGCCAGGCCTGTACCAGGTTGAATCTGTACGAGGTACAAAGATTGATAAATGGGCTCTTAGATACAATTAATTTTTTCCACTTTAATTTACTTCTAAACCAGCATACTAAACGGACATGTTTTAGATACATAAGAAGATGATATGAATAAATATGTAAAGCTAGATGCCCATGCCTCCCTAACTTATACATAAAATACAGCTGAAATGGAGTGAGGAACCCTGCATGAAAGGAGCTAGAATAACTTGTCCCATTGTTTTCATCTTATTAGGATAGAATAGGTACCCTTCAACATGACATCTCTAAGGGATGCAGGTCAACACCATCACTTAATACAAACTAAGCTATTTCAGTTATTAAAAAAACTTTCAGTTCTCACCTCTTATAATTACATAATTGACTTTGAAATTTTGCAGCAGGTCCTATCCCATAAATCCATAAATTTTAGGTTTCTTTATCATAAGCAATTAATATACAGACAAGGTACATCCTGCTAAAAGCATGTGATCAGTAAAGACTCTATATTTTTGTCATAATTGTTATTAGGAGATTTGATGAGACTAGCTCTTTTATGCTTTCTTCTTTCTCTCTTCTCCACATCCTTAAGATTTAAATGATTCTCAGCCTACTACTCCAATGCATCCTTGGGCATGTGGCAGGCCTGGCTATGACCCACCATCTACTAATGCCTAATAACTATGCTTGCCAATGTTTTATGGGTAAGAGAAGCTATACATAATTTTCCCCTTTCTCAGAACTGCGCAAACTTATTGTGCCCAATATGTTCAGTCATGCTTTGTTCAATTCTCCTTGTATCCAAAGAATATATTATCAAGAAGATTATCTAGAGATCTAAGGGTTGCCTGTACTTGTGGAATACTAAAGTTAGATGCACAAGTGCTTTTCTATTTAATTACCTTATTATAACCCACTGTACTAAGCTTTCTCAGACATCTGAATGTTATAGTGCCTAACAATGAGCCCTCAAACACTTGTTATATAGTGAGTTCTAACACCCACTGTGACTTTTCAGCTCAGCCAATAATTGTACCACCACCTGGTGTTTCCCTTTTTCATCATGTTGCTATGAGATTGAGCTTAAGAATAGCACTATAAACAGAACTTTTTTGAAAATGCTGCACTACCTACTCTTATTGGTTTAGAATGTATATTATCTATACATCAATGACACATAATTAAAATTTTCTTATATATATTTTTAAAGATTTTATTTATTTATTTCACAGAGAGAGATCACAAGTAGGCAGAGAGACAGGCAGGGTGGGGGGTGGGAAGCAGGCTCCCTGCTGAGCAGAGAGCCCAATGCGGGGCTCAGTCCCAGGACCCTGAGATCATGACCTGAGCCGAAGGCAGAGGCTTAACCCACTGAGCCACCCAGGCACCCTTTATATGTTGTTTTTAAAGACAAATTTAAATTAGAGAGAAAGAAAACAATCTATTTCCATAGAGCAATTTTCCTTTGTAATACAGTCTATCTTACTATTTAGATCACCCAAGTAACTCTCTGTGCATGTTTTGGGTCTCTCTGAATTTTGAATCCAACGTATGTCATGGCTGGGTGTGCAGCTCTGACCCATTTTCTGAGTAACATGTCAGGATGCTAAAAATGAGAGGGCTCTGAACTAAAGAAGTCTCTGAATGATGCCCATACAGCAATTCACACAGACCTTAGGACATAACAACTCAATATGTCTCAATATGTCCATGATAAATAAGGATGCTATACAGAGACATAGAATCACAGCACCTTGTAGAATCACAGAAGAAAGCCTTAGAATTTTGAGGCAAATTTATATTCTCTATGGATTAATATTTTCTTTTGGGAATAAACTCATTGTTTGGTACTGTGGCCTTCTAAAATGGCATGCTTGATAATGGGACATCAAGTGAACCTAAAACCTGAGCTGTCATCATGGTGCACTGAGCCGTAGCACTAATCATGTGTGACATGAATCCTCTTTAAAATAATAGATAGATGGATAGATGACAGATAGATGGATGGATGCATGGATGCATGGATAGAGAGATAATCAGGTTAGAATACTTGGGAAAGAAATAAATAAGTTGTGTGAGCAGGTTCAGACTCTCACGACACATCCTCTTCTTGGGTCACCACCTCAGCTTCTATACATGCATATTGCCTAATGAAGAGTTCCCCAAGACTGGTGATCACAGGAGGGAAAACAATTCACCCCGTTTTATAAGCGGTGTTGGCACCAGTTGGAAACGAGCATTTCAGCTGCTCTCTGCAGTGGCACTGAAACAGAGAAAAGTAACATAAAATCTTTCCAGTGGGAAGAACTTTGTCAGTGACATCAAAATGACCACTTTGCCTGGAAGAAGGGTTACTGCAGTTGACAGAATAATGCCCCTTAAGGATGTCCATGTGCTAATCTTAGAAACTTGTGAATATGTTACCTTAAATGGCAAAAGGGACTTTGCAGATCTGATGAAATTAAGGCTCTCAAGATGGGGAAACTAATTTGGTGGGCTTTTCAGGAGAGTCAAGTGTCATCACAAAGAGCCGCATAGGCAGGAAGCAGGTCAGAGAGGAAAGGAGATGCTGCTACAAAGGTAGATATGAAGAGGGAGGAATGGACCACAAGTAGCCTCTAAGAGCTGGAAAGTTTAAAAATTTTTTTAAAAATTAAGAAAAAAAAAAAAAAAGGAATCTCCCCCTAAAGCTTCCAGAAGAAAAACAGTGCTAT
This sequence comes from Mustela putorius furo, assembly GCF_011764305.1. NCBI lineage: Eukaryota > Metazoa > Chordata > Mammalia > Carnivora > Mustelidae > Mustela > Mustela putorius. Next base: position 14,070,781 of record NW_025421322.1, on the reverse strand, counting down.
TGACACCCTGACTTTAGCCCCATTAAGACTTATTTCAGATTTCCAACATCCAGAAAAAAATCAGATAACAAATCTGCCATTACATTTCAGGTAATCTGTGTAAACACCAATTGGGAAACTAATGCAGGTATTTAATCCTAAATGGTTGACAATGGCTAAGTGTATGGTTGGTTGGTCAGGTACTTAGAAAACAAAACAAAATAAAACCTGTTATCTACTGTTATAACAGCTCTATTATTTTTGGCCTATTCTGTAGTTTCAATTCTCTTTATTATATATTGTGTTTTCCTTTTTTACATTAATAGTAATTTTTTAAAAATGTGATCCCCACATTGAATATTTTACCTTGCTAAGCAGTGGATGGTTTTTATATTCCTATTCATGTTCTTGGTCTTTACTATGAGGTGTAGTTATTGGAAAGTAGTTTGGTCTTCTTGAGAGTTATTCCTAACGTTTTTAGATAGGAACAGAGTAACTTCTGCAGAGTGACTTTTTTTTTTTTTTAGATCTCTCTCTGTGCACATTTACCCTTTTCATTACTATGCCGTGTGGCTCAAGTTGCCTTCATCTCCTTGACCAAGGTTGGGCTCTAACCCAGGAAGACCACTGGACTTCTACCTTGGTTCCCTCTTTGCCCTGTGCCTGCACTGAAACAAACATTGGTCTTAACTAGTAGACTTGCTCTCTGTCATGGATCATTTCCTTGCACTGTTTGATGTCCAATGTCTGAAAATTGATGAGATATATCTATATATATATTTTTTCTATTTCTAAATTTTCTGGTGGCCAGAATTTTTTACTACTCTATCCTGAATAATAGCAGATGATTTTGAAAGATTATTTTTAAATCGTTTTCATTATCTCACAAAAGTCATCTTAGAAACTGTCTTTTAACAAGGCCATCTTACCAGGTTCTCTACTGATAAGTCATCAACTCATGTCATTCATATTCATGCAGATGGTACTAGTAATACTAATGTATTAATAAGTATAGGGTATTTGGGAGGTGTAATGCCTGATAAATATCTGAATGTCTGAACTTCCACATACATATGCTTTGAAAATAATTATTTTACTGGACTGAAAGATAATAAAAGGGAAATCAGATGTAACTAATTATAGTCCTCTCTCCCCTTCTGTGTATTCCCTTCTGTTTCTTCCAGGTCCCAGTTATAATTGTATTTCTTTACCCAGCCACCTATTAGCTCAGTCAGTAAAAAAAACTAATATCATTTTACTTACTGAAATCCTTTCTCATTCACATTTATTTCTTCCAAGAAATATCTTTTGTTCCTCTGTAGTCTAATTAGGCATGTTGTCTTCTATACTCCTGAAATCTTAGGGTGGCAATCATTTTGATTTGGAATTTATAAAAATGCGGATTTGGATTGCAGCTTTCACTTGCTGATTGTGAAGTGTTTGGAAATTGCCTACTTTTAATTTCCTTATTTTTAAAGTAGGGGAGAAAATACACATCTACCAGATTTGCTTCAAAAATTACAAATAACCTATACACAAAAGACTGACAAAGCACAAGTGTTTTGAAAGAAAAAAAATTATTTTTGTAATGTGTTTATTATTGCCCACAAAAATAATCTTCCTTTTGTTTTCTGGGGTATTATACAGGTATTGGCATTAAGGAGAATTTATGGTATATATAATTTCTTTAATCTTCATTTTCTGCTAAAGAAAGACAAGGAATGATTGTTTGATAATTTTACTCTTGGAGATTTTGTCAGGTTGCCTGGCAACTAGCTAACTGGAAAATGGGGTTCTCTTCCGCACAACCACATGCCTGTACCAAGTAAACCTCTGTTAAGTTTTCTGAGGTTGACTAGTGACCATTTCTAGTAGTGTGTGTGTGTTTATTTATATTTATACATAAAAACATGTATTCCACAAAAGGCTCTAAAAGCATGTCAGAATCAGAACTATGGGGATTGTCAATATTTTAAAAGCAGTGTCTAAATTCAGAAGGAAGGGGTGCCTGGGCGGCTCAGTCAGTTAAGTGTCTGCCTTCTGCTCAGGTCATTATCCCAGGGTTCTGGGATCAAGTCCCACATCATGGTCCCTGCTCAGTGGGGAGCTTGCTTCTCCCTCTCCAGCTCCCCCATGCTTGTGCTCCCTTCTCACTCTCTCTCTCTGTCAAATAAATAAAATCTTAAGGAAGTGGTGATGCAACATGGGGGCTTAAGTGGGTAGGAGAAGAATCAATGAAACAAGATGGGACTGGGAGGGAGACAAACCATAAGTGACTCTTAATCTCACAAAACAAACTGAGGGTTGCTGGAGGGAGGGGGTTTGGGAGAAGGGGGGTGGGGTTATGGACATTGGGGAGGGTATGTTCTTTGGTGAGTGCTGTGAAGTGTGTAAACCTGGGGATTCACAGACCTGTACCCCTGGGGATAAAAATACATGTTTATAAAAAAATAAAAAATTTAAAAAAATAAAATAAAATGAAATTATTAAAGAAAAATAAATAAATTCAGAAGGAAAAAAACCAATATGTTTTTGAGTAAACAATAATAATCCAAGGACTTAAATATACTATGTCATCTCATGCAATATTTATAATTATAAAGTAATATCAATATTTGTATTTTACAGAGGAGTTCAACAAAATTGTAAGATATGCTTACTTTATTTCAAATATTAAGTAGTTAAGTAGAAACACAAACTCAGTTATGATTTAAATTCCTGTCTCTAGAGGTATTCTTTTTTTTTTTTCCAAAATTTTATTTATTTATTTGACAGAGAGAGACACAGAGTGAGAGGGAACACAAACAGGGGGAGTGGAAGAGGGAGAAGCAGGCTTCTAGCTGAGCAGGGAGCCTGACGTGGGGCTCAATCCCAGGACTCCGGAACGATGACCCGAGCCGAAGACAGACGCTTAACAGAGACACCCAGGCGCCAGTATTTCTGTAATTCTTTACTGTACCATCCTTTGCAACTTATTTACCTCTAGAGGTATTCTAAACACACACACACACACACACACACACACACACACACACACACATTTTGTAAATTAGGAAATTGAAGCAAAAACCTGTGAAATGACTTGCAAAAAAACCCCACAGCTCTATTTGCAATTCTGGGATTGGAGAATAATGCCATCTGAGTGATCAACTTCTGAATTTAAAAAAAAAGATCTAGGGCGCGTGGGTGGCTCAGTGGGTTAAGCCGCTGCCTTCCGCTCAGGTCATGATCTCAGGGTCCTAGGATCGAGTCCCGCATCGGGCTCTCTGCTCAGTGGGGAGCCTGCTTCCTCCTCTCTCTCTCTCTCTCTCTCTCTGCCTGCCTCTCTGCCTACTTGTGATCTCTCTCTGTCAAATAAATAAATAAAATCCTTAAAAAAAAATCTAAAACGCATCATTTAGATGGTGTAAAAAAAGCACTTCCAATTTATCAAGTGCTCTTAGACATAGAGAAAAACGTTGCATTATCTCAATAATATATTACTTTAATTCTTCAATATGAAATAACAAAGTTTGGGGTAAAATATTCAGCATTTTCTTATGTGAGAGTCAAGTCAAAAGTGGGAGTGACTTGACCTGAAGATAGCTTTTCATAGTTTTATTTTTTCTGTTTATTTTTATTATTTCTGTTACAGTATTATGCTAGAGAGGGCATGTAATAAGTAAGCTTTTTAATAACTATTTTGGAATACTGCTTTCCTCTCATGTAAGCAGTCTGAGAATATTTGTCTAAGTCATGCATCATTTTCAAAATGAGCTAAGAATAGAAAAGTTTATGAAGAGAATATATTGGTTAGTTGAGAGCAAGTAGGAAGAAGTATTCTGTAGCACATGCAGTTCATTTTGACTCATCTTTGTGACAAGCAAAAAGATTTGTTGAACACTGCCATGAAAATAGAAGAGCATAAAATCAGTGACACTCAATTCTTGTATTAGGGAATTTGATATTCTGTGTACTCAGTGTATAACTAAGTGTTGCCCCAAATTTTGTGATGATGCCTCCAACTACTCTTTTAGTTAAGAGTTTTATTGTCCTTGGGCTATTTTTCACTTTTCCAGTTTGGTTTAGAATATTTCTGACTCTATCTATTTCAATCCAAAGCTAGGAAAAACTTGGCAGGTTTTGCTGACTTTTACTTTGTATTTGGGGGTTCGGTTCAACAATAGTCTCAAGGAAAATGCAAGAATTGCAAATCTATCTTAAACTGAAACAATAACATAATAGTTCACAAGCACCAAATAACTCTGGGACAGAAAAATGATGAATTTTGCCCATCCTTGGACAGATCCAAAAACTGACAAGTAAACATAAAGAAAAAAAGAATGCCTCTAGGCTTTCTATGACAGCAAGATTTAAAATCATATAATAAATGGCTTTGCTAATGGTTACACTGTTACTCTGTAGTGACACATATTTTAGAAATGTCCATAAATGGAGTGTAAACTTAATTGTTTATTAACAATTTTTTGTATTATTTAACTATGATAAACCTTGGGTTCTTAAACCTCTCAGATTAAAATAGATTTTGTCTGTGATCCAAAGTATGATATAAAATCTATTAATTTTTGTTGGTGAGACTTAGAAATTATGGCTTGTAGAATTTTATGTGATATTGGAGAGTACATAATTAGAGGTTATCAGTTTATCTAGATATTAGTTGCTGAATTGTATAGACTAAAAAAGTACAACTATGCTTAGAATTAATATACATAGTATTATTCTGTACTTAAAGTGAAAGTAAATGTGAAATATGACTTTCACTTTGGGTGGAGGACATGGTTACAAAATTTGTAATATTTTATTCAAAATAATGTATAAATGCATTGTCTGGAGAAGAGGAAACAGAGTTTTAGAATCTCAACAATTCAAACACACTAAGAGAGATTGTTTTTTTAGATTTGGCCTCCAGGAGTGACAAAGAGTCCTCTCATCCTTTTCTGTGTAATTGTGTGATACATGAACTGGGGTTATTTTTAAATAGTAGTGTCATAACAGAGCCCTATGTGTCTCTGTTTTAAAGAATAAGAAGTTTAAATACAGCAGAATTATTTTGGGCCCAGAAAGTCCCTCATAGATTGTGAGTGTAGAAAGGTCAAGTGTAATACTGAAATTGTAATTATTACTTGGTAAGAATATTATATGAATGCTAGAGGGGTTCTACTGAAAAATTTTTTAAACATATTTCCATTAAATGGAAATGGACATATGAGAACTTGAACATCCTGAAGGGATCAGACACTGCAAGTGATTAGCATCAGGCCAAATTTTATGTGTCCTTGAAAACAGTGAACATTTGAGCCAGTTCACATATACACTTGCTAAGAATTTATTAAGACACTTACTCAGACTCAGTAGATCTGGAAAAGGATCCAATATTCTGTATTTCTTTTTTTTTTTTTTAAGATTTTATTTATTTATTTATTTGTTTGTTTGTTTATTTGACAGACGGAGATCACAAGTAGGCAGAAAAAGTAGGCAGAGAAAGAGAAGGAAAAGGCTCCCTGCTGAGCAGAGAGCCCCCTGCCAGGCTCAATCCCAGGACCCTGGTATCATAACCTGAGCCACCCAGGCTCCCTGATATTCTGTATTTCTAATGAATACCCAGATTATATTGAGGCTGCTGGTCTTTACACCATACTTTGAGTAGCAAGTTTCTAAAGGATTTACCCAGCATAGATTGACTTTAGATTTTTCCTAGTCCCCATAAAATTAACCATGTATCTAGTTACAGTTGATCTGGAATTCAGAGATTCAAATCATGAAAAAATATCCAAAAGCAGAAAAATGTCTATACCTTATTTATAATAAAATGGGAAAAATGTTGATTTTCTCCCCAAAGAACTCAGGATAGATATCCTTCTAATAAATGGAAGAGATTAATCATTTTATGTTGAAACAATCTATGTAAGATCCTTCTTATCTCCAACAAGTCCACTAGTAGAAATTCTATTTATATATAAATATACTTACGTCTGAATAAACTATCTATATAAATCTATATATCTATCAGATATATAAATATATACATAATATATATGAGAATATACTTCCCATTTCTTTCAAATATCACTAGAGCCAAAAGTTTTTTTTAAAGCCAAAAGTTTGAATGTGTTCAAGGATTGATAATTAAATTGCTTTAGTTTTCCCTTTATTTTGAGAACATTTGAATTTTAACTCCTAAATTGATTTACTCAAGTGTTTGAACTAAAGGCCTACTGCAAAGAATTTTGTGCCCATTTACAGAAAATTATTCATGTTCGTATTCATTGTCCTATGTAAGATATCCAGCTTTGACAGTACATCATGAGGCACACAAAAAAATCAAGAAGAAATATATGCTTTCAAAGATAAAGTAATCATAAGAATCAGTCTTAGATGAGGCTTTTAAAATGTTATAATTAATGTGTTAAAGCTAACTAATGTATAGGTTGACAACAAGCAAAAATGGATATAGCCAGTGGAATATCCAGTTATAATTGCAAGATGTGTAATGTATGTGTAATTGGATTACCAGAAGGGAGAAAAAGAGTGAAAGAAACAGAAGAAATATCTAATCTCTATCAGAGTTAGGCATTTTATCTGTAATTCTCAAAAACTGGGAACCCAAAGTTTAAATTATCTGTAGAAGAACCATGCAATGAGATACTACTCAGAAATTAAAGGAAAAAAACATACATGAGCTTTAATGCATGTTCCCATTGTACAAAAACAGACACAAAAGCTATCTATGTAAGATTACATTTATAGGACATTCTAATGTAGAACACAAATATGGGGTTAGAAAAGTAATTGGAGAAAAAACAGAGGGAGAGTTACCTACAAAAGTACTTCATGAGTGAGATTTTTGGAGAGATGAAACTATTTTACATGGAACTCTGTCAGGAGATACATAATTCTATGCATATGTCAAAATTCATAACTGTACAACACAAGTACGATTTATTATGTGTCTTAAATTAACTAGGTTAGAACAAAGATTATTAAAAATGAATCTCAGGGCACCTGGGTGGCTCAATCAGTTAAGCATCTGCCTTTGGCTCAGGTCATGATCCCAGGGTCCTAAAATGGGAAATCTAAGTGATTTCCCTTCTCAGTGGGCAGCCTGCTTCCCCCTCTTCCTTTGCCCCTCCCCCCACCGTTTATGCTCTCTCTTGTGTGCTCTCTCTCTCTCTCTCAAATAAATAAAATCTTTAAAAAAAAATGAATCTCATTGAATTAAAAGTTAACAATGATGCTAACAGAGTGCCAAGAAAAAAAAAATGATTTTAGTAATTTGAAAATAGTGTTTCAGCTAGATATTTTAACCCTAAGGAGGAACAGACTACTTTTGAGGGTGCTACATCTGTAAAACAATAGTGATGTACTATAAAAAGAAATACTCGGAAATAAGAAATTATCTTGGTTGTTAAAAATGTAATAGCACCAACAAAAATCTTAATAGAAATAGCAGGAAAAAAGTTATGGAATTCCCTCTCAACTCGAAAAGTAAAAAAGAAAAGGAAGATAAAAGGCACAAATAAAGTACTTGAGGAACCATCTAAGTGATTTCAACATTGACTTAGCCCTACACTACCTCTTTGAATTCATTTTCCACTATGCATGCCCTTTCCCACTGCCTACTCTTATTTTAGTCTCCCAGTTCTGTCAGGAATTTTCCGGTCCTGACAGTTTTGTGCTGGATATTCCTTCCCTGAGTATAGAGCAATAACCCTGGGATCATTGCACTCTTGTATTTCTTTCTTCATTGAAGTAAAATTTCAAACATTTAATTCAATTAAGCAAATCTGGCTCTTCTCTTTTTCCAGTAATAGTTGTGATGATGGCTTATTTTATGTTCACAATAGCACTGCTCAGTTTCTGAAATAATTCTGCTATTATGTAAGTTTGAGGTTCGTCTTGTGCACACAGTTTTAGTCCCATAGCTAGAAGAGTTTTTGGAATATAATAATTCCCCCAAAAAAGTGAGAAAGAAAGTAGGAGGAGGATAGAAGAAGAAGGAAGAAGAGAAAGAAAAGGAGGAGGAGTTGGATGAGGAGGAGGAGGGAGAGTGAGGAAGAAGAACAAGAACAAGGAGGAAGAGGAAGAGCAGGAGGAGGACTGGGAAAAGAAGGAGGAGAAAGAGAAAGAGAAGGGAAGGAGGGAAAGAAAAAATGAAGGAAGGGAGAAAGGAAGAAAAGAAGAAAGGAAACCGGAAAGGATAGAAGAGAGGGGGAATAAAAGAAAGCTGACAAACAAAATGAAGATGCATAATATATTTGTATTTATAAGTTATTTTGAAAAAAAAAATCCACTTCCCTATTATATTCTGATTGTACCATGTATAAAAGTTGTAATTCAGATTATATTTTTATTATCTAATTAAATCAACGTCAACTATGTATAGTATATATAGTCTTTTGGGAGCAATAATTATTCATTTAACAAGCATGTTTCTAAGATTTTATGCACATTCCCATATTTATTAATAGCAGTTCAAATAAAACAAATCTTATAGATTATCTAAAAGAATCTGAATGACTTTGACTTGATATCAATTAGTATATTAGTTTATGTTAATTTCTTAATTTAAATGTGGAAAAGGAAACAAAATTTATATTAAAGTAGTTTTAATTGAGAAACTAAACTGTAATCATCATTCCCTTCCAAAGTTGATTGCAATTAATTGGAAATTCTGCTACATCTATTTTTATGTGATATTTACAAATCAGTACTCATCTGCAAGAGATCATCATCCCTAGTGAAAGCAAAAGTTGGTCATCAGCATCCTGAATACAGCATACTCTGAAGAGTATAATGAGATAAGACATAGCTTTGTAATTATAATAAACCTCAATGAATTTTGGCAGTGTGTTATTATGTTGTAAATACATATAACTAGAACAGATTTTGATAAGTCTATATAAACTTTTTATTACATAGTTAAGCCTAGAGGATTTTGGTTTTGATTTGAAGTTATAAGAAGTATAAACAAAATTAGATGAATGATAGATTTGAGAGACAGAAAGAAGTAGATACATAGAAAGGTAGGTAAGTAGATGATAGAAAGATAGATAAACTTGTTCAAAGAAGGATAAACAAGGGTAAAGAAAACCAAGACCAATAAGAGTAATAGAATTATGCAATTTAGGACATTATAGTTGCATATATAAGTTTCAGTTTGGGTTTTGAACTTCCAGATACTTGATATCCAGGTACATACATATTATGAGCCTTTGCCTTTTCCTTTGGAAACCTTCATATAACATGCTTTTCTCAAAGGCATGGGTAACTTAAAAGAAGAAAACAGATTTTAGCAAATTAGCCTTTGAAAATTATTATAAAATTTCCTTTGATCGCAAAAAATACTGCTTTCTTTGATATTTTAAAAGAAGATTTTAAGTAGTCATTTGTAAGGTTTATTTAATTTTATTTTGCATCTCAGGAAAAAAACACCTGAACACTGAAATTTAAATCTTTATATAAAATTCATTAATGCTTCTGTTGCTTTGTAAAGATTGCTTCAGGGGAAATATTGAGCTCAGTTAATTAGGAGGTGCTACTTGTGAAAATGAGAGAAAGAAACTTCCCTCTATTAAACTACAATATGTCAAAAAGATCTAAGATCCTTAGACCCCAAAGTAATCAAAACCTCTGTTAAGTTATCCAAAAAAGCAGTTTTGAAAGGGAATGGCCCCTAATTCTCAATCACCATGATTTATTGTCATATTCTTAACCTTATATAGTCTTTAAATCAGAAAATTAATTTGTTAAGATCATAAACATTTTTTCCTTTTAAAATAAATAATTTTAAAACTAACTAATTCTGGGGGTTTTTTAGGAAATAAAAATGATTGAATTAATATAGACGGTATTTCATTTTGATGATAATTGTGGGCAATTTTCCAGGGAACTCATTTTGATAAGGAACCTATGGAAGAAAAATCTCCACACCATAGATGCATAAAACACCAGTGTTTGACACGTGGCTGTTTGCCCCCAGGAAACAAACTTGAATGAATTGACAAATGCTCTTCATTACTGCAACTCCTTTGGGAAACTTTAAGATAGTGATAACTAGATAATTGATACTTTAGAGATAAATGAAAATTTTATTTTTTATTAGCAGTTGGGGCAGGGGCATTATTATTTTTTTTAAATGATGTCTTTATTTATTTATTTATTGTTTAAAAGTTTTTATTTATGTCAGAGAGAGAGCACAGGCAGGAGATCAGCAGACAGAGGAGGGAAGTAGGCTCCCTGCTGAGCAAGGAGCTCCATGTGGGATTTAATCCCAGGACCCTGGATCACAACCCCAGCTGAAGACAGATGCTTAACTAACTGGCCACCAAGGCGTCCTGATGCCTTTCTTTTCATAATTTTTGCCATTCATTTTAGAATGCAATTTCTCCCCCATGTGATTATCTGTAAATTTCTATAGCATGATGTAAACAATTACTTGTGTTTCATTTGCTGTTTTCCTATAATTGGTCATTACAAAAGTAATCAATCAGATTTAAAAACTCATATTTCTAAAGGTAGTCATGTTAACTACCTTTCAATAAAAAAAAACAATAATTTAAAAAGTAAAAATGAAATTGTAGCTCAATGTGGTATTAATATTTAATGTTCTTTTCTTTCATTTTTTTAAGTAAACTTAAACATTGATCCTTTAAGAATGTTCTTTGTTTTTAAAGATTTTATTTATTTATGTGAGAAAGAAAGAGATTGAGAGAATGAGTGGGAAGAGGAGCAGAAGAGGGAGCCTGACGTGGGGCTCAATTCCAGGACTCTGGGATCATGACCTGAGCCGAAGACACTTAACTGAGCCACCCAGGTGCCCTTTAAGAAGCTATTTTTCCCATCAATATCAATAAAATGATCAAGTAAAAATTATTTTCACACCTCTGAATTCTCTCTGTCTACTATCAATACCTAGAAGGTCATGGCCAGCTACTATTTACCAAGTCACATAAACAGTATGTAACATGTACAGTGACCAAGTAATTTTATGCATAGGTGCTTAAAATATAACATTAATTGTGAGATAAATAATTATGCCTACAGTATGATTAAAATAAGATGTATGAATTGAATAATACTGATGAAATAAACAAAAACGGTTAACATTAGTGGAATAGCAGAAATTAAAAAGGTGAAAACTTGCTTCTAATGCATTATTTTGTATCAGGTATAATAATGTAATTTGAGAGTTCTTAATTTTCCTGATTAAATGGAATGCCTGAACAAGATGTGTAAAAATATCAACATATATGAATAATTTTCTTCGTTCTCAAATGAAAAAATAGAGTGTAACCAAAAATTAATGGGTTAGAAGCATTATATCTATATATCATATAGATATTATATTTATATTATATATAAATTATATTTATACCTCCTTCTGCACATCCCTCCAGTACTAGAAGTCACATATGGTCAAAATCTTTAATAAACAATTGAGTTGCTAGTCCAGGTTCTGAGAAAAGTTCAAGTGTACACATAAGAGTCAAATTTTGCCTTGCTTCGTCAAAGCAGATAAACCCGTAACGGTAGAGAACTTCTCATGAGATCCAGGACAGAACCTGTTTCTCTAACAAGAGTCTGATTTCATTCCAGGTAATGAGTAAACTACCTAGTATTGAATTGAAATTGCAGTTGGGGAGTTGAGATAATTAATGCATGTGTTCATATTTCACAAAGAAAGGAATATTCCTTTAAGATTCTTAAGACCCCCTTCCCCACAAATAATCACGGAAATAAATGCTGAAAATGTATCCAAGACTCTCCAAATCTTGCAACTCTGGAAAATCAAGTTGTCAGTTGTTTCAACATCACCCCAATATATTAGTTATGTCAATATAGTTATTATTATTGAATTATCAGTTTTTCTAGTGAGATAAAAGGAGGAGTGATTTTAATATGAGCATGTGAGTACTTAATAGGTTTATAATACTCTATATTTTTATGGTAACAAGTTATTTATCTTACCACTTTGATTTACATCCTCATGACCAGCTTTTATAGACAGACTACTTTTGCTAGCATTCCTTGCCTAAACTGTAACCTAAATGTACAATTTACTGTTTCAGTTAGATTCAGAAGCTGCTTTTTTATTGGTTGAGGCAGTTATGAAATAAGGAAATAGTGGGATTTATTTTGGTGTAACTGAAATATTAACACGTGGTTGTTTCTACAACCAACTCAAAGCAATACAAAATACACCTTTAAAACAGATTCTTTTAGTCCACTTATAATATGGGTCTGGCATTTGTCTAAAAATATGTCATATTGGGAAGACTGGAAATAATACAATGGCAGATCATTACTGAGGCACTCACTAAATCTCCATACAAAGCCATGGAAGCTTACCCAGGAAAACTGTATCCATCAACAAATAAGATGAGAACAATAACACTGGGTGAAACGAGCTGCTAAATGTTTCTGGTTTTTGAAATACACAAGTGACAAATACTTCAGGATAAATGGATGGATTTAAGTTTATGAAGTTCAATAGTTACCCAATGAACTGAAAAAATTGCTGATTATTGTAAAAAAAGTAAAATTTGGATTAGATAAAATGTAAATAAAAACTAATGAATTATTTGCTGTAGGAACCAACTTGTGGATAATTTTATACAGTGGTTCACATGCACGTGAAAAGTAGATATACATTCTGCTCTTACTTGATACAAAGTTCTGCATAAGTCATTTTGTTTAAAGTGGTTAATCATATGGTTCAAAATTTTAATATCCTTTTCTGTTTATTGCTGTAATTTTCCTATCAGTTACTGAGAGAAAATGTCAAATACAATCCTACTATGATTGTATTTCTATATATATATATTTTTTAAAGATTTTATTTATTTATTTGTCAGAGAGAGAGCGAGAGTGAGCACAGGCAGACAGAGTGGAAGGCAGAGTCAGAGGGAGAAGCAGGTTCCCCGCAGAGCAAGGAACCCGATGTGGGGACTCGATCCCAGGAAGCTGGGATCATGACCTGAGCCAAAGGCAGCTGCTTAACCAACTGAGCCACCCAGGCGTCCCTGTATTTCTATATTATATTTTAATTTTGTGGCATAGTAACTTATTACTTGGAGAATTCAATTCACTTATCTTTAATAGAATTTACATTTGGATTTGAATCTACCATCTTAACATTTCTTTCTGTTTTTTCTAATTACTTCCTATTTTATCATTTCTTCTTTTAGACAGATCATGTATTTTTGTCTTCTATGTGAGCTTGTTAATTATACATTGTTTTATTATTCTTTTAGAAGTTATCTTAGTAATTATAGCATGCATATTTGACAACTTAGATCCTAATATAAAGAATTGCTTTTACCACTTCTCTTACAATGCCAGGACCTTAGAAACTGGAGCTACATTTATGCTCTCCTACTTTTTTTTTCTATCACTGTTACCATGTATTTTAATCCTACTAAATTTTAATCCATTAATGATTTTTTGTTTTATTAAATTAGTGTAAATATAGTAGAGTTCTCAGATATTTATCTTCCCAGTGCTCCTTATTCTGTCTTGCATCTAGAATGATTATTCTTCCATCTGATGACATACTTCTAGTTCCTCTGTGAATGTATGGATATACAATTGACCCTTAAATAACATGGATGTGAATGAATAGGTTCACTCATACATGGATTTTTTTTTGAAAAACACAGTCCAGTACTATAAATGTATTTTCTTTATGATTCTCTTAATAAACTTTTTATTTGTCTACATTATTTTAATGTAAGAAGACATATAACAAAATACAAACATGTATTAATATGGTCAACAGTATGCTATTATTAGTTTTTAGTGATTTAAAATTTGTTCATGGATTTTTTTACTGTGCGTGGTATTGATTCCTGTAGCCCCTGCATTGTTCAAGAGTCAACTGTATTTCCTTCATTTTTTTATCCTTATGATATTTTAATTTCACTTTTAAAATTTCTGTGTTTGGTATAAGGAAAAAGTCCAGTTTATTCTTCTGTATGTTGCTGTCCCATTTTACCCGCTGCTAGTTGTTGAAGAGATTGTCTTTTTCCCATTGGATATTTTTTCTTTCTTTGTCAAAGATTAATTGACCATATAGTTTGTGGGTTCATTTCTGAGTTTTTTATTCTGTTCCATTGATTTATATGTCTATTTTTGCACCAGTACCATACTGTTTTGATAATTACAGGTTTGTAAGATAACTCAAAGTCCAGAATTGTGGACTCCAACTTTGTTTTTCCTTTTCAAGTTTGCTTTGGCTATTCTGGGTCTTTTGTGGGTCCATAGAAATTTTAGGATTGTTTTTCTACCTCTGAGAAAACGTTAGTAGTATTTTGATAGCAACTGCATTAAATGTGTAGCTTGCTTTGGGTAATGTAGACATTTTAACAGTATTTGTTCTTCTAATCCATTCAATAGATGCAGAAAAAGCATTTGACAAAGTAAATACCCACTTGTGATAAAAAACCCTCCACAAAGTTGGTTTAGAGGGAACATACCTCAATATAATAGAGGCCTTATATGAAAAACCCACAGCTAACACCATCCTCAGTGGGGGAAAACTAAGAGCTTTTCCTTTATAGTCAGGAACAAGAAAGGGATGTCTACTCTGGCTATTGTTATTCAACATTGATAACTGACTAGATTGCCTCTTTTATTGAATTTGTATTTTATGATCATTAATTTCTTTCCTATTAGCTATCTCAGTGCCAATACATTTTTGTTATCTTGCCTCTCCTGTCCTCAAATAGCAACCCCAGGATCAGTCCTAAAAATTCTGATTTTTTTCAGGTATTCCAAGTCCTGAAAAAATCTTCTGTAGATAGAAACACAATTCTGCAGAAAGGTATCATTAGAAATTCTGCATTTCCAAACTCATTTTCCCATTCTTCTCGGCATTTGCTGCAACACCACACTAAGGAATATCATTTTCCTCCTCCTTTTCAAAGTCAGTGTCTCAGTTTCTCCAAATACTGATAAACCTATTTCCATACATAATCCTCTTTCTTTTTTTTTTTCCCTCTCCATGGGCTCATTCAATACTATAATATCCAAATCTGTGGTATCCTAAAATAAATGTGGTATCCTAAAAATAAAATCAGATAGCCCTTCTTTGACATTATATCCTTATCAAACCATTGTTTAATATGTATCATCTCCTTCAAATCTGAAATTTTCAATATTCTTTGTCACCACTTGCCACATCACACTCATTAATCAGTCCTGTGTAATTTGGCTTTTACCAGAAGATGTCCATTGAAAGTTTCCTGACTATGGTCATCTATGACATTTTTTGTTTTCAAATAAAAAGGATATTTAAAAATCTAGTTTAGCTGGATATGTCCAAACCTTTGCCACAACTGCCTACCGTTTCTTTGATTCTGTCTTGATTTGATGATACACTAATGTATCTCTCCCTGCCAAACTAATTTATCTTAGTTTATAACTAGTCTTTATAATTAAGAGCTTGATTTTGCAAGTTAGCATGATGAAATAGAAATAATTTTGAAGACTTGGCATCTAATCATGTTTAAAACATTATAAATAAAAATATTATAGCTGCCCATTCTCAGTATCAATCCAGTGTATATGAGACCAGAGTATTTTGAAAACAGTCAACCTAGGTAGTAAGAATGAGAGATACTGACTTTCCCATTTTCTTTTTAAGGGTATGTTAGATTGAGAAATCTGATAAGTTCCTGCTTTCAGGCCAAGTCACTCAAAGTTCACCCATTCAAAGCTGACCTTTGGAAATAACTGATCATGCCCTTGGCTTCTAAACCTCAACAAGAAATTAGATTCTCTGCTCTGTCATGGAACTTAGTTCCTAAGAAGGACTGCTATTGTGTTCTTTTTGTGGTTCAGATAAAGGCTCAAATTGAGAAAGAAAGAAATGTCAAACATCTGATGGAAACCATGGGCACAAGCATAGTAACTTAAATCCAAGAGAAGTAATCTCAAGTTTTTAAATATGAATATGGCTTTTAATCTTTCTGACCATGACACTTCTTATGATATATTGTGGGTTATCGGCAATATTTTGAAATGTTTATGTTGCCCCCTCAGAAGTGCCATATACTCTTACATCTAATATCTCTTCTATATGTTACTTTTGTTTTCCCAGCAGTATTGTATGGCTCAAATAATGCAAATCACTTTAATCATTCATTCATTCATTCATTCATTCATTCATTTACTTTTCACTTTAACTGCCTCAGTTCTCTTTATCACTTAGCCTGTGTTTGCACATAAAATAAATTCTTAATGAATTTATACTGACTTGATTAAATGCATATGATACTGAAAGGTACGCTAATGAATCCTTAAATTTACAATATTTTAATGCTTGTATGATTTGCAAATTGAATTTCAAAAGTTATGTTTATCTGGTTATAGTACATGTGTGCAGTTGTATATATTTTAAGTTTATTGTGTTGTGCTTAGGCGTTCTCTAGTATATATATTTTATTTTACTTTGTTTTTTCATTAAATTTAGTTTAATCTACTTTTACTTATTTTTTTAAGTTTCTATTTAATTCCAGTTAGTTAACACACAGTGTTATATTAGTTTCAGGTGCATAATACGGTGATTCAACAATTCCATACATCACCTGGTGCTCATTTTGATAGGTACACCCCTTAATTCCCATCATTGAGTATCTGTATTTTAAATTCATTATGTTATGTTTGGGAGCATTAACTACAGAAGAGCTGTGGATATCTACTTTTACTGTAGTCTTTCTATTTAAAATCTCTTATCTACACTTAAAATATTTAATTCTTTGTAACTACTATTCTCTTATTTTTATTTATTTTGGTACATTTGAGATTTTATGCTACTCAGTACAAAGGAGCACTAGCAAAACTTTGTATTTCTAAATATGAAAGAAATATTTCAGGTTAACTGAATTTGTTTTTATATACTAAATGTGATTTACTGAATCATTTCATCAAATTATCAAGAAGCACACTATTATAAAAGCCTGAAGAAAATTAAACACGATTGAATATAAAATTTCTCTAGAAAACTATTTTAAGTTTTAAACATTCATAAAAACATATAAATTAGTATCAGACTTAATTTCAGTTGTTGCAAAATTACTTTGCCTGTAGTAGTATTCTAATTTGATTTTGGAGGGTCAGTTGGTTAAAATGTACAGTTCAGGGAGCTAAACTGTCTTTACTTATACGCAGCATGTACTTTTCTTGCGGTCATAGTTGAGGAACCATACTCAGCTATGCTAATATTTGTAAACTACCAGTATCACAACTTATGTGTTAAATTAATAAGAGATATGTATGGCCCACTTTTCAAGCTTCTTTCTATCTGTGATATTTTGACATGGATACCAAACACTGCAGTACAGTGCCCCATAGCAGAGTTCTGCACAACAGCTTCCATTAATCTCTGGAAGACTTGAATGTTTAAACAGATACCGCAATAGCATGGTAGATTTTAGAATGTGGGTATTAATAGAAGCCCGTTTTTTTTTTGTTGTTGTTGTTGTTGTTTTTTCTCAGTAACAGAAACAAAACAAGCTGAGGAAGATTCAGTATTTTCTAGGTCACAACCCAGGGACTTCTTGTGTCGAGAATCATTCATTTTAGTAATGCAATGTCAGCATAATGCTAGTGTTCAAAACAGAATGGTTACAGATGGTATGCTTGAAAATAGAACCTGTGTTGAATATCAATCAGGTTTTATCTCATTGTGGCAAAAAATATAAGAGTAGATCTACTTGAGGCCAAGATTTGAATTCGCACTGATAAAACATGGAGAAGTAGTGGTTTAGAGAACATTTTAAAATGTCTTATTTATAACACTAATCTGTAGTAATTATATGCATATGCAATGCATTCTATTAATGTAGGAAATGAGAGAAAGGTAAGAAAAATATTTTTTAAATGTTTATGTTTAATGAATGAAATAAACAATTAAACTTTATAAAAGTTTTATATTTAACCACACGAAAAGAAGCAAAATGAATAAAAACAATTATATATTTTATATTCCTTTTTCAATGATTATAGCACTTCCCAGCATTTTTTTTATTCACTTAGGTCATAGAGATAACCAAGGAAAATATTCCAGAATCCAATTAGATGTCCAAGTTATAGACACAGAGAGATAGTTCTTCTTTAATCCGTGGCTTACGAAGATCATAGTTCTAAACAGTACACCTTGTTTCCAAATCAAGTGTATTTTTTTTCCATTTTTTTAAAGCTATGGCAGCATTGTTCATATTGACCTAATAGCATGTGTCTTTTAAGAAAAGGAATGAGATGTATATGAAATACTTTTAAATGTAGAGTTGAAGGAATTATATGTAAATTCCCAATGTAACCTTTATTGTCTATCATGATTTTGGACAAATGATTTACAGTTTCTGATCTTTTATTTAATTTTCTGTAGAATAAGAAACTAGTGTCTTTTAACTCAAGTGGTTATTTTGCAGTGCAGATAAAATATGATATATAAAATTCCATTGGTTAATATAATAAACCACCAAATGATTGTGTGATTATTATTATTATTTCCATTAGATGTTTTTTCCTTCTTAACAATTCACTCAACTATTTTATTTTGGGATACAAATTCAAGGAATGTTTATTGCCTATTGTATGTAGCTAGTTACAGGTGGAAAAGGAAAAGCACAAAAGAGCAAGACTTGTATGAATGAAACTGCAGGGGTTGACTCAAGAGAAAAAGCGTGGGTAGTGGGTCACAGTATGGAAAAGGGGAATGTCACAATCAGTCATAAATCATGTCATACTCAACTCAGAAATCATAAATTTCGACCTGCTTTTTATATTTTATAACTAATTTGTAAATTGGTATGAATTTGGAAATACCATGAAATAAAGAATCTTATCCATCTTGCTCTCTGCCATGTGCCTAGTGTATATATAGCACAGTAGTTGGTATACAAGAGGTATTCAATAAAAATATTTCCTATGTGAATAAGGGAATCAATAAGTAAATGGCCACAAATATAAATAAATCAATAGGACCAAATAAGAACAATTGGAAATGGCAATGAAAAAACCATTCTTAGCTCCTCTTTCTTCTTTTCTTTTCAGATCGATTCAGAATGCCATGATTATTCTGCTTTATGTATCATGAATTCATTCATCCATTCCTTTCCTTTTCATTACCGTGGTCTTGCTTCAGACATAATTATTCTCCACATAAAATTATAGTGGTTTCCTAATTGATTTTATTTTTTGTTCCCTATTTTATTCATCCCCTCAAATGCATAAACATAGTTAATACACTGTTCTTTATATAATGTTGATCATTTAGACTATTCCCATGCCTAAAATCTCCCAGTAACTCCTATAAGGAAACCCAAGCCTCTGTAAATTTTACTGAATCATTCGAACAGTTTCACAGGCTTTTCCCTCATTCAATCATTTTTCACAGGTTTTTCCATTTTTCCATCACACTCTAGAACACATTGCTTGCAGACACACAAATGTGCCAAGCTTTTCCATTCCCTACTATCATATTAACTTCTCTTCTCCCAGTATTGTCGTCTTCTCTCCATCGTACATTTTCCTTTAGCTCAGGTCATGATCCCAGGGTCCAGGGATCAAGAGAGAGCCTGCATCTCCCTCTCTCTCTGCCTGCTGCTCCCCCTACTTGTGCTCTCTCTCTCTGTCAATTAAATAAATAAAATTAAAAAAAAATTTAAATATACAAAATACTGCCCAAGTAACTAAAGACCGTTTAAAACATTTGGAATATCCAAGAAGGTCATATACAATTTCTAAAATAAATTAGTCAAAATTTCTCAAATACACTCTTCAGAATGTAAATGAATAATGAAATATTTCTAATAAGTTCCAAATCTCTGTTGATAACACTTATGTCACTCTTCATAATAGATGACAGAATATTAAGATGATCTATTACATCTATTTCATATGATTCAGAAGTGAGAAGCAAGGTCACCGTGTTATACCCATGCTTAGTCATTGGTTTTGCTATTTTGCTATTTTCAGTTTCTAGATTCTTTTCTGTCTCTTCAAGCTGCCCTGATTACAGAATGACAAATTTTATTTTTGAAGGTGTGTGAAGAATCTGAGTAATGGAGAATTTCAAATAATGTGAGCAAATTTTGCAGTCACCATTTTATGTATATCCATGTTATTGTTTACATTAAAGATTTAATGATTTAACTATATAGATTTCATCATATAAAGAAATCAAAAATTCCCTAATTAAGAACCCCAAAGACTGATTTCTGGGAAATTAGGCGTTTAAGATAGTTAGAATACCAAAGTATAGGCCTATTCTGGAGAATCATAATAATAACATGGGTGTGTGATCAGATGTTAAATGGTTAGTGCAATTATTATAAAATTAATATCAGTTTTTTTGATGTATCATTTTCATCATAAAAAAGGCAAAAGAATGTGGTTGATAAGCACAAATAGATGAAAACAAATCAAGGGTTATAATTTGAAGTGCCAAAAATCCAAATATCTGGAATCAAAATTAAACTTTTTCCGTATTATTGGATTTGAGAAATCTAAAGGAGTAAAAAGGTATTTGAAAAGGCTAAGAAGAGGCTCCTGGGTAGCTCAGTGGGTTAAAGCCTCTGCCTTTGGCTCAGATCATGATCTCAGGGTCCTGGGATTGAGCCCTGGGAGCCTGCTTCCCTTCCTCTCTTTCTGCCTGCCTCTCTGCCTACTTGTGATCTCTCTCTGTCAAATAAATAAAATTAAAAAAAAAAGATAAAAGGTTAAGAAAATGACATATAAACTTAAAAATCAGTGCACTTATAGTTCAAAACATTTTGGAATATGATAGTCAAAAATGTATTAAAAGAAAGATAACATCAAAAATGCATAGAACAGCATATTGTAAAAAGGATACATTAACAGTAATAATACAAAAAAATTTTTAAAAACAGTAATAATACATTAGCAAAGAGATAAGAATTATATATCTGTCACAGAGTCACATGCCTATTAGGATAATGGTGATTAAAGATAATTGATTTTTAAAAAAAGGAAAAGATGCAAGTTTCTTTAATGTAGGTAAAGGATATGGTGCTTAGCTGCCCAGAAAAGGCTGCAAAGAATGGACATTTTATTTTATTTTATTTTTTTTAATTTTTAATTTTTGATAAACATATATTTTTATCCCCAGGGGTACAGGTCTGTGAATCACCAGGTTTACACACTTCACAGCACTCACCAAATCACATACCCTCCGCAATGTCCATAATCCCACCCCCTTCTCCCAAACCCCCTGCCCCCGGCAACCCTCAGTTTGTTTTGTGAGATTAAGAGTCACTTATGGTTTGTCTCCCTCCCAATCCCATCTTGTTTCATTTATTCTTCTCCTACCCACTTAAGCCTCCATGTTGTATCACCACTTCCTCATATCAGGGAGATCATATGATAGTTGTCTTTCTCTGCTTGACTTATTTCGCTAAGCATGATACACTCTAGTTCCATCCACGTTGTTGCAAATGGCAAGATTTCATTTCTTTTGATGGCTGCATAGTATTCCATTGTGTATATATACCACATCTTCTTGATCCATTCATCTGTTGATGGACATCTAGGTTCTTTCCATAGTTTGGCTATTGTGGACATTGCTGCTATAAACATTCGGGTGCATGTGCCCCTTTGGATCACTACATTTGTATCTTTAGGGTAAATACCCAATAGTGCAATTGCTGGGTCATAGGGCAGTTCTATTTTCAACATTTTGAGGAACCTCCATGCTGTTTTCCAGAGTGGCTGCACCAGCTTGCATTCCCACCAACAGTGTAGGAGGGTTCCCCTTTCTCCGCATCCTCGCCAGCATCTGTCATTTCCTGACTTGTTGATTTTAGCCATTGTGACTGGTGTGAGGTGATATCTCATTGTGGTTTTGATTTGTATTTCCCTGATGCCGAGTGATATGGAGCACTTTTTCATGTGTCTGTTGGCCATCTGGATGTCTTCTTTGCAGAAATGTCTGTTCATGTCCTCTGCCCATTTCTTGATTGGATTCTTTGTTCTTTGGGTGTTGAGTTTGCTAAGTTCTTTATAGATTCTGGACACTAGTCCTTTATCTGATATGTCGTTTGCAAATATCTTCTCCCATTCTGTCAGTTGTCTTTTGATTTTGTTAACTGTTTCCTTTGCTGTGCAAAAGCTTTTGATCTTGATGAAATCCCAGTAGTTCATTTTTTCCCTTGCTTCCCTTGCCTTTTGCATTGTTCCTAGGAAGATGTTGCTGCGGCAGAGGTCGAAGAGGTTGCTGCCCGTGTTCTCCTCAAGGATTTTGATGGATTCCTTTCGTACATTGAGGTCCTTCATCCATTTTGAGTCTATTTTTGTGTGTGGTGTAAGGGAATGGTCCAATTTCATTTTTCTGCATGTGGCTGTCCAATTTTCCCAGCACCATTTATTGAAAAGGCTGTCTTTTTTCCATTGGACATTCTTTCCTGCTTTGTCGAAGATTAGTTGACCATAGATTTGAGGGTCTATTTCTGGGCTCTCTATTCTGTTCCATTGATCTATGTGTCTGTTTTTGTGCCAGTACCATGCTGTCTTGATGATGACAGCTTTGTAATAGAGCCTGAAGTCCGGAATTGTGATGCCACCAACGTTGGCTTTCTTTTTCAATATCCCTTTGGCTATTCGAGTTCTTTTCTGGTTCCATATAAATTTTAGCATTATTTGTTCCATTTCTTTGAAAAAGATGGATGGTACTTTGATAGGAATTGCATTAAATGTGTAGATTGCTTTAGGTAGCATAGACATTTTCACAATATTTATTCTTCCAATCCAGGAGCATGGAACATTTTTCCATTTCTTTGTGTCTTCCTCAATTTCTTTCATGAGTACTTTATAGTTTTCTGAGTATAGATTCTGTGTCTCTTTGGTTAGGTTTATTCCTAGGTATCTTATGGTTTTGGATGCAATTGTAAATGGGATTGACTCCTTAATTTCTCTTTCTTCTGTCTTGCTGTTGGTGTAGAGAAATGCAACTGATTTCTGTGCATTGATTTTATATCCTGACACTTTACTGAATTCCTGTATAAGTTCTAGCAGTTTTGGAGTGGAGTCTTTTGGGTTTCCACATATAGTATCATATCATCTGCGAAGAGTGATAATTTGACTTCTTCTTTGCCGATTTGGATGCCTTTAATTTCCTTTTGTTGTCTGATTGCTGAGGCTAGGACCTCTAGTACGATGTTGAATAGCAGTGGTGATAATGGACATCCCTGCCATGTTCCTGACCTTAGCGGAAAAGCTTTCAGTTTTTCTCCATTGAGAATGATATTTGCGGTGGGCTTTTCATAGATGGCTTTGATGATATTGAGGTATGTGCCCTCTATCCCTACACTTTGAAGAGTTTTGAGTTATGGGTCTGGCTGAACAGGACAAAGCCTCAGGCCTTACCTGGGCATTTTACCTTTACCTAATATTAAACTATCATTATACTACCTTCAAGGGAAGTGCTCACATTGCTTCATTGCATTATGCATTTATTTTCTTTCTTTTATTGCCCCTACATAAAAATCATCACCACCATCATCATCATCATCAAGCATCTTAGGAAACATGGGTTTTTCCTGTTTAGGTAACATGGAGTTGTCAAGTGATTTCCATTTTTAAGAAACTTTCCTAATAATTGATTTAATAAACGAAAAGATATTTCTAATAGTACTGTGTGTAGTGGCACAGTCACAATGTTTTTAATAACATTTTGTCAAAACTCAGGAATGGGATATAAACCGTTTTTTTTTTTTTTTTTTTTGGATCTTTATTTAACTTTCATTTCTGGGGTAATTTTTTGAAAATAATTTTTACATTGAATTTTACTGTTAAGACACTTTTGAGTTTATATTTATTAAAAGAAATAAAGTCTACCCTTAGTAAGTTTTTATATTCTTTATGCCATTTCTCTCTTTAAAAGTGATTTAAAGTAGGAAATTACTGTGGTATATATAAACCAATGAGTTTTATGTAATTGATGGCTATGCCTGAAGGTTCTTAGTTTTCTCTTCTATTAATTTAAAGCTTTTCATTGTGGGAAATATGGCCTATAAATTTTAGCCAAAAATACAGCTTTTGGGGGTCTGAAAATGTATCCAATTTATCAACAAAAAGTGTATTTTGTTATAGTAACCCCTTTTTTTGATCACTTCAAAAAACTGAAAATAATTGCAATATTACTGAAATTTTCCATTAGTGTTTCATATTTGAAATCTTGGAGTTTACAGATAATGCATTTTTAAGCTATGGAGAAGTCATATGAAGAGAGAGTTTTTCAAAAATTAAGAATCTTAAAATTACATTAGATTCCCAAAAAGTAGAACAAAGATATTTTTATGAAAATCTGACAGAGAAGCAGCTGAGTCATTCTGTGGCTAGTGGCTTGGGTAGCCAATGGGTAAAGTAGTGAATCAGTGACTCTGTGAGGGGCTGGGGTGTGTGTGTGCGCACGCATGCGCAGCTTATGAAATAATAAGCCTTTTGGTTGGGTTCAAGTTTGATATTTAGTATGGCTTTAATATATTTCTGACTTGACAACTTTTAAGCTAATTCCTCTTTTTTTTTTTTTTTATTTAATTTTTTTAAGTGTTCCAAGAAGGCTAATTCCTACCATTTCTGAATAAATTTCCTTCACCTGTTCTGAGTCAGTCATCTGTTAATTTGTCAAGTAAACCTGTTGATTTTAGGCAAATTTTATGTGTGTGGGTACATCTGTATGTAGACTGCCATAAAGGTAGATTATAACATTTTAACATTGAATCAGTTCAAATTTTGATTCCAAAGGAATTTTAATTAGTCTGTCAATAGTAAGGATATAAAAGCATATAACATACATTCTAAAGAAACTTGTCATTTTAATAGGAAATATATGAAACAGGATGTATAAATATGCAAGAATAAATTTTAAATGAGGTTGGAAGGAGAAAAATAAACTATTTTTTGGTGGCAGTGAGAGTTGTATTTGTGTGTGTGCAAATGTAATGTAAGGTCTTGAAGCCTAGGTGATTAATGTAAATATGAATTTAAATTATCCTAGCAAACATAATTATTAAAAACTAGGAAACATTAAATGTGGGATTATAAAAATGTTTTGTAAATTAATGTATATATGGATATTTGTGTACTAGTTGAGTAAAATAAAATGGTTAAAACTGTCATTGTGTTCTTTTTAGAAGTGCATGTGTGTGGGATAACTGGTTACTTATGGGTGATTGAGTTTTTTTTGTGTGATTTTGAGATACTTCATATTTTTTTTCAAAATTATTGTAATGATCTTGTGTTGCATAAAAAATGTTTCAAAAATTAGAAACCCAATTTTTAAACATCTAGCCAATAATGTGAAGGCTTGATTTTTTTTTCCCCAAATTATAGATAACTTCCATAATTCAGGTTAACTAAAGCAGACAGAATTTATAAAAATATTCTGACAAACATCATCAAATACCTAGAAATATTAGGGATTGTTTAATTAAAATATAATATTGTCTTTAATATAAAATAGATAGTTGTATGTGGTTGTCCATGAATTTGCACAAATAAAAAGAATAAGGTGAAATGGAAAAATTATTATTATAAAATAATAGATTTGTATGTGTGTAGACTTAAACTGTTAGTTATTTCTCAGTGGTGGAGTTGATGTGATTTTTGATGTTCTTATATACTATATCCTAAGTTTCTAAAATTGCTGGAATGAAATATTATTTCAAATACTATTAGTAATATATCAAGTTAAAAATTTGTGCCCAGATGATTTTAAATTTTAAGCCATCTCACAAACAACAGAAGACTCTCACACTGTGATACACTGTGACAACTCACTGCCCAAATTTCCTTTTTCTTCTACAGAGGTCATCTGTAGACATTTCTCTTGCATAGGCAGTGGCCTTGTGTCTCTCTACCTAAGGATTTCTGGCTAGGGAAGCTACACAGTTCATGTGTAGGACATCTGGAAGGAGCAAAGTAATCAGTGTTTTTGAAGTTAGTCACTAAGAGATAATGGTTGGTAGTAATTTTTCTCTTCCTCTTCCCTCCAGGAATAAATCTGAGCTGTGTTTCAAAAGTTTCTCCAGCAGGATTGAGCCCAATTACCATAAGGGCAACCTTCTCATAATACTTCTTATTAGCTTGCCTCCCTTCTTTTTGCTGGTTTTTTTTTTACTCCCTCACAGTTTTTCCTGAACTTGCCTTCCAAAGGAGTTCTTGTACTCATTCTTAACTCAGGATATGCTTTGACACACCCAGACTGAGACACATAATACATAATGTCAATCTGTCTTTGGTCTTTTAAAAATATGCCCCCCAGCAGGTGAGTGGATAAACAAACTGTGATATAGCTACACAAAAAATTTTCTTCTTTGCTTAAAAGGAATTTGTTATCAAGCCATGCATGCAAAGACATGGAAGAAAGTTAAATGCATATTACTAAGAAACCAGTCTGAAAAAGGCTGTGTGCTCTATGATTCCAACTATAGGACATTCTGGAAAAAGGTGAAACTATGGGAACAATAAAAAGATCAGTGTTTGGGGAGCCTGGGTGGCTCAGTGGGTTAAAGCCTCTGCCTTCAGCTCAGGTCATGATCCTAGGATCCTAGGATCCTGGGATAGAGCCCCACATCGGGCTCTCTGCTCAGCAGGGAGCCTGCTTCCTCCTCTCTGCCTGCCTCCCTGCCTACTTGTGATCTCTGTCTGTCAGAGATTTCATTTTATTTATACATAAATAAAATCTAAAAAAACAAAACAAAAAAAAGATCAGTGTTTGCCAAGGATTAGGAGGGGTGAGTTGGTGGACACAGACAATTTTTAGGGCAGTGAAAATATTCTCTGTGATACTATAATGATAGATACATGCCGTTATACATTATACATTATACATTTGTCTAAGATCATAGAATGTACACCACCAAGAGTGAGCACTAATGTAAACTATGGACTTTGGGTGATATGGTATGTCAATGTAGGTTCAGAAGTTGTAACAAATGTACCACCCTGACTGGGGATATGTATAATGGGAGAGTCTATGTACATGTAGGAGCAGGGGATACATGGGAAATCTCTGGTTCCTCTCAGATTTTTTGTGAACCTAAAACTACTTTAGAAAACTTTCCTAAAAAAAAAAAAAAGCAACTAACAAACTTCAATGTTCTGCATCTTTAGTTCACCTCAGGCACCAATACATATGTCTATGCTTTATATTCCTCATGATTCAGAAAAACCGTATCTCTGACATGATACTCTAACACTATACCCTTCAGTCTTAAGTGATTTTTTAAAATCAAAATGTAGATACATCTGACCACAGTATGAGAGGTTATCTTAAAAGTGTATTTGAAGAAGTGTTTTAATGACAAGATTCAAGGGAAGGAATGATTCATTGCAGTCCATAAAGTGTTTCTATTGGTTATTTTAGATGAGTTGGCATTTGAGATTTTCTTTATTTTAACTTCTGAAATGTAAATAACAACACACACAGGTAACCACTATCCACAATTCTAGAAAGAGTTATAAACTTTTTCTGTTTTTATTCATATAGCATGTTCATAGAAATGTACATCTTAGATAATTTGTTTTTTCCTTTGTTATTTTTTATTGCTCTACATATGAAATATAGAATGTTAGATAAAACATATCTTTCTTATTTTCCATTATTACTCTACATGTGTAATAATGCAATATTAGATAAAACTCATTTCCTTATTTCCCCCAAAAAGCAAATGTAGTTTAATTTTATGATTTTCATAGATACTACTCAAGCTTCCCTAGAGGTAAGTGATTCCTTCTCTCTGATTTCTGAGTCTTATTTCATTTTGTAATTATTTGAGATCACAACAGTGATAAAATTGAATTATTTGGGATCTCTATTCTCAAAACTGAAGAAAAATACTTGATTTTAAGAAAGATATCTACCTAACTGTAAAGCATATCTTACTTATGGTCCATGGAATTCAAGCCTCAGATGTCCCTTTCAGGTCTTTTCTTTCTGTAATGCATGAACTTTTGAAGCTTACCGCAACCTTCAACCTAACAGACTTTATTCTTGTTTGCAGTGCTTCCAACTCAACTAACATGAACTTTATAATCTGAAGTGCATGTCAGGCATTGTTCCTTGAATTATCAGCTAGAGCACTTTAATATAGAATAATAAAGTAATTTTAGATAGTATTCTCTTTCTAATATCAATTTTTTGTATATTTATAAAATGTATTTAACAATAGTTGAATTAAGGATTAACAATGATAGAATAGGAAATATTAGAATGCAGTTAAAATTAGTAAGATTAAATTATTAACAAAATCAATAGTAAGATAATCTATTATTGCTTAATTAAGTCATTATCTACTTTCAACATAATCATCATGTCAAATTCATACATGGAACATTTGGAACACGTGATACGTCTTATTATTTATTTATTTATTTAAATTGTGTTATATTAGTCACCGTGCAATACATCATTAGTTTTTAATGTAGTATTCCAAGGTTCATTGTTGACATGTAACACCCAGTCCTCCATGCAATACGTGCCCTCCTTAATACCCACCGCCAGGCTCACCCACCCCATCATCATCATTAGCCATCAGGGAAATTCAAATCAAAACCACGTTGAGATACCACTTGACACCAATTAGAATGGCAGAAATTATCAAGGCAGAAACAACAAATGTTGGAGAGGATATGGAGAAAGGGGAACCCTCTTACACTGTTGGTGGGAATGCAAGTTGGTACAACCACTTGGGAAACAGTCTGAAGATTCCTCAAAAAATTAAAAATAGAGCTACACTATGACCCTGCAATTGCACTACTGGGTATTTACCTCAAAGATATAGATAGTGAAAATAAGGTCCATATATATCCCAATGTTTATAGCAGCAATGTGATACATTTTAAATTAATGTATACTCTAGTGTTTAGGGATCACATGCATCTCTTTTCCGGAGATAAAGCTCAGAGAACAGGTTTGTTTGCTTGTTTTTAATCCTCAAATATACCAGTTTAAAATTTGGACTTTGTTTTTTATTGCATCTAAGCACTACCATCAGATAACAATTAGAAATCACATTTTCTCCTGCATAGCAAAACCTCTGCTTATCACTTTATCATCTCCATCCCCGTCTCTTATTCCCTTTCTCCATAGAGGAACTTGCTGTGTCTGACCCTACATGTTTTTAATGCACCTTCTACAGACATTTTCTTACTGTTCCCTAAGTTTACTTTCAACAGTTTATAAAGTTTACTTCCCATGCTCTGCCATAAAATGCTGAGCATCAATTCACATGATATTTTAAGAGACTTTTTTCCCCCTGGCCTCTCCTACTCTGGAGAAAACACATGTCCCTCTAATATATGCATTGGCATTGAGGAACTGGGTAGTTCCAAGGAAACATTGCCAAATACGTTACTTGGGTTCAGCTTCTTTGAAAGTTAATATATTATATGGAAGACAGAAGAAAAATTGTTCTATTGTACAGTTTGTTTCTCATCATCAATTATGAACAGAGGGTTATGCAACAATAAGGAAGCCATCATGAAGTGCATTTTAATGATCCCCAACTTCTTAAAAGAGTGAATATAGAAACTTACAAGCCAGACTATATATAAAAATAAACTAGCAACTAGTCAAAGAAGCCAAACCACAGCCTCTGCAGTAGTCATCCCCTAATGGCCACTATTAGGTCAATAACTTCTAGTGGCCCTAATTTTTACTCCTACTTCCAAATTAGAACCAGCAAGATAAAGCCAAACATGCACCTCTAACCAATAACATAAGATGTCCCCTTCTAGAGAGTCCACTTTCAGCTTCCCAAACCCAACAACCAGCAATTAGAGTATACCCAAAGCCCTCTCTTTCTCACCATAAAGCTCTCACACTTCCCTGCATGTTTGTGAGTCTCCGCCGTTTGCAAGTATTGGTGGCTGACTCGCTTTTTATGATGGTGAGCTTTGAAAAAATACTTTTCATTTGCATAGTTTTCATTTATTTCCATATTTTCCTGGAGGTTCCAACTGGATGTGGTCTACATTGCCATTGTTTTGGACCCTACCTTTTAACCAGATACAGCCACAGACACCCATCCTGTGTTTTGTGTTAAGTCAGTACACTATCTGGATCTGTGCTGTCTTTGCACTGAATTCCTTGGCTGTCTATTTTTCAGTTTGGTGCTCAGTTTTTGTTTGTTTGTTTGTTTAAGATTTTATTTATTTATTTGACAGAGAGAGAGATCACAAGTAGGCAGAGAGGCAGGCAGAGAGAGAGAGAGGGAAGCAGGCTCCCCACTGAGCAGAGAGCCCGATGCGGGGCTCGATCCCAAGGCCCTGAGATCATGACCTGGGCTAAAGGCAGAGGCTTAACTCTCTGAGCCACCCAGGCGCCCCTGGTGCTCAGTTTTGAGAACCTCCCAGACAAATGAGTTCACAGTTCCTACCAGATCTGTGTCTACTTGGACAAACTTTTCTGTGGCTTATCTTTAAAACTAGATGTGTTTCTCTTTCTTACTTTTGTTTTGTTTTGTTTGGTTCTGAGAATTTGGTAGTGATCCAGAGAGAGAAAACAGTTTTCCATCTGTTAGGGGGGTCTGAAATGGGAATTAACCACTATCAAGTTAGGGACCTGAAGTGAAAGGCCTCAGAACCATAGGAGCCAGTAGGAGTCAAAAGGCCTGAGAATGGAAAGGTAGTGACGTAACAAGACTCAGTCCAAGTCCAAAGGCCAAAGAACCAGAAGCATTGTTGTCTGAGTAAAGGAGAAAATAGATATCCCAGCTTAGACAGAGAGAAGAATTCACTCTTCCTCTGCTTTTTTGTTCTGTATGTACCCTCAGTGGATTAAATGATGCCCACTACATTGGTGAGTACAGATCTTCTTTATTTAATCTACCTATGCAAATGCTATTATCTTGGGAAACACCCTTACAGACACACCCAGAAATAATGTTTCATCAGCAATCTGGGTATCCCTTAGCCCACTCAAGTTGACACATAAAATTAACTATCATACTGAACTTTATCAACTTGTACACATGTTGGTCAGGCCCTAAGATACTAAATCCTGGATGTCAAAAGATGATTAGACTATCACAGAAAAGGATCTAAAGGGTCCCTTTGTAACAATAAATCTGATTATTAAAAAAAAAAAAAAAAAAAAAAAAACAAAGTAGAGTGAATTCTCCTAAAAGCCATATCCAAAACATTTCTAGACAAATTGATTGGCTTATAATACAACCATATAAACAGAGATAAGATCAAACTAAAGGAGATATTCAGGATAAACTAGAACTTTTCTTATAACATTTGGGAGTTTAAAAAAGTATTGATATAATAGGAGTCCTTTCATCTCATTTTGCCAGTGGAGTTAAACCTGAAATTAGAGACCTAAATGGAAACAGAAATTAAAATGAGAAACAGCTCCTTTAGCTGAACTAAAACACCTGGCAGAATATTTTGAAAGGGCTTTAGAACAAAAATTAAGCAGAACCTAAAAAAATTAGTGGCCCTGAAGATCAACCAGCTCACTTCCTAACCAACCAACCGCTTATTGTCAAGGACATTGGAGGCATTATAAACAGAAGGGACACTGGGGAAAAAAAAAAAAAAAGACTGATCTTCCAAAGGAAAACCTAGACAAAGAAATATAAGGGTGCTCAGAGGAGAAAAAAAGTACCTAGTATTTTGTCCTATCCTTTAACATTCAAGATGAATTAATTATAAATATAGAGGGCACAATGAATTGAATTGTGCCCCCCATCCATGTGTTAATGTTCTAACCTTAATGTAACTGAGATATTTGAAGATAGAGGTTTTATGTTTATATTACTTATAAGGAGATATTAAAAGCTAAGTAAGATCAAGAGAGCATGGCCCTAATCTGGTAGGATTACTATTACGATAAAAAGATACACCAAAGAATTCTCCTTTTATCCTCCCCCAAATCACCCCTTCCCTGACATACACACCACCCTATGCATGTACCAAAGAAAGGCCTATGAACACAAAGCAGTGCACAGGTGGCTGACCGCAAACCAGGAAGAAAACTGTCACCAGAAACCAAATTTGTAGGCACCTTGATTATGAATCCCTAATCTCCAGAACTGTGAGAAATGAATTTCTACTAAGTCATTCAACCTAGGAGGCTTTGTTATGGCAACACAAGCTCCCTAGCAGAGAGTCAATCAAGTTCATTGACTCCTGATAGATGCAGTTGCTATTCTTTCCACATTAATAAACCTTGCCACCTTTGCACAACCTTCCTGAGTAAACATACCACACAAGTGGTAGATATTTCAAATAACCCACAGATTTTCCCCATTGATCTTAACAGTGACTGTAGGTCCTTGACTGGAAAACATCCCTTCCACCTCTGTGATGTGTTCCATGCAATTTTAATAGGAAGAGACTTTCTTTACAATTGAAACTGTAACATCAAATGTACATCAGTGAGACTATTTCTTATGGTTTCCAAGGACTTCTTTATTCATATTCAGGTTGTCTGCTCCGTATATACCTATACCTCGTCCATTATATTTGATGCATACCCCAAATGAGTTTCTTGCCCCTGTACCAGAAATGCCATAGGCTAAAAATTTCAATGATACAGGAAACAAAGGACCCTTCAAATTTAAGGTAAATTCTACAAAGCAATTACTCAAATATCCCTTGAATATCAATTTTCCAATATTTTTCGAAGCCAGAAGCAGATGAAAGGTTTAAATGTGGAACATAAGGAATAGTGCAGAGGACCATAGGGGAAGCAGTAGAGGAAACTGGAAAGAAATCAGAGAGAGAGACAAAGCGTGAGAGAGACTCAACTCCCGAAAACAAACTGAGAGTTATAGAAGGGAGGGGGTGAGGGGAGGTGGGGTAACCAGGTGATGGGTATTAAGGAGAGCCTGTGTTGTGTTGAGCACTGGGTGTTATACGTAACTAATGAATCATTGAACACTACATCAAAAACTAATGATGTAGTATATGGTGGCTAACTTAACACAATTAAAAAAAAGAAATACTTATATACAAAAATATTTTCATACTTTGTACTAGCTTTTGTAACATTTCTATCCTGCCAGGAAATAAAACAAATGGACAAGGATATCAACTTGTTAAAGACCTCAAGGCCATCAATAAACTTGTTATCTCTCTCTTCCCAGTAGTACCTAACCCAAATAGCATCCTTTCATCAATTCCTCCTGAAATAACTTGCAAGGATTGCATCACAGAGCAGGAAGAAATGTTTTCCAATCAAAAGCAGAAGGGTCCCAGTTAAAGTCAATAGGGAAAAATCTGTGAGTTACTTGAATTACCTACTACTTGTGGTATGTTTACTCAGAGGAGGGTTGAACAAAGGTGGCAGGATTTAATAGCATCCTTTCATCAATTTCTCCTATAGTCAACTTGTTTCACTGCATCTTCCCCCTCACTTTATTGGTATGCCCTAAATTAAGAGAGTCAGTACCTGTTTGCCTTCTCCTTGTAGAAAACAATATACCTCGACAGTCATGCTACCAGGGTTCACTGATGACCATTCATCTTCTTAAGTTCTCAATCTAGATTTGAAAGATCTAATTTTTTTTCTTGTAATTCAGTTATGATACAACATGGATATATTCTCTTACTTTGTTCAGAGAGCAAGGAATCCCTCTAAAAAATATCCCATTTATTTGCTCCTAGCCTTAGCAGAAAGGGGCATAAAGTATCACAAGATAAATACAGTATCACAAGATAAATTACAGTTACTCCAAGACATAGTCCATTATTTAGGGTATGACATATCTTAGCAGGAAAAAGCATTCTATCTTGATAGACTGAAAACTATCTAGTCTCATCCTAGGCTTCTTGCAAAATGGTAATTGAGAAAGTATTTAGGTGTAACAGGATATTGCAGACAATGTGTGCCATTTTTAAAAAAGATTTATTTATTTGACAGAGAGAAGAGAGATCCTAAGTAGACAGAGAGGCGGGGGGGGGGGGGGGGGAGCAGGCTCCCCGCCAAGCAGAGAGTCCGACTCCTAGGACTCTGAGATCATGACCTGAGCAGAAGGCAGACGCTTGACCAACTGAGCCACCCAGGCACCCCGCCATTTTTTTCTTGACATTACATTACTTTATGGATTACTAAGTCTTCATAGCAGAGCTTTCTTCTGAAAGCCCAAACATAAATAGTTATTCTGTAGCCTAAAGAAGGTTCTTCAACAACTCTTTCTCTAAGTGTTACTAACTATTCAGAGCCAATTTATCTATTTGTGCCTGAGATGTCCGAACAAGCCTTTGGGGTTTTAACTTGACTTCACAGGAAATAGAAAAAAACTCATTGCTTACTGTAGTTTTACGCTTGGCCTGGTTGCAAAGGTTTATCTCCCTATTTTTAGGACAGCAGTTGTCTCTATAAAACTTGTTGATGTTATGCTTCTGCTGAACTAGTTCTAGATTCCTTGCTTGAATTCATGGTTCCTCATGAAGCATAGACATTAATACTAATTGAGAATGCACAACACTTGTCAGGCAGCCAATTAATTTCTTTTTTTTTTAATTTTTAATTTTTTATTTTTTATAAACATATAATATATTTTTATCCCCTGGGGTACAGGTCTGTGAATCGCCAGGTTTACACACTTCACAGCACTCACCATAGCACATACTCTTCCCAATGTCCATAACGCCACCCGCTTTCTCCCAACCCCCCTCCCCCCAGCAACCCTCAGTTTGTTTTGTGAGATTAAGAGTCACTTATGGTTTGTCTCCCTCCCAATCCCATCTTGTTTCATTTATTCTTCTCCTACCACCAATTAATTTCTTATGAGATTCTGTTACTCTCACTCTAATCTTTTCATTCACTGTTGCAATACTCTGAATACTGCCACTCTCATGTGTTCATCAGAAGAAGAGGAACATTGTCTTTGTCTTACCTCCTTGGGGAATGTTCTGTACCTTACTTGGTTTATTATAGATTCCCACTGATTATCTTGTCCTAGTTTTATTTGTTAGTGAGTCATACTTCAAAACTGAAACTGGAGGATATCAAGTATGATCTAATATGATTAATTTAAGTTTAGCTTTAGAATATAGTCTTCTACCTGAAGTAAAATCAGTCTAGATAGCAAATATATTAACTAGATCTTGTTAGCTAGCCAAAGGCCAAAAAGTAAATATATGTACAGATAAAAATTGTGCTTATGGAATATTACATGAATTTGGGACTCTTTGTAAACAAATGAGTTTCCTTATCTCTGTTGGAACCCCCATCAAAAAAGGACAACAAGTTTTAGGAACTCACAGATGCAATCCTACTTCCTATAGAGGTGACTATTTAAAAAGTCAAACACATGCAAAAATAGATATTACAAAAGCTAAAGGAAATGCTCTAGCAGGTCATTATGCTAAAATAAATCAGTCTTAATCAAGAATGTGATCCTATCTAAATCTTCAAAGTTAACTCTTTGGAGGAGTCCAAAGAGATCATTACAAAGCATCAATATTTAGCCCCTGATTCTGAAAAGAAAGAATGGAAATAAATCTGACTGCATCTTTTACTCTGATAATATCTGGCACTCTGAAGACAGTGGCTTGGTGACACCAGGTGATTTCAAATGGATATTAGCTAAATTTCTCAGTGAAACGTCTCATTATGGTATAGACAAATTACTTGGTAATTTAAATCAGCATTGTTGGAGGAACTTTAAATAGATAGCTAAGTTTATTTTGGGGTCATACATTACCTATCAGCAACATAAGACTGAAAAAAAACTGTAAAAATGAGGCATATGAACCTCATTTTTAACCTCAAGGGCCCTTTAAACATCTCCAGTTGAATTATATACATCTCCAACCCTCCCTGGAATTTGAATGTGTTCTAGTTTTTTTATATGTATTTTCAATATGGTGTGCAGTACTTCTAGCATTGGAGATGGCAACCATAAACATGAGGACCTTCCTGTTATCTGTTGACAGATGAATGATGTTTCCCTAAGTAATTAGACAATATAGTAGGAGAGTGACTTTGACCAAGGGAACTCAAGATTTTCTGCAAGTTTTGATAAATATAAGAATTTCATTCTTCCTTTCAACCTTTCTAGAAGATTGTGGGTGTTAGGACAGTGTAGTGAGGAGTAATACCTTACAGAATCCTTTTATAATGGCCCTTATAAAGTATGTGTCTTGATCACTTGATATAAAAATCAGAATGCTCCAGACTGGAAACATGAAATTAAGCAGCTTTTCTGCTACTCTAAAGCATGTAAGTTTAAATTCAGTGGTATTTTTAGGGCAATAGGCCAAATACTTGCCACCTGGAAGAAACACACAGAGATCTGAATATGCAACCAATTAATGTCTCACCTTAATTCAGACTTCATGCTATGAACAACTCTTTTTCTTTTTCTTTTTTCTTCTTTCTCCCCAGCATTCTGCCCTCGATCTCCTTGGGCCTCTACTGCATCTATATTTCCTTTGTGGTCAGAACACCTGATCCTGTTTGCCTCATACTAACACAACATGCACTTTAGGAATAGAATTCTGCGACTGCTCTGTATACAATAACCCAAATTAAATAAATAGCCAGGCATGGAATGTCTGTCTCAGAAATCAAATCTAAAATGAGGCCACTCTTGATTATTTAAGAAAACTACCTCAATTACTGATTCATTATGTGAAGAAAATCAGAGCATTTTTCTCATAAGTGAGAATTACACAAATCATACAGAAAAGAATAGGAAACTGGGGCACCTGGGTGGCTCAGTCATTAAATGTCTGCCTTTGGCTCAAGTCATTATCCCAGGGTCCTGGAATCAAGTTCAGCATCAGGCTTCCTGCTTGGCGGGAAAACTCTATAGTGAAAAAGACTTCAGGTATGTTCTGCTTGGAGGTCAATGACATAGGGAAGTTAGGAACAGACTAAATTAAGGTGAAGCATTATGTGTAATTGGTGGGGAGCATATTTGGTTTTCTCTGGTTAGTCTTAGAAGCAAGATAAAAAATTAGAGAAACTGGAAGTTACTGAACAAACTCTAGTCCTTTTGACTCATTGCTGCAGAGGTAGTGGTTTACCTTCCAAGCTACTGGCTACAGAAGTTGTGGGTCAGAGGTTTATTTTCATATATGGTTTGGCCATTGCATATTTACATATGTAGTCTCTTAACCCCTTCTTTTGGTTGTTCTCTCAATTATGAAAAGTTGAATAATTCAGGGATGCTTAGAAATAATCACTGCTTAGAGATTGTTCAGTCATCTCTGTAGTTAACTGTATTGCAAGATCTTCTTAACCATCTTGTATTATCATGGCAATCATCTAATGAAGGAACATTTATACAAAATTTTATATGTAGTTGTAGTTTTTCAGTAATAATGTGCTACTTCCAATGTCGAAAGCTAACTTAATCTAGATCCTAGAGTATTCTATCCCAAAATAAATTTTTCAATTTCCAGTGCTGGATCAGTTCTTGTCCATCTTGACTACTTTGTGGTACAGAAACCCTAATGATGAATTTATTCTAGCAAGGTTAAATCTGCACCTATGTTCTTGTTACCCAGTGATTTCAGATTCTCAATGCAAAGCTCGAATTTCTAATGTGCCAAATCAGTCCAGAGAAATTTTGTCTTGGCAGAATGGAACAAGTCCCTGTGTATGATTTAAACGATGACATCAACTGGGAAAAAGAATAAGAACTATGTCTAATTGCATTGTTTATATAAATCAAGCATTATTTTTCTAAATTAAATTTAGTAGAATTTCTTTCATGTCTATTGTATTGAGAGTTATGTTACATTTATCAAATGTAACTATTACGTATCACAAAACCTTTTCTAAAACTAAAAAAAAAAATAATAGATTTTTCCGCATCCTTGAACAACTCTTCACCTTGTGAGAACCAAAGATATATGTGCTTAGTGAACTTAATCCACTGAACAGGATCTTTCCATTTATACAGATCTTTTCATTTATATCTGAAGTATATTTAAAACTTCAGAGTAAGTTACAGGGCAGAAAAATATGAAAATTTATTTCTTAGATATAGGAATTAATGGGCATGCATTTGTTAAAATGAAATTCAGTGGAATCTAACCTTCCTTATTGCTAGTATATGCAATTCCAAAATGAGTAAAACATTGAAATTCTTTAGAAAGTATTTGAGATTCAAGACCATGGTTACATTTTAATATAATTGAATCTCTTAAATTAAAATTTTCAAAGATAGTAATTTTTAATACACTAACACTGGTATGTAGATTTCTTTAAAAGTTACTGTATTTTTTCATGATTTATTTTATCAGTTATAGCTAAGGCTTTTATCTTCATTATAAGTAGGGATTCAATCAACAAAGCCATCTCTGTGTTTTGTTTGTTTGTTTTACTTCAAATGCTACGTGGAAAGAAATGAGAAAATTCTAGTTCCATGAACATTAACGTCTGTACTTGATTAAAATAATTATTTTCTCATGCCAGAACATTAGGACCAGAAGCTAGGTAGTGAGGAGGAGAATAAATGTCAATTTATTAAGCTGATATTACCATTAATATAATTCTGATAGTTGATTACACAATTTTCAGTTCCATTCTACTTAAATTGTGTTCTTTAATTGGAATGCACATCCAATTCAAAAATAAATCTAATCAGTGTTTGGGTCAGGTATTTAACATAGAATCTTAATTCATCTCTATGTCCTAGTCAGTGGAAAGATCTTTCCTCTATCAAAGCTTTAAATGTAAGACAGAATTCACTAAGTATAAAATGCATAATCAGAGAGAAAGATCTTTCCTCTATCAAAGCTTTAAATGTAAGACAGAATTCACTAAGTATAAAATGCATAATCAGAGAGAGTCTAGGAGGTGAGATAAAGTGATCATGGAGGAAGAGGAGCATTTGCAGAGAGCCAGAAGGGGTTCTGAAATCATAACATGGAGTCATCAGTGCTATCTCATCAAATAGGCTAAATCCTGCTGGTACAATGAGAGCTACTACATCTATACATCTGTGTCTAGTTTCTCCTGTTTTGTTAAGCTTCTTCAGTTGACCCCAACAGTGGCTTTCTCAGCTTCATGTAGAATGTGGATGACCCAACATGATATCTCCCAGTCTAAGTTATGAAAACATGTGAACCAGCATACATCAAGAGCATACCGATATTTTAGGGCCCATCTGAATCTTCCAAATGATGACTAGAATAATCTAAACAATTGTTTTCTGGTTAACTATAGTTTTTTGTTTTTTCATTTGCCTTTTCTTTTTCTCCTTTTTTCTTACTTTCTCTGTTTCCCTTTCCTTCTCTCTTTTTTTAATTATAACTGCATTGCTTGCTCTGCTCTAAGATTTATGTTGGCTATAAATTTCTTTAAATTATAATTAAAAATGTACTAATACTAATATTAAACTTTTATTAATAGGTTTCCAAAATTGCATTGAACTGACCAAATACTCTTTAGGGCTAGCTCAGATAAGGCTAGGATAGTTGCTATGAGGTAAAGAACACAGTTCTGAAGTAATCCACTCACTGTTCTATGATTGGGTATCTTACTTTATTTTCAGATATGTTTTGTAAAAACAAAAAAGAATCCAGCCAATTCACAGGTTATAACAAATCAATTCAATACTAGTACTAGTACTAACAATCTACTAAGAGGAGTATTTTTCTTTTCTTTCTTTTTTTTTTTATTAACATATAACGTATTATTTTTTCTCCAGGGACGCAGGTCTGTGAATCATCAGTCTTACACAATCAGAGCACTCCCATAGCACATACCCTCCCCAATGTCCATAATCCAGCCACCCTATCCCTCCCCCCATCACCCCCAGCAACCCTCAGTTTGTTTCCTGAGATTAAGAGTCGCCTTCCCCAGTCCAATCTTGTTTCATTTTCTCCCTCCCTACCCTTCACGACCCCCCACCCTGGAGAGG
Organism: Mustela putorius furo; assembly: GCF_011764305.1. Lineage (NCBI taxonomy): Eukaryota > Metazoa > Chordata > Mammalia > Carnivora > Mustelidae > Mustela > Mustela putorius. The sequence continues at coordinate 14,030,945 of NW_025421322.1, read as the reverse complement.
AATATTTTTCTGAGATACATACAATCATACTGCCTTCTATTAAAAAAAAGATGGAGTCATTGCTTCTACTTATGATGTAGAGACCTATAAGAAAATGAATCTATAATCCAAAATTTCCCAACAGATGAAAAGTCCAGGATGAGATAATTTCCCAGGGGAATAATACCAAACATTTAAAGAAAAGTTAATACCTATTGTTTTCAAACTCCTCCAAAAGATAGAAATGGAAGGAAACTTTCAAACTCATTAAGACCAGAATTACCAAAAAAAAAAAAAAAAAAAAAAGACCAGAATTACCCAGAATTCAGACAAAGATCCCACCAAAAAAGAGAATTACAGGCCAATATCCTGATGATCATGGATGCAGTTCTCAGCAGGATACTAGCAAGTCAAATTCAACAGTACATTAAAGGAATCATTCACCACAATCAAGAGGAATTTATCCCTGGGCTACAAGCATGGTTCAATACTCACAAATCAATGTGATATACCACATCAATAAAAGAAAAGACAAGAACCACGTGATCCTCTCAATAAGTGCAGAAAAAGCATTAGACAAAATACAGCATCCATTCTTGATTTAAAAACAAACAAACAAACAAACCCTCAGCAAAATAAGGATAGAGTGAACATACCTCAGCATCATAAAGGCCACATATGAAAGACCACTGTAGTATAATCCTCAGTGAGGAAAGCCTGAGAGCATTTCCTCTACAGTCAGGAATAAGACAGGGATGTCTCCTTTCACCACTATCATGAATAAAACTATGTTACTTAACATAGTACTGGGAGTCCTAGTCTCAGCAATCAGACAACAGCAACAAAAAAATAAAAGGCATCCAAATTGGCAAGAAAGAAGTAAAACTTTCACTATGGCAGATGACATGATACTCTATGGAGAAAACCTAAAAGACTCTGCTCCCAAATTTCTGGAATTGATAGAGTAACTTCAGTAAAGTTGCAGGATACAAAATCATAGTAATCTGTTGCATTTCTATACACTAATAATGAAGCAACAGAAAGAGAAATCAAGGAATCAATCTCATTTACAGTTGTGCCGAATACCATAAAATACCTAGGAATAAAACTAACTAAAGAGATAAAAGATCTAACCTGAAAACTATAGGAAACTTATGAAGGACATTGTAGAAGACACAAAGAAATGGAAAAACATTTCATGCTTGTGAATTGGAAGAACAAGTATTGTTAAAATCTCTGTGCCTCCCAAAGCAATCTACACAGCCAATGTAGGCCCTATCAAAATATCACCAGGATTTTTCACAAGAAGAAATTTTTAAAATTAATGAAGTTCAACTCATTTTCTTTCATGGATTGTGACTTTCATATTGTATTTAAAAATTAATTGGAAAACTCAAGGTCATCTTGATTTTCTCCTGTTACTTTATAGAAATTTCCTAGCTCTGTGTTTTACCTTTTGGTCTACAACCTATTTTCTGTTAATTTTTGTTAATTGTATAAGATCAGTTCTAGATTCATTTTTCCCCCTTGTGGGTTCCCCTTTGTTCCATATAATTTGTTGGAAAAACACCAATTCTCTATTGAATTGCCTTTGCTCCTTTTTCAAAGATCATCTGACTATATCCGTGTGAGTCTATATCTGGCTTTCTGTTCTATTGCATTGATATATTTGTCTACTTTCACAATACCACAAAATCTTGATTCCTGTAACTTTGTTGTCAATCTTGAAGTAGGGTAATGCCAGTCCTCTCTCTTTGTTATTCATAAATATTTTGTTGGTTATTCTGGTCTTTTGCCTTTCCATATAAACTATATTCAGTTTATCGATATCAACAAAGTAACTTGCTAGGAGATAATTCAGATTGTGTTCTCTTTTCAATTTTTTAACAAGATAATTTATATTACTACTCATCAATGTATTAAATTTCAGATAGTTTTTAAAATAATTTATTTTAATCCTTGACTCCTCTAACATGCTACTCTTTACCATTTTCCTTCAAAAGGGCTAACTTATAACTGATATTTATAATGGATTTTTATGTAGAACAGGCCTAGTAAAAGAAGAAATTCTGAAAAACTATGATAGATTCAAGAAAAGTGATATACTGGATCTTGAATATTTTTGTGATAGGAATCCATAAATATTTGTTATTTTTGTTGTTATATTACCAGTCACAATGATACTGGAAGTCTTTTCTGGAATTTCCAGGGAACAAGCCTAGATTCTCTTCTGAAATTTTGTACTGAAAAGCAGTATAAAATTGGACAAGTTACCTACCCTTCTTGATATAATTTTCTTTTTTTCTCTAAAATGGCTATGCTTGTAACTATATTAAAAGGTTGGTGTAAAGATTAAATAAGACAAAATGGAGGTGGTTTAACACACAGTAACTGGTTTTGAAAGTATACCTTCCTTTTACCTTCACATTTTCTCCTCATCTCGGTTTTCACTTTCACTACTGGCCAACAACTGGTGGGTTTTTATATACATACCTTGTGAAAATATCCATAGCAAATTTTAAATGATGAATTGAATGTCTTGAAATTGTTTCTTTGTTTTTAATCAGTAACAATAAATTGATGTACATAGACACTTGATTTGAAATAAAATTTCAGTGGAATCATATATTCAAAGAGGAAACTGAGATTCGGGATAATACTATGCTCTAATTTGCATGGGTATGACGCCACAGCTTAAAGGTTTTATTGTTTCATGTAACAACACATATTTAACAATAACATATTATGGGGCACCTGGGTGGCTCCGTTGCTTAAGCGTCTGCCTTCAGCTCAGGTGATGATCCCAGGGTTCTGGGATCTAGTTCATGTTGGGCTTCTTGCTCGGTGTAGAGCCTGCTTCTCCCTCTCCCTCTGTTGCCCCCACTGCTTGTGGTCTCTCACAAACTCTCTCTCTCTCAAATAAATGAATTAATTTTTTAAAAAGAGTAATAGCATGTTACTTTTTTATTCATACTGTTTTACTAGAATATCATGTTTCCTCTAGGCATTATAAAGTCACCTTAATACTTACTTGTAATAACGCCTAGGTTAGAAGTAAATACAAATGCCCTTAATCTCTATAATAACCCATTTTAACTGTAGTCAGTAAACCTTTGTTTTGGCTGTGCTTAGTTATCCTTAAATACCACATAAAACCAGCCTGTCAGTGGCACCAATAATCTTGAGACACTAGAATAAAATTCTCTTATAATAATATCCATTCTATACCAAGAACCATTTCTTAAGGACTAATTTGATAGAATATTAAAGTAGTTTTGCAAGTGGCAATTCTAAATAATCTATAGTTTAATGATGCAGAAAAATGTTATAAAACAAATTGTGTTAGAAATTTCATATAAAATCAACTCTCTGCAACAGATCATATTGTCCTGGCCACATTTCAGGTTAAATATAGAATATCTGGGAAATTATACTGAAAATTGTACAATGAGTGTATACACAATATTGTGCATAAAAACAGAAATTGTATTATTTACTTGAGAAACGGTTATTTGTAGGTTTATTGAGCATAGGGAAAAAAAGAATTATGCAACATAGAAAACTTAAACTTTACATTGAGTTTTTTATTTTAAATCTGTGCTTTGAAATCATTATTCTCAGAAAAGTACATAGAAATGTACAGTGAAGTCTGCACACTCTTCATTCAGCTGCCTCCAACCAATATTAACATCTTTCATAATCATAGTATAATAGCATAACCAAAAATGCAATATTGGTACAATACATAGAGCTTACTCAGATTTCACTAGTTATACCTGCATTCATTTGTGTGTTTATGTATGTGTATAGAGCTATATGCAATTTTGTCATATGTGCAGCTTTGTGTAAACACCACACAATCAAGATACTGACCTATACCATCACCACAAGATCCCTCATTCTCTCCACTTAGAATTACATCCATCTCAGCCATGCCCTCCCTAATACCTGGCCCTGGCAACCACTAATCTGTTCTCCATTTCTATATTATGTTATTTTACAGAAATTATATAAATCAAATCATACAGCATGTATCTTACTGAGTATTTTTGTTCTCCTTGATATTCATTCAAGTGGTTAGTGTATCATTTACTTCAATCCTTTGCAGAGAGGTATTCTGTTTTACAGTATGGACATACCTGAGTTTGTTTAATGAATCACCCAATTAAGGGCACTGGGTAGTTTTCGGTTTAGGGCTATTATAAATAAAACTATCATTGCTCAAATGTTCATTGCCTAAATCCATATGTTAAAACTGTTAGTGCTTTTGATTTTATACCTTGTTTGGAAGATGATGAAAAGTAATGAGACCAATTATTCTATAGCCAAGATACAGCTTCCAGAATGCACCACCCCTAGTTTCCCATTTGAGACATTGCTACTTCCTTGAGGCTCTGAAAGAAATTGAGCTCAAGTTATAACCACTAGGAGAATTTGCAAGCTCTATTTATTTCCCAGTCCATGGAGTAATTTCTTTCTCATTCCTCAACTTCAAGTGTAAATTCTCTTTACCCTCCTTCATACCTAATATTATCCCTAAAAGAAAATAGGCTCTAGAAAGGGAAAAAAAAAAAACAGGTAAAAGAAAAAGGCCAGAAAATTCACATTGTCTATAAGTAACCCAGCTCCATGATAAGTAATTGAAAAATACCCTGAGGCAAGAGAATTTAAAATTTAGTACATGAAGAAAGAAAAATATAGAGATAATAAAATACAAATTAATTTCCCATAAACGGTTCTGTAGTATATACACAAAGTAGAAAGTCAATATTTTAAATTCACAATGGTTCTATGCCACTCTGTCTCATACCACCCAAAATGATTTTATTTATATATATCTTCTTGTCATACTGTCTTACACATAAGAACTCAATAATATGTAATTTATCATTAGTATTATCCCCAAATAATAAATATAATAACAATGTTGTCAATCTAAGTTAATGTTTTCTCTCAAAATATTATATTCATTTTGGAAAACTATGATCTTTGATATGATGCTACCCTTATACAAAAAACTGACATTCAAAATTTTATTACAGGGGTGCCTGGGTGTCTCAGTCAGTTAAGGGTCTTCCTTCAGCCCAGTTCATGATGCCAGTGTCCTGAGATCAAGCCCCACGTCAGGCTCCCTTCTCAGTGAGGAGCCTGCTTCTCCCTCTCCCTCTCCCTCTGCCTCCTACTCCCCCTTCTTGTGTTCTCTCTCTGTGTCAAATGAATAAATAAAATCTTTTAAAATTTTTTTAAAAAAATAAAATTTTATTACATTTAGGATAGCTGTAAAGGCCATATATGAAGGAAATAGTCCTCAAACTGCCTCAAACTAAGTCTAATTATAATACAATAATAATTCTTTTCCCATATATTAAATTTGATTGATAAAACATTATTTTCTATAATTATTAAAATATTGTTTCATTTAAAAATATATTTATAATATAGTCTATAATCACTAGCCTATTGAATTTTCATTATATTTCAGTTTGTTAATTATAATTATTCATTTTATAATGAGAAATATTTTTTATGACTTCATAATTTCAAATATCTCTTTGTAATTTTATTTGCTATAATTTCAATTGCATTATTTTTTTAAAGATTTAATTTATTTATTTGACAGAAAGAGCAAGAGAACACAAGCAGGCAGGCGGAGGGAGAGGGAGAAGCAGAATCCCCACTGAGCAGGGAGCCCGACACAGAACTCTATTCCAGGTCCCTGAAATCTTGACCCAAGCAGAAGGCAAACGCTTAACCAACTGAGCCACACAGGTGCCCCCTCAACTGCATTATAACTGGATTTTGCAGTATATATGCTTTTAAAAAGTAAGTTTTATCTACAAACCTATAAAAAGAATGAAAGTACAGTCACTGAAGTTGTCCTTATTAGTACTTTGTTTTATTAAATAAGTAACAGGTGTCTACACTATTGGTTTATTTGATTGCTAGCAATTATTAAGTTGAAAATATTTTGGAATCACTGGTATGCTGAAAAGCCAGAATTTATACAGGAAAAAAGTGAGGTGCCCTTGATTTTAGGTCAAACTAATGTAGTACTAGTAAAAATCCTAGGCTATGAAGAAGTTGGGGCAAAATGCAACCATCTAATCTAACCTCATAAGGCAAATATTTTCTATCATTGTGAAAATGTACAAAAATATGACACAAACACTAAAGTTAAAAAAAAGAATTTCAAAAATGTTACTAAAAAGAACTGAGTTATTTAACTGATTAAATTTTTGTAAGATATTATATATCAGTGAAAAGAAGAAATGAATTTTCCTAAAGGGTTCATAAATAGTAAACATAAGGTTGACCTCTTAGAAGAATGTAAAACAAAACTGATAACTTTTAAATCAATGACATTTCCAAATATATGATATTCTGGAAAACGCAAAACAATAGATAGAGTAAAATGATCAGTGGTTGAGAGCAGAGGGTCAGAAGTCAGGGTTGAATAGATGAAGCACAGGGGATACATAAGGCAGCAAAACTAATGGTGGATACATAACATCATTCATTAGTCAAAACCCTTAGAAGTTTGTAACACAAACAGCAAAACTTAATATGTATTTTTTTTAAAAAAATCACAATTCTCAAGAAGGAATGCAGACCATGACAGAATAATTAAACTATACTAATCTGTTTTTAAATCACACATTCTAAATTCATATACATGTGCTAAAAACAGAGCAGTTCTACATGATTTTCTATATTTTATAGTTCAATCTTGCAATTCAGTGTGAATATTTGTATCTTTATGTTATAGTTTCTAATTTCTATAATTTTGCTTTTATGAAAAACCTTCTCATTTTTTCCAATGTAATAAAAGTTTTACATTTAATCTTATATTAATTTCTACTAATGCCATACTATAATTCTTTAGACAAAGTTATTTGTTATTTTAAAAACATAAATTAAATTTAATGATAACATTGTTAATACTTCAGCCCAAATGGAAAACTATTGGTAGTGAAATAATCTGTGACCAATATCATAAATCTACATCAATCTTTTATTGTTAGGATAATCATTTAAATAAGGAAGAGCCCATGAAACTGAAATACGAAGCTGATCAAATGAACTCAGTTTCAGGAAGAGCAAAATGCTGCCTGAGATTACACTGTTAACGTTTTGCAAAGGTTAAATGAGCCATTTCTAAATGGTTCTTAGAAGATACATGAAAAAAGTTCTGATAAATAATAGGGAAGAATAAACAGTAACTGAAAATTAATTTACCAAGTGCTATGTGATGAAGGGAAGTGGAGGGGGTCCTAATAATTTTGGCTATTAACTATAAACTAGTGGGTTAATTTCTCATTCAATTTCAGAGTTGTCTCATTTATATCTTAATTAAATACATAATGGAGTTTGATGAGGCATGATCAGGTTTTATATCAAGATGTTTTTCTATGCACAATTTGGAAAATTGAGGAAGAAATTTTCATTTGAAATATGATCTAATAAAAATATTAGGCTATTTGGGAACTTGCCATTCAATCCTGGACACACAAGCAGCCATATTTGTTCTTCTCCTTGCTTTTGCTTCTTGATTATTTGAGACATTGTAATCTCTCCAGTTTGCAATACAGCACTTCGAAGATTTCAATTATATTTCATATGGATTTCATATATTTTCCTTGAGGAATATGGAACAGATGTTTCAAGATCAGGTCAACTCAAAGTTGATTCTGACCTACTTTACCTACTGCCTTCACAAGTTGGGCAAGGTCACCACATCAGTGCTAGTGACCACCCTGACCTTAAAAGACAAAACTGTCTTAGCTTAAGCTTTTTCCCTGATGACAGGCTCCACTTCCTGACCCAGTCGAATTATAGTATTTGTCACTATCTGTGGTCTCTCAGACTTTATGAGATATTTCAGAGTTTAAGCCTTTGTGCATGTATTTATAGAGAGAGAGCACTGGATTTGAAGCAAGCAATATTATTCTCAGGTTGACCATAGTAACCTGAGCTATTTGGAGAGTACAAATAAATATCAAGTAGCAAGTAGGCTTTATTGTCAAAGCTCCAGAAGACATTTATGTCTTGTCAATGCTTTTGAGATTTGAAATGCAGAAATGTGGCATAGAACTGTCTTCATCTGGAGCAGTTATGATGATATGCAATGTGCAGTAGGACAGTGGAGCAATTTTGACTTTAAACTTCCAGAGAATTTTTGCAGATCCCTAGTCTTTGTGTGAAACAGTGGCTTTCTGTCATTTGGGTAGCTACATTCAGCCACAGGTTATAACCCAAATCCCCTGACTTTTACTGTTCAGTTACTCATTCTTCAGGTTATTTTATAGTCTTCTAATAAATTCTGTAAAATCCATTTGTTTCTAAAATACCTAGTATTTTTTTTCCTTTACTGAAATATAAGTCTAAAATGAATCAAAGTGCATGAATTATTGTGAAGCAGATTTCCAAAAAGTAATTTTGACATACCTTAAATATGTTAACATATTTAAATGTAAACATATAATATGTAAACATATTATAAATATGTTACTACAATAAAGTTAAAAATCAAAGATTTTGGAATCAGGCAAACTGAAGTTCCACCAATTATCCTTAGGCCTTCTACAAGTTATATAATTTTTCAAATTATCTGTTTGCTTTTAATATTCCTAGCCACAGCTTTTAAAGAACAAAAAGTTTGGATTCTAATAAGGTCAAGTGTTTTTTCATTAATCATACTTTAGTGACATATCTAAAATTTCATCAACAGACCCAAGGTCACTCAGGTCTCATATGTTTTCTTCTAAATACCCTATAGTTTTACATTTTACATGAAAGCCTGAGACCTTTCTTGAGTTAGTATTTTTTTTTTAAGATGTAAGATGTCTAGGTTGCTTTTCTTTTAAACACATGGATATATAGTTCTCCCAGCAACATTTGTTGAAAAAACTATCCTTTCACCATTGAATTGCCATTGGACCTTTGTCAAAAATCAATTGATCATATTCATGTGGTTCTGTTTCTTGGATCTCTGTTCTATTCCATTGATCTTTGTGTCTATTTTTCTGCCAATACCGTCTTGATTATAGTAGATTTATAGTAAGTTTTGAAATTGAATGGTCCTATAAATTTGCTCTCCTTAATTGGTATTGTGTTAGCTGTTCTATATCTTTTATGTTTCCATATAAACTTAACAATTATTGTGTCAGTATGTACAAAACAGCTTGCTGAGATTTTAAGTAAGATTGAATTGTGTCAAAAAAAAAAAAAAAAGATTGCATTGTGTCCATAAATCAATTTGGCAAGAATTTACATCTTTTTTCTTTTTTTCTTAAAGATTTTATTTATTTATTTGATAGACAGAGGTCACAACTGGCAGAGAGGCAGGCAGAGAAAGAGGGAGAGGAGAAAGCAGGCTCCCCGCTAAACAGAGAGCCTGACACGGGGCGCAATCCCAGGACCCTGGGATCATGACCTGAGCCCAAGGCAGAGGCTTTAACCCACTGAGCCACCCAAGCACTCCACAAATTTACATCTTAATATGACATTTATCAGTCCACAAACATGGGATATCTGCCATTTTTTTTTTTCATTTAGAACTTCTTTGCATACAACAACCTTCTTGTACTTTGGTTCCTAAAGCCTTGATTAATTTATTTCAGACAATAGTTTTTCTAGTATTTCTTTAAGAGCACATGGCTTTTCCTTTCCCTCATCTGTTGTCTTTCTTCTCTACTTACAGTTCTCATTTGTCAGGTATTGTTACATCTGCTACTATCTCCCAAATTTTTTTTCTTTTTCTCTTATTTTATGTATGAATTTTATCCCAAAAACTTCCATTCATTCGATATTCTGCTCACCAAATCATTATTTAGCTATGTCCATTCTGTCTTTAGGAAATCTATTGACTTTGGGATTTCAGTTATTATATTTTATCTTTCTAGATCTCTGTTTCTACTTTGCACTCATCATCAGCCAGCTAATACTTGATAGAAATAAAGCAATTGTTATCATTCTTATACTATCAGTTGTGTTTATTTTAGGTCTTCTCTGTGACCTGTTATCTTTGTTTAGATATTAGTATTTTATTTGTTTATCTCTTTTTAATTTTTTCTCTCTGTATCGGTATTCATTGTATCAGTGGTGATTCTAGCTTATATGTACACATAAATAATTGAGTTCCTTGTTCCCTTATTATGGATAATTCATCCACTGATCATATTACCTTCTAATAATTCTGCAGAAAATATGGTATGTGTGGGTTGTGTTTACCAGTACTTTATCTTTTTAAGGATGCCACCCTGCTTCTCTGATACCAGGGCTTCTGACCTTCATAAACAGTAAGCAATGTCACTATTGAAACAAGTTAGTATAAATAGAGAATGAGTAGAGATTGCACAGTCTGTGATCGTAATGACTTTTATACCTGCAGAATTTTACCCTTCAGGGTATCTGCAGATTGGCATCATCACCACAGATGAATGACGCCAATGGATTCTGTGCTAGTTAATTCTGATCTTGCAGCTTTTCCAAACTGCTCATACTGTTTTCTCAGAAGACTCTTTGGAAATCTTCTCCATTGGTTTTGGACCTTATTTTCTCCCAATCTTTATCATAATCTCTTCTATCTTTTAAGGATTCTTCAAAATTACTATCAATGCTAGTAAAGTCATTTGAATTCCAAAATTTATTCTTTTAAAGTATGTTTTTGCCTATGTAATGTGATTTAGGATTAGATTATGTTGTATTTGTTCAGTTTGCTACCTTAACTTAGGGGTATTACATATTACCTATACAAAGAAAAGTGATATGGCTTCATTACAAATAATATATTAAATATCAGGTGAGAGGGCACCAGCGTAGCTCAGTTGTTAAGCGTCTGCCTTCAGCTCAGGTCATGATCCCAGGGTCCTGGGATCGAGTCCTGCATCGGGCTCCCTGCTCTGCAGGAAGCCTACTTCTCCCTCTCACATCCCTCTGCTTGTGTTTCCTCTCTTACTGTGTCTCTTTCTGTCAAATAAATAAATAAAATCTTAAATAAATAAATCAATATCAGGTGAGCTAGTTCTTAAGAACAGCTGAAAGAATATTAGAATAAGAAAGGCATAAATGTATAATTATTTGCATCAGTTCCTGAACATTGGAAACATATATCCCATAGGCGATATAAGAGTGTTTGTTTAAAAAATGATAATGCTTGAGATGAGTTAAATATGGCTTTAAGATTTCAACTGTACTTGAAGATGAAAAGTACATCATAGAGAATATAGTCAATAATACTTTAATAATGTATGGTGACAGATGGCATCTACACTTATTATAGCGAGCATTGAGCAATGTATAGAATTGATGTCACTATATTGTACACCTGAAAATAATACAGCCTCGTATGTCAACTATACTTCAATTTAAAAATACAAAAGCTTTGTTTAATAATTAGAAATAGAGCAAGTGATTACTTTGGCAAAAAGTAAATTGACAAAAAATGACAAAAAAAATAATTTTCCATATAGAAAAACAAATTGATAATTTAAAGTTAGACACATATTACTTAGGATCAAAGAAAATTTTTTAAAATAACCCTACAGCAGAAACTGAGAAAGAACAATCATAGAAAGCATTATCTAAGGCACCTGCTCTTCATTTATGTATCTAAGTTAGCAAGCAATATCAAACACTTGCCATATTTCAAGCACTTGTCTCTGAACTAGGGAAGAACAAAAATGTAAGGCCCAGCCTTGTCTTTAAAAATTGTTACCATAGGGTGTTTGATATAGGCAAAGAACTCACTAAAGCCCAGTGTGAAATTTTTCATAATAAAGATAGTCAAAAGAAGCTATAGAATTATAAAGGTAGATCAAATAGGAAGGGGCATCTAACCAACCACAGTACTTAGGTGAAAATAATGCTTAACATAAATGTGGGAAGAAAAAGAGGACTTTGCAGGTACTATTAATACAAGGTCTCTCAGGAAGAAAGAAGTAGATGCTATGAAAAAAAGCAAATAATTCCTAAACATTTTCCAGTATGAATGAGACTCCAAATACCACCAAAATTATTTATCCTTATTTAAAATTCAGAATACAGAGTTCAAAAATATTACCAAATTCCTAGATTTTTATAAATTTGAGACGTAAATGAGTACAGTGACTACAACTGAAGTATGTCAGAAATCATTGGTCTTATCATAACATATCTTTCTCTCTCTCTTGCTTTAATATTTTATGTATTTATTTATTGGCATGTGTGCACGCATGCATGTAAGAAAGAGAAGAAGAAAGCACAAGCAGGGCAAGCAGCAGGCAGAGGGAGAAGAAGACTTTCCACTGAGCAAGGAGCCCACTGTGGGCCTCCATCCCAAGACTCAAGATCATGACTTAAGCCAAAGGTAGATGCTTATTAACCCACTGAGCCACCCAGGTGTCCCATAACATATCATTCAATGAAATCATTCTTTAAGGCAAAATTTTGTGCCATGTTAAGTCTTTTCTCCCTGCCTTAAGGATAAATAAGTAGTTTGATCTTTTTGCTTAATTTTGTTTTTCTATTTACCAGAATTTCATGTCTTTATAATCCCATGCTTTCAAGCTGAGTAGTCACGTTGTTCACATCAAATTTTAAACATTCTTCTGATTTTACTGGAAACATAAATATGCAATATTAAAATTAGCATATAAGATGAAATTAAATATAGTATATAAATATATATTTTTATATATAATGTAACATATTTAATATAATATATAATATATAATATAAATATATAAATTTGTATATAATATTTTATATAGATATGGTATACTTAATATTTAATATATATTTAATATATAGAAAGCAATGAGCCCTCTTATGTGAAACAAAGCCACAGTTTCCATTTACATTTCTTACTGTTCTTCAGAAGAATCATAAATTTCTGCCATGTGAAATATCATCTTCCTTCTCTAAAACTATGTGGGACCTCTTTCCTTTCAAAAGTCTTTCTACCTTTCCAGTCATAGAAAGCACATAGTAGGAACATGTGTTCACTCTAAAACATCATTGAAGTAACTAATTGCATAATTATAATGTGAGACCAGGGGAGATATATTTATAGGTACTTAAAACAGAAAATAGGGGCACCTGGGTTGTTCAGTCCATTAAGCATCCGGCTTTAGTCCAGGTCATGATCTCAAGGTCCTGGGGTACAGCTCTGCATCAGGTTTCTCACTCAACAAGGAGTCTGCCTGGCCCTCTGCCCCGACCTCCACTTGTACTCTCTCTCTCTCTTTCTCAAATAAACAAATAAAATCATAAAAAGAAAAAAAAAGCACAGAAATAATGTGTGTCTGGATGTTATTCTTGTTTTTGTTAGCTCAAACCATAACACGTTAAAGGATTTTATCCCCAAAGTAAAAGCTTATTTTGTGGTACAAACTTCTATGATGTAATATATGAAAGTTAATGGAGAGTGATAAAACTGACTATAAGAAGAGTTATAGAGTATAGTATTCACAAACTTTGAAGACAACACAGATCTACATTCGAAAATTAGGTCTGGTATTTTGCTAACAGGGCCAACTCCAGTAATGATATCCTATAATCATTGCTTATTTCTGACAATTCACATCTACTGACAAAAGTGTATGTTTTCCATTTTCCTCATAGTTTTGTTCCTGATCCATGGTCCCAAATTCTTTTATTTGGTCATTTTAAAAATATAGCCATCCTTTTGATCAGAAATTTTACAGAACTATATGGATACATATTATATAAAAAAAATTGTTATACTGAATTTTTAGAGGTTTGATAAGTGGTATTCTCTCTTTTTCCTTAACCAACAAAGAACATAGCTTAAAAAAAAAAAAAAACTCATATGGAGACCATACTGAAATTTATACATCACCAAAAAATTGTTAGAACTGATACAGGAATTTAGCAAAGACTCAGGATATAAAATAAATAAATGCACAGAAGTCAGTTGCATTTCTGTTCACTAACAATGAAGCAGCAGAAAGAGAAGTCAAGGAATCGATCCCATTTACAATTGCACCAGAATCCTTAAGATACTGGAATAAACCTAATTAAAGAACTAAAAAAATCTGTACTCTGAACATTATAAACATTTGTGAAAGAATTTGAAGAAAAAAGAAATGGAAAAACATTCTATGCACATGGATTAGAAGAGCAAATATTGTTAAAAAGTTTATACTACTCAAAGCAATCTACACATTCAATGCAATCCCTATCAAAATACCATCAACTTTTTCACAGAGCTGGAACAAATAATCTTAAAATTTGTATGGAACCAGAAAAGACTCTGAATAGCCAAAGTAATGTGGAAAAAGAAAACCAAAACTTGAGGTATCACGATTCCAGACTTTAAGCTGTATTGTGGGGCTGTAATCATCCAAACAGTATGGTACTGGCACAAATACAGACACATAGATCCATGGAACAAAATAGAGAGCCCAGAAATAGACTCTCAACTCCATGGTGAACTAATCTTCAACAAGGCAGGAAAGAATATCCAATGGAAAAAAGATAGTCTCTTCAACAAGTGGTGTTGGGAAAATTAGATAGCCACATATAGAAGAATCAAACTGGACCACTTTCTTATACCATACACAAAAATACACTCAAAATTGATGAAAGACCTAAATGTAAGATAATAATGCATCAAAATCCTAGAGGAGAACACAGACAGCAACCTCTTGGACCTCAGCTGCAGCAACTTCTTGCTGGACATGTGTCTAATGGCAAGGGAAACAAAAGCAAAAATGAACTACTGGGACTTCACCAGGATAGAAAGCTTTTGCACAGCAAAGAAAACAATCAACAAAACTAAAAGGCAACCTATGGAATGGAAGAAGATAGTCACCAATGACATATCTGATAAAGGGCTAAGGCTATCAATCTTTATCAAAATCACTAAAGAACTTATCAAACTCAACACTCAAAAAACAAAACCAACAAAAGTAATCCAACCAAGGAGTGGGCAGAAGACATGAATGACATTTCTCCAAAGAAGGCATACAAATAGCTAACAGACACATGAAAAAATGCTCAACAGCACTCAGCATCAGGGAAATACAAATCAAAACCACAATGAGATACCACCTCACACTGGTCAGAATGGCTAAAATAAACAAGTCAGGAAACAGGTGTTGACAAGGATGCAGAGAAAGGGGAAACCTCTTATACTGTTGGTGGGAATGCAAACTGGGACAGCCAGTCTGGAAAACAGTATGTAGTTTTCTGAAAAAGTTAAAAATAGAACTGCCCTACCACCCAGCAATAGCACTACTAAGTATTTATCCAAAGGATACAAACATAGTGATTCAAATGGGCATATGTACCTCAACATTTATAGCAGCAAGTCCACAATTGCCAAAAATGGAAAGAGCCCAAATGTCCATCGACAGTTGAATGGATATAGAAGTGAGATATATCTATATCTATCTGTCTACATACACACGCACACCCCCACACACATGTATCACGCCATATATATACATATATATATATGTGTATATATATATGGGAATATTACCTGGTCATCAAAAAGAATGAAATCTTGCCTTTGCAATAACATGGATGGAGCTAGAGGGCATTAAACTAAGCAAAATAAGAGGAAGACAAATACCATATGATTTCACTCATATATGGAATTTAAGAAACAAAACAGATGAACATAGTGGAAGGGAAAGAGAGGAAGGAGATAATAGGAGACTCTTAACCATAGGAAACAAACTGAGGGCTGCTGGAGGGGAGGTTGGTGAAGGGATGGGATAATCAGGTGATGGGCATTAAGGAGCACACTTGATGTAATGAGCACTGGGTGTTATATACAATTAATGAATCACTAAATTCTACCCCTGAAACAAATAATATATTATATGTTAACTAAATAGAATTTAAATAAAAAAATTAAAAAACAGCAGCAACACTGATTCATAGACACTGACTCATATATCTTTGAAGAACTTAGTATATGATATTGGGGTTGAGGAATAATTATATTTTATAATTTTAAGATATGTATCAATTACTTCATTATATCATTATTATTACATCCTTATATCATTATTAACTGTTAACTTTCCTACCTTTTCTAAAATATTTTGAGGTAGGGGCACCTGGATGCCTCAGTCTTTAAACATCTTCCTTTGGCTTAGGTCATGATCTCAGGGTCCTGGGATCGAGCCCTTCTGATCAGCAGGAAGCCTGCTTCCTCCTCTCTCTCTGCCTGCCTACTTGTGATTGCTCTCTCTGTCAAAATAAATAAATAAAATATTTTTTAAAAATAAACTAAAATAAAGTATTTTGAGGTAGTTCACTTTAATAGTTATAAATCTATTATTTTCTAGCATAGACATTTTTTATACTTACATTGTTTTCTTTCCAAGAGAATATTTCAATCTCACAAAATATTCAAATGTTTTTATTGATATGGGCAGATACAACTCCATGAGAAATTAATCATAATACCTGAGGATATAACTAATATATATGGATTTTAGCATCTCAATAAAATAACATTTGTAAAACATTAAACATCTATTATACTCAAATACATATCTATGTATTGTAAAAACACACAGACATACCTTTTGTTATATTTTTTGAGAACAGAGGAGCTAGGTACTTTTTTTACAAATTTGAATAAAATTGATTCAAAAGCTAATGATAGGAAGAGAGATTTCATCAACTTAAAATTAAACTGTTACAAAGTATAGTATAATAAAGTAGCAGAATATTATGAGACAGAAAAGAGAAAAAAAATCTTTATATTTAAGTGTCAGAGTAAGTCTTCATAAAAAATGTTCACATTTGGAAGATGAGTAGGAATAATACCAGTTTGTTTTGTGTATACATGTGTCCACAGGAAGGATGTATATTTGGTTTCTTAGTCCATCTCATTATTTCGTCATTATGGAGAGGCTACGACCTTTCCAATCATTTAAATTCTATTTCCTTTCTGATTACCCATTTTGTCTTTAAGTAATTTCTTTACTATAAGCATTCAAGAGAAGCCAAGCTGCTTTTTTAACACTTTGCTAAGTAATTTCTTCAGCCGAATATCCAATTTTATTCACAATTTCAGCCTTCTATAAAACATAAGGATACAAACAACTCAGCCAATCTCTTTACCACTTTACAACAAAGATCACCTTTCCTTCAGTTTCCAGTAACATGTTCCTCGTTTCCGTCTGAGATGTCATCAGAATGACCTTTACCATGTAAACATTTCTAACAACTTTCTGTTTATGACCATTGATGTATTGTCTAAGAAAATTAAGGCTTTCTGTAATGGTCTCCTCTTGTCCTTTGGAGCCTACATGAAAATCATCCTTAACAGTCCATTGACTGGCAAAGTAAGTGTTTTCTAGCATGCACCATGAAACTTTTCCAGATCCTGCCCATTACCCAGTTCCAAATCTTTTACTATATTTTTAGTAGCACCCACTATCAGTATTAAATTTATGTTTTAGTTTGAGCTGCTGTAAGAAAATACCATAGGCTGGGTAACTTATCAGCAACAGAAATTTATTTCTCAGAAACTGGAGGCTGGAAGTCAAGATCATGGGACTGGCATGGCTGAGTTTCTCTTCTGAGTTGCAGACTTCCCATTGTATCCTCCCATGGAAGAAGAGGCTAAGAATCTTTCTGGAGCTCCTTTTATAAGAAACTGATTCCATTAATAAGGCTATGCCCCCATTATTTAATCACTTCCCCAAAGTTCCACGTCCTCATATCATTATCTTTGGGAATTATGACTTTTGGAGAGACACATTCAGACCATAACAATAATGGTACTAAATAAAGGTATCCCAAGCCAATTTTTAGTATATTATTTTAGTAATTAGTTGTTTTAACCAAAGATATTTCACGTTTAGTCTTAATAAGTTTGAAATGGCATAATTTGGGCCATGATTTCCAAAAATATTTAACATAATAATAAAGTAATAGGCCTAAAGTCAGATAACTTAATTGAATGTCATTTTACGTGATTATTTAGCAATAAGTGAATCCCTTAAATTATGTGTCTATGTTTTTTTTTTTCAACAATGATCTGGTGATGCCATTTCACTTACTTAATGTGGTATTATCAATATGAACAGAGGATTCAGGGAGAAAGCATTTTAAAAAACCAGACCAAAAACATACACAAATATCCAAAAATACTTTGTTGGAGGACAGTCCTGGATTAGAAATAAACTAATGATGATGGTTCAACTAGACTATTATCTGTGAAAAACTAAATTTCTTTCCTAGCTCACATGATAGCTAATCCTAGGCTATATTATCAAGAGGCAGTGTCCTCACACAAGGATGAGAAGCTCTGATATCTTCTGTAAGGGGACTGATCTCATCATGAAAGACCACCACCTCCCAAAAGTCCCATCTCTAAATACCATCTCATTGTGGAGTTGGGGCTTCAAATGTTCACACTGGGAGAACACAGTTCAGTCCCTAGCAAGTAGATTGATTGATCTTATTATCAGTAATTGTGTGTGTGTGTGTGTGTGTGTGGTTTTTTGAGGGAGGTACTTTCGTGTTTGTATGTGTGGTTGTTTCTTGCACTTAGACTATTTCCTAGGAAAGGTCATTGAACCCAATATCTGGTCTTCCCTGAAAGTATAATATAAAACTACATGCCTTCTTAAATTATATCTAAAAGTTTCCCCCTCCCTCAATATCTCAGTAAATATAAGTTTTCTTGGTTATTTTAATTAATTGTACCTCTAATATTATTTTTCTAGACAAAAATTGACAACTCTCTAAAATACGCAATTATCACTTTAATTTTAACAAAATTTCTATGCTATTCTGGAATGATGAACAGAATTATAATTATGTAAAATAGGAATTTTTTAAAGTTAAGCACATTGATTCTATTAACTTATGTCAAAACATTTCTAACTAGTTTCAAGAGGGACTTTTTCTTTTTTTTTCTTTTTAATCTCAAAGTTACAAAAATTCTGTTATAATTTCAGTAGTTGTTATTAATTGAATTCCAATCAAATGTTGTTTATCTTATTCATCACTTGGCACTATTCTCATACCCATAGAATTATAAAGCCACACTTCTGCTCATAGTACACTCATATACATACACATATATGTATATATAATAAAAAACAAAGTGATATAATGCAAGCAGTATAGATAGAAATGAGAAGTGATTGATTATTGGTTATTTGATTAACATGAAAAGATGAGAATCTCTAATGAAATGTGAGTAATGAATCCTGATTATTTTTATACTGTATATTCACTTCTTAATTATACAGAGAAGGCAATCAAGATGAAAACAGAGTAGAATTTGCTTCAGATTGTTTCTTATTAAATCGTGATTCTTTTTTAAAATTTTTTTTTTATTTTTAAGTAATCTCTACATTCAACATGGGGCTTGAACTCACAACCCTAAGGTCAAGAGTCTCATGTTCTTTCAACTATGCCATCCAGATTTCCCCTGAATAGTGATTCTTAAACTAAAGTGAAAAGATCTTTGGCTCACTGAGAATTTGAGGTAGTAAGCTTATTTTTAATATTTTCTGAAATTTAATGAAAATATTCATATTATTTGAACAGTTACCTTATAGCTGTTTCCTCACAATTTTAGCATTTGATTTATACATCATCTTGCTGTCATACAGTACTATTTTAACTACTATTAGCTATTGAGAAAAAAAAGATAGTAACAGTAAAAGAAGGAACTGGACAGTGAAGGATTTACATCATGCTTAGGCTGACACAGACCTCTTTGGAATGCACTCAGTGTCTGTCTCTTCACATTATTGTCCCCTTGAAAACTAAAGAGCTTTAGGTCTTCCACTATGAGAGTAAAGGGAATGGAAATGGGCACTGTACCTCTGTTGAAGAAGCTGAGAATTAACTTACAGACATTTTCCCTGTATGATAGCACAATAGGAAAGATTGTCAGGACATCAAGAATGGGGAATTTCTGCATTAAGGTGGTCAATACACATCTGTGGCTGTCTTGGTGTCTTGTGTAGATAAAGGACTTTTTTTTGGTTTGTTCTGTATTGTTCTGTTTTATTTTGTATTAATGGATAATAACTAGATTCCCAACATATTAAGATAATGATGTCATATTTACTGTATCTTGTGCCTTCAGACTTTCTATAACGCTAAGTAAATGTGATATTTTACTAGTACCAGTTGGTGAACAGCTCAAATCTGCAACCATAGCTATATTGCCACTTGGAAGTTTAAGGTTTTGAAGAATAAGGTAATAGGGGAGAGGTTCTGAAAAGGTGATACCTAAGTCACTGATTTTTTTCCTTAACCCATGGTTTTACCCACATTTTAATGACAAAATGCTCTGTAACAAATAACCAGTGGTATATCTTACTAACGGAATATGAATGACATGGATTTCTCCACTAGAGAATGGCTGAAATGATTTAAAGCAAAAATGAGGAGGCAGTCAGCTGATAAAATTATTTGATTACTTCTTAAAACTTCCCTTCATGAAACTGAAACCTTTTCGAGGAGAGGGAAATAACACAACTAATTTAACAACTGGCCTTTTTTAAGGTGTTTTAAATGAAAATAGATCCAAATTCTAAACCAAAAGCCTTGTTGTAGACATGCGAAAACACTGTGCTTCATCCTGATGTTCTCCTCTTTAAATGCTGGTTCTTAAATGAATCACTCAGGGACAAACGTGATGGGCAGATAACTCTCGAAAGCAGAAACTGTTGTATAAAAGAGGCCAGTCATTTTGCTGAAAATTCTTTTGGTAAAGATGCCTAGGGAATTCCTACTTTCCTGTGTTCCCAGTTCAGTTGACTTAAGGCAATCAATTTATGTCTGGACACTGAAGAATGAATGTCTACTGAGGTTATTAGTCCACAGCATTCTGTAGCGATTGGTGTCTATCAACTACTAATAGGGCAACAGCCATGCCTCTCCAGCGAGTATTGGAGAGAGAAAATTCTGTGTAAAGAAAGGAAACTTGGGGGCGCCTGGGTGGCTCAGTGGGTTAAGCCACTCCCTTCGGCTCAGGTCATGATCTCAGGGTCTTGGGATCGAGTCCCGCATCGGGCTCTCTGCTCAGCAGGGAGCCTGCTTCCTCCTCTCTCTCTGCCTGCCTCTCTGCCTACTTGTGATCTCTGTCTGTCAAATAAATAAATAAAAAAATCTTAAAAAAAAAAAAAAGGAAAGGAAAGTTGAACTATTCTCACAGGCTGTGTAATGGAAAACCTCCACAGAAACAGTAGAAGTATCAATGGCAGCAGCATCTCAGAAACCAGTTTCTTCATAAATATGCCTCAGACCCAAGCTCCGGCAGATATTGGGATTAAGACATGCCTTCCATCATGTGCTCCACATATAACTCTCCTACTGAGAAAGCAGGGGAGTTGATGAAATGCCATGACAGAGTTACTCTAGCATAGGTTTTACTGAAATAAAACTCCAGACTCTCCAGAAGAAAGCAAAATGCCAGAGGAATGAAAATAGAGAAAGATAAGTAAAGAACCAAGGAATCAGGTACAATTATTTAAGTGGCTATTAAAACAAGATCAATTAAATTTGTAGGATCCCTATGAAAAGTTAACTAGTGCGTTATTACATTATTGCTGGCTTGGGACAAGGGAAGCTCCCTTCAGTGCCAGCAGGAACCTCTTCTCAAGAGCCCTGTCAGATTCACTTCCTTTGTCCCAGGTTGGATGGACATAAATCGAATCAAGCCAATAGGGAAAAGACACAGAACACCCTGACATGGGCTACTGAGATAGTTTCAGTGGCTAAGGCAGTTGAAAACAGTTATTACATATGTTTTTCCAGCCACCATTAGTGGGTTGTCTGAGGCTACATGTATGGTGAAAGTTGAAGGCCCTAGGAATAATGAACGAAACTATGAGATAATGGAATGTTGTTTCACAGTGTACTGTAATACCCCCTGGGCAGCATCAAGGGCTGAAAGTAAAGCTTGGGAGTTAGGCAAAGCCTTGAGAGATTTGCAGGTAGGAAAATAACAACGTAAGATATACTCAGTTTTGGTATCAACTTTACCTGAATGTTTAAGTGGAATACATGTGATGCATGTGCAGGTGGTCTTACCAATACCAGCTTGGGCAAGTAAACCTGTTGGGAGCCATGAGGCCTGGTTGAGGGCATTGCCCCACTAGGTTCAAGTTTGAACTAATGCAGGCCTGACCCTGCCGAGGGCGGGATTGCCCCGCAGATAAGCATGGTTTGTTAGTCTCTTGCCTTTTCCTCTGATCCCCATATCTCTCTCAAAGAGCCCCTTGCTAATCTGAGGCAAACATCTCAGGTTTCTGGGCCAGAGCAACTCCAAGGAGATAAATTATTCTGTACCTAGGACAATGGAGAACTTTAAATGTGTATGCAGTCAATGGTTTCCTCTCTAAGTTGATGTTTGTCCAAGGTTTTCACAGGTTGAGCCTTTAAAATACACCCTGCCTCCTGCAAAGGTAACGCCTTCTTGTTCCTACTTCTCTCCTATATACTTAGTTTCTTCAGATAGCTTCTCATTTTCCATTAACCTATCTCTTGTTTTCCTATAGCTCTTTACTATTTAGTTTATCTCTAAAGCTCCTCGTTTTCCATTAACCTATATCTTGTTTTCCTACAGTTTTTTATTATCTAGTTCATCCCTATAGATTCTCGTTTTCCATTAACCTCTATCTTCTTTTAATGCAGACCCCAAAATAAGTTGCCAAAAAGCACATATTTTGCTCCTTCCCGGGGTTTTCTGAGGGACATGATTACTCAAGAAGCAAGACTCTGTCCCCCATCTCTGGTGCTAGTCTGTACCATTATGGCTTAACTGAAATAAACATGTGGTGAACAAAGAGAAATCATCTCATGAGTGCTAGTAACCCCCTACCCCAATTAAACTGCCTATATAAGAAGTTTGATAATCAGAATAAAGAAGGAGATGCCTGACTACTGACCAGAACTCGCTGTGTGGCTTCCCCATTCATCTCGCCGACACCGCCCCTCCTTCAGGGACACCTGGACCTGCCGAGGCTGGACCCCGGCATAAACCTCCCCCAGATTTTTTTAAAAATTTATTTCATTTTATTTTTTAAAGATTTTTTATTTATTTACTTGACAGAGAGAGAGAGGGATCACAAGTAGACAGAGAGGCAGGCAGAGAGAGAGGCAGGGAAGCAGGCTCCCCTGCTGAGCAGGGAGCCCGATGTGAGGCTTGATCCCAGGACTCTGAGATCATGACCTGAGCCAAAGGCAGAGGCCTAACCACTGAGCCACCCAGGTGCCCCATCCCCCAGATTTTAAGTGGACAAGCTACATGGGACCCCTTAGAAATGCCCAAATAATATCACATATTAAGCAGTAGTAGGTTCAGAAAAGAGAACAGAAAAAAAAGTCAGCCTTGATTAGAAAAGAAGCAGCTGGGGAAGTAGTCTTTATGCTTCTTTCTTTAGTAGTCTAGGCTGGCTCAGGAGAAATTTAGAATGCTCTTATAGGCGGATTGTTGCCTGTCACGGGTTTGAAAATATGCCCCCTCCCCCACATCAGGGAGAAAAGTATCACTGTGCTTTTCAAATAAAATGCATGCATTTACTATTTCTATTGTCATAACAGTTTAAACATTTCATGTACTTGATTACAGATAAAGATTTGTTGCTGATACTTCTTAAGTTTTAGCCAAATGATCCTATTTACACATTTTGTGTTTTCTTCGTGTAAAATTCCACAACTTGTGGATCAGCTTGATCAGTCAGTTACTCTTTCTCGGTCGGTGATGGTAATGTGCATGTCTCGAAGGTGATTCTACATCGATGAAGCAGTGAACCACAGTGCAGGAACAGAGACAATCTATCTGGGTTATTATGTACCTTCACCATTATGAAAAAATCTAATAGGTGATTCTGTTACAAAGCTCATTAAGCAACTGAAGAAATTAATCTAAATCCTGGTTTTCAGCTGACTTGTGTCTGTGCAAATTGCTGTGGGTCATTATCAGAAGCCTGTAACTTTTGTTCTCTAAGTCAGATTTTCACAATGACTCATTCTTGATTCAGCTTTGGACAAGTAATTTATTCTTTCAAAAACTCGTATGTCAGTGTGGCTAGTAGTTGTGAGAAAATTTATTGAGTTATGGAAGCTTTAAGAAATTGGGTATCAAGCTTCTATACATTGTTTCAATCAGTTCATTAAAAAAAATACGAAGGTTAAGAAAATTACTGTGTGTAATATCACTATAATTTACATAAAGAACTTGAAATAGTTATCCTCATTTACCTATTTAGCTAACCTGCCACAGGAAAATGATACAATAAGGAAGACAGCCCACCACCAAAGCATGGCTCCAGTAGATGGTACTAAAAAGGAATAAAAGGGGCTCCTGGGTGGCACTGTCAGTTAAGTGACTGACTCTTGGTTTCAGCTCAGGCCATCATCTCAGGGTTATGAGTTCGAGCCGCCTGTCAGACTCCATGCTTAGGAGGGAGTCTTGAGATTCTCTCTCTCCCTCTGCCCCTCACTGCCCCCCCCCCGCCCAAGGACTCTCTCTCTCTAAAATAAATAAATAAATCTTAAAAAATATAAAAAGGACAAAAGCAATTATTATGTAAATCCATATATCCTAAAATAAGAACCTGTCCACATGCACCCAAACATCTTACTCATTTTGTGATGACTTTTCTTTTTAAATATGACCGTTCCTTTCACTTTAGATTGATTTGATCTGTATGATGTTTCCAACAAATGCAGAAAAGGGGTATGATTGAGCAAAATACACTGATACTTATGCAGGATGTGAAAACCACATCCCATGAAGAGTTGATGGGTCAGGTTATATTGATTAAAATATGTTATACATATTTCCCTAGTATCTCAAAAATGTAATCACGAGTCCAATGTGAGTAAATCTTTCATGATTTCTCCTCTTCTGCATTGCATATTTTAGTAACATTTAGTTGGAATGGAGGATCAGGTCATTGGTGTTAGGCTGCCAGTTTCACACAGACATTTTAGTTATCATTTTCTAGAGGGATATACCAACCTGACTGATCTTTGAAATTAAAGGTAAAATTTGTTAGTATAGCACATTCACAGTTCAGGTAAAACAGACAGTGAAGTTTGGATATGCCTGGCAAACTAAAGGGACAAGTCACCAAATGTGAAATAAATCAGGGCTAAGAAATTTACTGGAATCCAGGTATATTGTGAATCTGAAAAAATATTGATTGACAGAAGGGAAGGAAGATGCTGAGTTCATTATGATGTTTGTTGTCCAGACTGTAGCTTGTTCAACTCCACTGGACTCCCGCTTGAGGCCCTTGTGAAATGTATTCATGCAAGGAGGAAATAGAAATAAGTAGACCAACAATGAAGAGACACAGACTTAATGCAAGACTCTGAGCTTAACCTAGGACTAAATAGATATCAATTCTGAAAGCAAAAGGAACAAAATATTTCAAATTAGAATTCATACATAAAGCATCTTTAAACTGGATAATGGCTTAAACTTTTCTAGCATTCTTAATTATGGGCAATCTTTGCTGTTAATGTTTCTTAAGTTTTAAATATCTAATCCCTTTTACATATATTTGGTATAGAAATTCCTGAAATTCTGCAGACTAGGAGCATAGAAGAAAAAAAAAGATCAGAAAGTGTAGAGAAATATTTCACAAATAATGTATCGGGAGGCACATATCATCCTCTTTTTTTTTTTTTTAATAACCAAAGGGAAAATAAGAAAGCTCTAAATTTGATAAATAAATAATAAATAGAAAGAAATGGAAGAAAATAGCTTTCATATCTTGAAACTCAGAAGCGTGTGGCTCAGCAGATGAGATGCTTATTAGATAAGGTTGTCCTTAACTCATGCCTTTTGGAGTAGCAATCAGTGACTGACAGGAGAAGCCACGCTCATAAGTACATGTAAGATGCCCTAGAAATATTTAGAAGGATTATTTTGAGAGACTGAAGTTCTTATATCTGAGGTTATAGGAAAGAGGCCGTGACATCCTGGTTAATCCTATTATGAAACCCTATCTCTAAACACAGGTCGAAAGGCTTGAGAAAACTAGATTGTACTTAATCATTGTGGGAGGAAAAAAAAAGTTTCCTCTCCTGGCTCTACAGAAAATCTCACATTAAAAAAAGTCCTGATGTTTTTTTCTCAAAAGGAAAAAAAAAGAAAGAAAGAAAAAGAAAAGTTCTTCATGATTACTTGTATCTACAAGCTGCTGGGGCAGATAAT
Source organism: Mustela putorius furo (assembly GCF_011764305.1). Classification (NCBI taxonomy): domain Eukaryota; kingdom Metazoa; phylum Chordata; class Mammalia; order Carnivora; family Mustelidae; genus Mustela; species Mustela putorius. The sequence goes on along the minus strand of NW_025421322.1, from coordinate 14,004,796 downwards.
GGCTGGCCCATTTAATCCTTCATTAGCCTTCACCATCCTAATTTAACTATCCCTAAACAGATTGGTTGGCCATATTGCAAGGCATTTAGAAACCTGCTTCAGAAACGGTTTTAAAAAAGTTTCGCCCATATTTAGGCCTCATTAATAAACAACATTTCTCCTTATAGGTTGTCACCCAGAATTAAAGAAAAACCAGGGGCGCCTGGGTGGCTCAGTGGGTTAAGCCGCTGCCTTCAGCTCAGGTCATGATCTCAGGGTCCTGGGATCGAGTCCCACATCGGGCTCTCTGCTCAGCAGGGGGCCTGCTTCCCTTCCTCTCTCTGTGATCTCTTTCCTTCCTCTCTCCTACTGTGATCTCTCTCTGTCAAATAAATAAATAAAATCTTAAAAAAAAAAAACAAACCAGAAATTCATGGAAAGACTAACTGTAATGCAAAAAAGCTGAACCTGAATCTTTTGCAAAGGTAAGGATAGATTATGATTAATTTACGAGCTTTATTCTTCTTTACCTCACAGCAGTATTTACCATTCATCAGAGTCTCCCCATTCTTCTGATTTTAGAGGTGTGGTGTCTTGGTTTGGTTTTTGTGTTTTTTGTTTTGTTTGTTTGTTTGTTTTTTGAAATTCTGGAGTACTCAGCATGCCACGAAGGCCTCAAGCTCTTATCACCACAAGCAAAACTGTCAGTTTTGAAACACTGCAGAGAAGGAGACTCTCAGGCAAAGAGAAATGCAAAACAAGCATTTCACAAGGTTGTAGGGCAGGTACTGCTGGAAAACTTATTAATGAAGGATTAAATGTATAAAAATAATGCTTTGAGTCCCTAAAGTTTACTTAACCACTCAAAAATGTAGGATTAGAAGTAATCATGTTGGTACAGTTTGAGAAATTATGGAAGAGTGTTTTGTGTTAGCTCAGCTGACATTCTTACTTTGCACCTCTTGCCCTAATTGTGTAAAAATAATTGAAGCAAATAGAATGCACATATTTTTAGCACTTTGAGGTATTTTTGCAGATATGGACCTTGTCATACATATTTCTGGGACAAGTAATTTTTAATGCTAAGTTGAAACTAAATTCATTTAGAAAATAAATATGAAGATAAAACTTCATATTTAGAAATGTAGAAAATAACTTTAGAAATATAAAATAAACTGTAACATATTCTTTAATTTTTTGATGCTTTCATCTCACTCATTTTTAATAGCACGACAAAAGTACAAGTTAACACTGAGGATTTTGATGACTCACATGTGCAGAATCTTTGATGTCGAGCTTATTTTTGATATTGTATGCTTATTTTTGTACATGAATTCATTTTTTCTGATAGCCTTAGTTATCAAGTGGTAAGGTGGAAAAACAGAAATCCAAAAACCGGAATTGAGTTTCGCCATTCCTTTGGCTTTTTTGTAGCAAGGTGTCGGTTGTACAAAGTAGGAGGATGCAGAAAGCCCAAAGGTAGAAAAAATTCGGAATGTGACAGGGCAAAAGCCACCTTGTCCCTTTTCCCTTACCACTATTTGATACTTTCTCGCCAGATGTGCCTGACTTGTGTATATAACTACTCTGGGCACTGATACTCTCCCCAAATTGTAATGGCCCATCCCTGAGAGTGTAGTCAACAGAGCAGTTAGCAAGGAACACTCACTGGTGGCCCATCTGCCTGCATGGTTTCACCTGCTTCTCATCTCACCCTTGCATCGCTGCGTTGGAACCCTGGCAAATCTTGTGTTCCTGGACTGGTGCTGCTATTTGTCCTTTTTGAGGTGTTAGTAGGGAGGCAAACACTTTTCTATAAACTAACCCCAAAGAAACATCCAACCCTTCTTTAATCTGAACTAGAAAGTTCTCCTCATTTAACAAACATTCTTTCATTTTCCATGGTTTCTTTACATTTTTAAATTGTGTTTGAAGGTCCACATATTTTCATCTTGTGTGGGATATCTTGGTTTGTGCTGGGATGAAAGTAAGCATTGCTTGCTATCATTTATTCTTTATACTGATCCATCCTTTGTATGTTTTTAAATGTATAAATCTAAAAGCTGTTTTGGGACATTTAAAATAATTAATTTGTATCGTGATTTTTTTCCCTATGCAGTTAAGTCTGTGATAATGTCATTTTAATGTCTTATAATACCTATCTCTTCTGGTATAAGAGTAGGTAATAAGCCTGCTATCTTGGCTTTGGCAATCTTTTCAAGGTCTCATGCAAATAAAAATGTAGGGAACAGCTTTGCATAAACAACATTACTTTGAGTCTCTCATTATTTTAATCTACATATCATTTTTCAATGATGCATCTCCCCTAGACAAAGCTTGAAATTAAAATTAGAAGGCTAGCTTACTTAAGGAGTACAGACACATGAGCCAAATCCAGATCCGTCCTCAGAATATTAAATTAGAATTATTTCATCTCCTCCAGGTTATTTACTGTGAATTACTCTCATACTTGGATAGATTATCTTGATCACACTACAATGATGGCAAAAATTTTTTTTCTATTATTGAATTTGCTTACTCAAATATGTAACAGTCTGGAGGGAAACTTTTCACAATAGTCTGTTCTCTCCTGAGTAAAGAAACCATATTTTATATGTCTAGGTATCATCAGAAGCTAGAACATCATAGGCATGTACTTTATATTTATAGAATGAATGAAACTGGCTTCCACATCTAATATATTATGGAAATAAAAACTTGGTACTGTCAATTTCATTACCTGAAATACTATTTTTTTATTTTTTATATTTTATTTATTTATTTGACAGAGAGAGACACAGTGAGAGGGAGAACACAAGCAGGCCAGGGGCAAGTGGGAGAAAGAGAAACAGGCTTCCCAAGAAGCAGGAAGTCTGATGCAAGACTTGATCCCAGGGCCCTGGGATCATGACCTGAGCCAAGGACAGATGTTAAAAGACTGAGCCACCTAGACGCCCCTACATGAAATACTATTGAACATTTTTCCTAGTGTAATATTAGTCAGGTTCTACCGAATCATAAAGATACATTCATCTGTAGTTATCTAATTAAGTCATTATTAAATAATTAAGTTATCTGTTGTTATTAGTTAAATATCTAAAGATAATGTAAAGAAAATATTATTTACAGAGTTGTGGAAAGGCTTAAGGGAACAAACAAAAGATATTTCATAAACCAAAGACTAGCTACAGCCAGAAGCCTTTTCCTTCCCCGGACCCAAAGGATAAAGGGATAATAGGAAATTGGTGTCTCTGGATCCAAGGATAGCTGGAACCATAAGAGGGATCCCAGCAAGTCCATCACCCAAGCTCAAAGTGAAAAAACATCTCTCTATCTTCCCTTCCCTATCACCCAGTCTTCTGCTATTGAATCCTTTGCTGATTCAACCAGAAACTAGGGGAAGATGGTACCCAGAGATGCAGTCTATTAAGACCAACTTCCTACAGTCTATTAAGATCAACTTCCTGCAGAATAATGAAGAGAAGTCAAAAATTGATTGTAAATTGAGTTGGAAAAAATCATACTTGTTAGAAGAGGTAAATCTAATATTAGTTATGAAGAATTATGTTGTCTTTAAAAATCTGATATAAAATTGTATGTGTGCTTGTATGCATACATAGATGCATTGTACATTGAGAAGAGATTGAAAGCAGATACTAATAAACCAGGAGGCTTATAGCACGACAGTGTTCTTGATACTTTTTTATATTTAAAAAGTTCTTTTAGAATTATTTAAATTGATATTTATTATTGTCATTATCATTATTAGGATGGCAGTGATAATAGCAGCTCTTTAATTTTAATGAGTACCTTAAGTGTTCTATGATTAGCAGTCACCCTATATTTTTATTTTGACCACTTGTTTCCAGAAAGAGTACAAACTAATAATTTTAACTTTGTTGAAAATTTAAATTTACCTTCACTAACTTTCTCTTGTATCTGAATTAAGTTTTTCCATATGTTTATATTACAAGTATTATATAACAAATAATCATGAGCCACCAAGTTTTATGTCTTTTTAAATTCATGGGGTAGAGTCTATTGGTTTAAAGTGAGTTGTGTATACTTCACCAGGAAACAACAGGGAAATTTTTTTTTTAGTATCATTAACGTAAACTGTAGAATAGACAAGACACAGAGACAATGTCATCCATAGTTTACCTATTAAGTCCAACTTTATAAAATTAACAAGATATTTCACAAAAAGGTATCAGTCCTAACTATATCACTTTGCAGTATTAATTTGTGGATCTTTTTTTAAATTTTTTTTAATTTTTTATTTTTTTAAAACATATATTTTTATCCCCAGGGGTACAGGTCTGTGAATCACCAGGTTTACACACTTCACAGCACTCACCAAAGCACATACCCTCCCCAATGTCCATAATCCCACCCCCTTCTCCCAACCCCCTCCCCCCAGAAGTGGTGATGCAACATGGGGGCTTAAGTGGGTAGAAGAAGAATCAATGAAACAAGATGGAATTGGGAGGGAGACAAACCATAAGTGACTCTTAATCTAATTTGTGGAACTTAAAAAAGAAAAAAGCCAGTTATTTTACCAGCAAAATGAATTCATTTTGGAATAGCAGAGAATTTATAATTTGGATAAGCAAAGGATGGTGAACCATAGGCAAATCCAGAGAACAAAGGAGAGGAGTGTGCTTTTAGAGGAAAAAGAAGGAAACTGGAGGGGGTTGTTGCACTGATTTCTCATTGACTGTACTGTTGCTTGAGAAGGAGAAATTCTTCCTTCTTCCTGCTGGGGTATGCAAAGTAAGCTTCTTCCTAGTGGGTAGTGCAAGGTATGCTCCTTAAGGCAAGTGGTAGTATGTGAGAGCTCCCTCTCTGGGCTTCCCAACTCCACTTTAAGCGAGATTGCCTTTATTTCTTTTATTTATTTTCAGCGAGTAGTAAATCCCAAAAGGTTTGTTATGCATTCACAAACCATGAGGCGATGGTAATTTCTTAACTTGTCCCCCCCCCCATGGAAATATAGTGTTGGCATTATTACCAAAGTCTTTATTACAGCTCAAATATCACATCCTCAAAAAGAAATCTTATTACCTCCCTTACATATTTTTGCAAGTTATGGGTTCTCTATCATTCCTATGTTTACTTCTTATAAACTTGTTTGATTTTTTTTTTAATTATACATACTCTACTATAATGCAAAGAGATATACCTTACCTTGTTTGCTCATGAACACTACAGTACAGTACAGTACCTTCTGCATAGTAGGTACTTAATTTTGGGATGAGTGTATGATAAAATGAATATAAATGAATATGATACAAACTAAGCTACTGGAGTCTTGATTTGATCATAAGGTAAACTTGATCTAAGCAATTTCATGGGAAGAATTCTAAAGAGTCTAAACTGTATAAAGAAATGGAAAGAATCTAATAACCAAAACAATCTGTTTAAACAACAAACATTTGAGAGGTGCCTGGGTGCCTGAGAGGTGCCTGACTCTTGATTTTGGCTCAGGTCATGATCTCAGAGTCCTGAGATGGAGCCCTGCGTCAGACTCCTGCTGGTCTGGAGCCTGCTTAAGATTCTCTCTCCCTCTCTGACTTTAAATCTCATTTTCAATCACTATTTTACAAATGCTTATTGAATACTTATCCCACTATACCACTAATCTAGGCACTAAGGATATAATTATTTAAAAAACAAGCAAAGGAAAAAAATAGCCCACACGACAGCAATCATATAATATGTATTTATTTATTTATTTATTCATTCATTCATTCATTCATTCATTTCTGATTTATAATGACTGAAACAAAACGGAGCTAAAACTGCAGCTTCTGGAAGAGCCGTTTGCTCTTGCTGGTCTTGTATATATTGAACTCAACTTCAGCCCTTCGTCAGGCCTTGTATTTAAGAGCAGGGTTCCTGAACACATCCTTGCTGCCAACAGGTTTGTCTAAGAGGATACCTGCAGGGTAACTTGTGGTCATAAAGTGATTATGGTTACAAATTTTCACAAAAGATTATCAAATCATTTATCTTTGACCTTTTCTTGCCCATGGCAACTATCACTTTGTTGGGATAATGGTCAATTCCAGCACCCAGAGCATGACTATAGGGTTGGTTTGAGGTGGCAATCATCAGTGCTCTTCTCAAGGACCACTTTGCCTTGGCAGTAGCTTCTTCTTCCTTTTTTTTTTTTTAATTTAATTTTTTAAAAAATTTTTATTAACATAGAATGTATTATTAGCCCGAGGGGTAGGTCTGTGGATTGCCAGGTTTACACTTCACAGCACTCACCATAGCACATGCCTTCCCCAATGTCCATAACCCAACCACCCTCTCCCTACCCTACTCCCACCAGGCAACCCTCAGTTTGTTTTGTGAGATTAAGAGTCTCTTATTGGTTTTTCTCCCTCCTGATCCCATCTTGTTTCATTTATTGGAAATAGTTTCTTGCCAGGACCCAAACCACTGTCCCAGTTCTCACAGACTTGCTCTTTTGACACCAACCATCAGAGCCTATATAATATATACTTCTGGGGGAAGACAGACAATAAACAATATGATATAAAACATTATATAGGGACAAATGCTGGGAGCATAAAGTAGGGAAGCTTGGAAAATGTGAATATATGATATTTAATTTGAATGGTCAAAAAAAGACAAAAACCCATTTTAGCATAATTCTCAAATGTAATTAAAAGGCCAGTCATGTCAACACCCTTAGGAAGAGCATTCTAGAAAGAAAAGAAGAAAGGGCATAAAGGCCCTAGGCATGTTGGGGTTTTTTATTTGTTTGTTTTCTGATGCTTTACAGAGATAGTCAGGTGTCCAGTGTGTCTGAAGAAGAGTAAGAAAGAGGGTGGGTGCAGATTATGAGGTCAAGGTTATAATAAAGTGGATAAGAAGGATGGATGAAAGCCTAGAATGTCTTTACTTTATAGTAGAGTATTTTGAGAAGAGAACCAGTATAATGTGATTTACGTTTTACAAGGCTTGTGAATGTTATTTCACTCCTGTAAATGATCGCCTTATTGGATACTGATCATTTTGATAATGATACCCTACAAATACCATAGAAGTAATTTTCTAAATATTATCATTCCCTGCCTTATTTTGATTAGCCTATTTCCTACTGCTGAAGTGTTCTCTAGATATAAAGAGTTTATTCATTAGGGATCACTTTCTCATTGGGAGAGATTGAAACTGAACTCAGACTGTTTTAAGAATAAAAGAGTGTGGCTTTAGTGGGCCATTTAAACACAGCTAGCTTTGTGCTTAGATCCAGTTGTTCCTAAGAAGGTATCAATGCTTTATTCCTTATCTTTTCTGTAGATTTGTCTGTTGACTTTATTCACTAAGAGGTTCTCAATACCTGGGAAAAATGACCTGTTTGCAAAACCAAGAAACATTCCAATGGTTTAATGATTCAGCAGCTTTAAATATCTTATCTTTATCAGTGCTATACATCAAACACATTCAGATTTTCTCATTGGAATTAGACATACTTGGTTGATATGGCCAATCTTGAGCCCAATACTATGGCCAAGAGGATAAATTATCTACTTAATTGACATGAATTTAGCCCTACAATCTGGGAAAGTCAGATCATTGTGATTTACTGCCATAGTCTGAGTCAAGTTATCTTATTCCTGTGGCCTGTGAAGGGCATGCCATTGTGACTTTCAGCCATGAGATAAAGGGATGTCAGGTAATGAAAAATATCAGCTCTACATAAGAAGATGGGAGCAGTAATGTCAAAGAAACATATAGTAACACTTAATAGGAGATTAAGACTATCAGTACCATAATGCAAAATGGGCAATGGTCAGAGGATCCAATGTAGGTGAGATTAAGAGGCATTTAGGAAACAATATAATGTTTTGTGTTATATAAAGCAATCTTGCATAGAGTTGGAGTACATTTTAAATCTGCCAAAGTCTAACTCACTCTCCCTTCTGATATTTCACTTCATGTAAGAAGTATATTTGATTTCTGGTACATTAAAAAACTAAGTGTGTGTGTGTGTGTGTGTGTCTGTGCATGTATATATAAACTAACAAATTAATATGGTATGCATATAAGCAAGAACACATTGGTAGAGATTATGGCTTTTTTTTTAATAGCACAGAATCAAGCACATAGACGATAATAATTTTTCAGTGAAGCTTTATTAAATCAGCTTGTAAATAAGTATTTCATATATGATCATGAACTGCAAAGATTGTTTCTAATGTATTCATTCTTGTACATAATAGCTTCAAATATGTAGTAATGCTTTCTTTTTTATATAACAAGGACTTAAATCCTAAAAGGTTATGCACTTTAAAATTCCTCTAATTCTTTTTTAATTTATTTACTTTTAAATTTGGGATTTAAATAAAATATCTTAAATGTTAAATTATTAATAAAGAATCAAAAGCAAGATTGAAAACACAGGTACTGTGGATGTTTTAGTTATATTTTTCATTCCATTTCTTTTCTCTCTGTCTCCTTGACTTGTGAGAAGAGAAACTAATTCTAATTTTAACTTTATTTAAGTGCTATTCTGGGGCGCCTGGGTGGCGCAGTCAGTTAAGCATCTGAATCATGGTTTGGCCTCGGGTCATGATTTCCAGGGTTGTTTAAGGTTGATTAAGTCCCATGTTGGGCTCCACATTCAACATGGAGTCTGCTTGGATTCTCTCTCCCTGTCCCTCTTCTTCTCCATCCCCCCCATTCTCTGTCTCTCTCTTTCTCAAAAATAAATAAATCTTTAAAACAGTAAAATAAAATAAAATGCTGTTCTATTCCTGGAGACAATAATTACACTATATGTTAACTAACTAGAATTTAAATAAAAATTTGAAAAAGAAAAAAAGAAGTGCTATTGTATTTAGAATGAACTAAATTTGCCCTACTTCATTAAATACAATCACATTTATTCATTTTATATGAACACCTTGTGATTATTGTCTTACCTCCCTAAATTGTTTTATATAGACATAGAACACTTCTGCTTAACTTGCTGATCCCGTCTCTACCAAAATATTAGGCAGCTGTGACAGGATACAATTTGTTTTTTTCTAAATACTAGTGACTAAGATGGACTTAGTCACTAAGAGTGACTTACATGAACTTCCTAATGTTCCAAATTCTGGTTCATACATTTTCCACAAACTATTTCCAAACATAGGTCACTGGATATTTCTGAGTAGAAGATAAGGAAATAAAATGAAAAAACAAAGAGTTTTTCTGTAGTGGATAGTATAAAATCACAATAATATATTTTATATTCTTCATTGCAAGTTTCATGTGAGTCAGCCCACACATTAATGTGCAAAAATTTTGTGGTCAAAGAATGCAGCAGAAATTAAATCATTAATTTCATTGGATGAACAGATGATCTTGCTACTCTGAAAGATCTCTCTCTCGACTATATACTGTATTTTAAAAGGAGAATAAACAAAGAAACTTTTTGTTTATAAAATTTGATTTCCCAAGAAAATATTCTTTAGAAGTAAAATTATCATTTTGTTCATTATTTATAAGGACCTGACATTGCAGCAAACATGTTAGATATATTTATTATTGCAAAACAAGTATGTGACCAGTTTTCTTTATGGAACATAGAAGAGGACATTTTTCTCTTCTGCTAACAGGTTTCACTCACTATCTTCCCCCTTCAAAATATAATATTTTGGGTCTCTGTGTTCGAGATATAGATCTGTCACTAATACACATAACGACAAGTGCACTGCTTTTGATGTGACCTTTTTCTAAAGAAACCATACCCATACACTGTCAGGCATCTTTTTTTGGCAATCTCAAGATATGAACTCAATTGGCAAAAGGCTTTATTGTGAGGAACTTTGCACGCTGTTCTCGTTACTTTTAAGGCATTTTAAAGCCTACACAGCTGTAAAATTGTTTTATCTCCTCTTTTCTCCCCCAATAAGGATTAGCTCAGGTCCAAGGAGTATTATAAGCCTGATAAAGCTTTGAGAGCTTTTACACTGAGCTTGAAATGAGTCCAAATATTTCTAACTCCAACATGTCAAACTTAAAGTATCATGAAAAACCCAAGTGGCTCAAAAATCCTCCTCCACCTTCAGGACTGAAGCACTCATCCCTCCAGCTGCTAGGAGTATAGTCTCTCAGCGGAGTTTCTCTGAAGAAATTGCAGTCAGTTTTAGAGAACTCACTCACCAAGATTATGTGTCTTTCTGGAAATGTAGTCCATGTCCAATGACTGGCCAGAACAGGCATGGTAAGGGGGGTTGAGGGTAAGGAACTGTTAGATGGCTCATTCCTTTTCCCTCTATTTATGAAGAGTCAGCCTTGTTCTAATGGGATTGACTGATCTTTGCCACAATGGAATGCAGTTCTAATCATCCCTCTGTTCAATCCTGTTTTGTTTTGTTTTTAACTCTCACACAGATGTTATTCCTGAAAACAATAAACTTTTTGCATAAAAATCTCTGTAGCACAGCCTGTTTCCCAGAGAAGGTGGCTAACAACACAACTTACTTAAAGTAAGAATATGCAATTCTATTTCTTCACAAAACCTTGAAATTAATGAAAAAAATCTTATATCACTACCTCCAGTATGTGAAATAATAGTGGACTGAATATAATTATTTGGCTGCTTTTGGGTAGTATTGTCACAGAGACTAAGTTTACGTTTATTTCTTTGGTTAGCTTTTAAATTATAACTCTAAGTTTGAAGTACAAAATAAAAAACAACCTGATGTTGAGGCTATTTCTTTACATTTATGTATATTCTTTCAGTACTGACTCTTTTTAGAAGAACTAATGAATTCACTTCTCTCGCTCTTCCCCGCTCCCCATCTTTTCTGTGTGTTTCTATGTGTGTGTGTGTTTGGAGGTAGGAGGTAAGGTTTTGGGTTTTGTTTGTTTGTTTGTTTTTTAAAGATTTTATTTATTTATTTGACAGACAGAGATCACAGGTAGGCAGAGAGGCAGGCAGAGAGAGAGGGGGAAGCAGGCTCCCTGCTGAGCAGAGAGATGCGGGGCTCGATCCCAGGACCCTGAGGTCATGACCCAAGCCAAAGGCAGAGGCTTAACCCAATGAGCCACCCAGGCACCCCAGGAGGTAAGATATAAATAAGTTTTAAATTATACAATATTAGATTTAATTATGACACACTTTAGCATATGACTAAAAAGTGTTCCTTTGATTTTATTATTTTTTAAAGTTTATTTTCAGCATTAAAGAGTTTAAAAATATTTAGGGGTTTAGTGACTTCCTTCCCTTTGTCCAGTTGTGGATATTTCCCTGCTACATCTTCTGTGTTTCTCATTATAATGTTTTCTTTCAAATATTAACAAATGGCTTCAGGAAGGTACTAATTTACCATCCCATCGCCAATGTAGGAGAGTGCTTATTTTACAGTGTTAACTATATATCATATTATCTTTTTTTTTCTTTTGTCAATATGATGGATGAAATGCAAGATATTTCATTGTTTATTTTACCTTCTAAAACTATTAACTGAAATTGAAAATATTTGTACATTGATGTCCAACAAAATGGTGGTATGACCTTTGGGCCCCTGCCACAATATAAATTCACATAAAAATCATTCGTAAGCCACACCTGGATTAATGTCTTTTGGTTGCCTAATGGAAGGCAGGATCAACCCGCAATCCTGATCTCAGTTCAAATATTTAAATAGATGATGCTACCTAAGTACCAAGAGGTATAAAGACATTTATTACTCACATTATAAGGTTTTCTTGGGAAAACAAAAATGACTGAATGGAGCTAAAGTACACTAAAGTTACCAAAATGACTGAGTAGAGCAAAGAAGAGGGAAACCTAGGTGGCTTAAGGTTAAGCATCTGCCTTTGGCTCAGGTCACGATGCAGGTGTCTTGGGACCAAGCCCCGACACAAGCCCCTGCTTGTGTTCTCTCTATTTCAAATAAATAAATAAATAAAATCTTAAAAAAAAAAATAGAGCAAAGAGGAGCAAATGACTTGGAATTTTATACTGTTTAGAAGAAAGTTTCATGTTTAGAGTCCCCACTTATTGTCCTGGATTTTGTATGGTTTGAACTTTCCACCAGAACCAAGGGAAGGAGCCTGTGGACTTGTAAATGGGCTTGCTAAGGTGTGAGACAAGAAATGTACAAGGATGTCTTGGGCTTGAAATATGTCAGCAAACATCAAAGACCAGACTCGGTCTTACAGTTAAAAATAAAGTGAAATAACAAGTCCTAGACATTGAGAAGGAACTCGGAACTACAGAAGAAAAAGCATATTGACATCCTAAGAAGAGCCCAGAGTACTGTAAACCATGGAATCTGATTGATTAGGACCATCGAATGACTTTATGTCTTCACCTAAGGGAAATGGAAGTGACATTCCTCAAATTTTGAAGTGCTGCTCCTCAACTTAAAAAGAAATTAGTAAATGAACCAACATCCTCAGCCCACTTTTATTTAGAGTAATGGCAATGGTGTTTGTCATCTACCTGTGACTTTGAGCTTTAAAAACGTACTTCTTTGATAGAAATTGAAGCCTTAAATCTGTAACGTATGAATTTTATGATTAGAGTTTAAAATTCACAACATACACTTAGTTCTGGACTATATAACCAAAGAATTACTACAGAAACTTACTAAGGACTTGTGAAGTTTCTTGAACTTTGTAGGAAGCAAGCAAAGTTTAACTCTATAGGAAGCAAGTTGTAGAAACACACCTACAACTGAAAGACAAACTATAGAATCAATAAAGTGATGATGAGCATATCTTGAATGATTTAAACAAGATCAAGAAATGAACCCATAAAAAGGCAGGAAAAACCCCCAAAGAATTAATATCCATAAGACAACTTATAATTAATACAATACTAGCACATTTTTCCTTTTTTTCTCCCAAGTTTTTATTTATATTCCAGCTAGTTAATATACAGTGCATATTAGTTTCAGGTATAGAATCCAATTTTTTAAAAAAAATTATTTATTTGACAGACAGAAATCACAAGTAGGCAGAGAGGCAGGCAGAGAGAGAGAGGGAAGCAAGCAGAGAGCCCAATGTGGGGCTTGATCCCAGGAGGATCATGACCTGAGCCTTAGGCAGAGGCTTTAACCCACTGAGCCACCTAGGTGCCCCCAGGTATAGAATCTAGAGGTTCATCACTTACAAACAACATCAGTGCTCATCACAGCAAGTACCCTCTTTAATACTCATCACCCATTTAACCCATCCCCTGCCCACTGCTCCTCCAGTAACCATTTGTTTTCACTTTGTGTTTCCTAGGGCGCCTAAGAATTAGGCTGTGCCTTCCTAATTTGGCCTCTCGAGTCCCGCATCGGGCTCTTGCTCAGTTTCCCTCTCTCTCTGTTCATTCTGCCTACTTGTTTTCTCTCTGTCAAATAAATAAATAAAATCTTTAAAAAAAAAAAAAAAAAAAGAATCTGTTTCCTAATTTGGCTCTCTCTCTTTGTTTCCCTTATGTTCATTTGTTTTGTTTCTTAAATTCCACATATGAGCAAAGTCATATGGTATTTCTCTAGACTCCATACATGCCATAATACTTCTAGCATACACTTTGTTTTTTATAGCTGAATAATTTTCTATTATTCATATATAACATATATATAAAAACATATAGCTATATAAACTTCATATATAACATATATATATATTAAAACTTCTTTATTCATCAGTCAATGGACATCTGAGTTATTTCCATAATTTGGTTGTTGTTATAAAGTATCATTTTTTAAAGATGAAAAATTGAAAAAATGAAAGAAGGACCTCAAAGAAATTGTACAATGTCATGAAAAAGGCAATAATAAAAAAAAAAGAAATTATAAAACAAATAAAATATGGTTGTCAAAATTTAAAAATGTAATGAATGATCATGTTAAATGGGACAAGATCATTCCCTCCATGATAAATATACTTAAAAATACATCGATCTCCAAAAAATGCATTGATGGTTCTGTAACAAAGGAAGACAGAAGCCAAATGAAAGAATGCCTAAAGGCCAAAGCTGGAACAGTATGACCACCAAAATCAAGTAGGTATAGCATCTCAAGGCATAACATGAATATCCATGAGTTGATACTAATGTACATACATAATTTAATAAATAAATTCATGGGAGAGAATAGAAAAATGTCTGATGCAGAAGAATTCCCAAATCATTTATTTAGATACTCTGCTCTTAAAGTGGGAATTATAAACACCCACTCTTTAAGTCTTGGTTGTGCATACTGATTTCTTTCTCGTAAGTACAGTGTGGAAAAGTGATCAAAGCCTAACTCTGTAGTGTAGAAGCCTGACAAACACTACTTAAGCCAGGTGATCTAGATCAATATCCTACAGTATAAATTATGTTGATAGTATGTACCCTTGATGTGATGAGTTGAAAATCTTACTTCATCTCTGTGGTCTTTCTCCCAAAAATCTATAACCCTGACCTAATCATGAAAAAAAAATGTCATATAAATAAAAATATAGGCACATCTTGCAAAATACTTGGCCAGTATTTTTTAAAGATTTTATTTATATTTCTCATTTATTTATTTGTCAGAGAGACAGAGAGAAAGCACAAGCAGAGGCATAATAACAATAAATATAACAATATTCATATTGTTATAGAATAATAATGAACTATGGATTTGAGTCAATAATCAGCATTGGCTCATTAATTTTAAGAAATTGAGCATACCAGGGGCACCTGGGTGGCTCAGTCCATTAAGGTTCCAACTCTTGGACCTTGGTCTTGGTCTCCACTCAGGTTATAATCTCAGGGTCCTGAGATTGAACCCTGAGTCACGCTCTGCACTAAGCATGGAGTCTGTTTGTCTCTCTCCCTGCACCTGCTAGCACACACTCTCTCTCCCCTACCCCAAAATAAATAAATAAAATCTTAAAAACAAAAGAAATGCAATGCACTAATATGTGAATAATAAAGGAAACTGAGTAAGACAATGTATGTGAACTCTACTACCTTCTTAATTTTTCTATAAATCTAAAACTATCCTTTAAAATCAACCAATCTAATAAAATAGAAAATTCAGAAACTTTGTTTTGTTTTGATAAAATGACTTGTAAAAAAGATCAAAGGTATTCAGTAGAGAAAGAATAGTATTTTCTATATATTCTGTTGGAAAAACTGGGTACCTATATGCAAAAAGTTAACATTGGTGCATACTCCACACTGCATAAAAGTTTATTCAAATTGCTCCTTAAGTTTAAAATTATAAGACTTCAAAATTTGATAGGACTTGCCATCCTTGACAATTATTTATGATAGGACTAAACTCTTTAATCTCTCCAGAAATGAGGGAATACTTTTGTTTTGGTCTCTAGAGACAGTTTGAGGGACTTACATCTCGTTTTTCATACCATAATAATCCTCACTTTATGGGTCAAGAAACTATATGCAGATATGCTTGGGACTGAATATATCTGTTCCACCTGCATTCCAGAACTGGAAAATTAGATGCAAGGAAGGTAAACACCAGTGTGTCTACTGAGAAACAGATCTAAGCCAAAATGCCATTAATCTAATTTCTGAAAAGTTCTCACTGGAGGACCTCAATGATAATTGACTTTTCAGGAATTAGTTCACATTCTGAACCAGTGTCCAGAAATCCCATAAAATTATTATTTCTCTTGTTTTCCATATAATTATGTTACCCAATGGATAGTTACACTGTTAAGTTATTATTTAGGAAAGACCAAGGGAGGATTTAAAATATAAATTTCAGCTATCATTTCTCAAATTACCTCATTCTCCCCCATTAAAGAGACTCTGAGTCTTAAATTGGGAATAAAGTTCCTATGATCTTTTGTTAAAAATCTTAAAGATTTTCTACTTATGCAGATCACTGGCTTTTAGAGACTTCCATCTCTTCAGTCTGAAGGCCACCAAGATTAATTTGCATTAAACATCTCTACTTACCAAAACACTCTGACCATTCATCTCTGTTACTTGTTGTGGTAACCACATCTACCCTGTTTCTGTCAATTGCATGCTCCCTATAAATCCAAATCCTCCCCCTCAAAACATATAATTTATCTCCTCCTTATTCCTTGAGAAAATCTCAAGGAGACATCTCAAGTTCAATAACTCTCATCATATTGGATATTTATTAATTATTATTTTCTTCTTTATAAAATGGATTCATATTCTATCTTATCTGAACCTTGAATGACCTATCTCATTGCTAGATTAGCGCTGGAGAATATTTTAGGTCCAATTTCAATTTGATGTTTTGATCATTTTATTTCAACTTTAATTTCTATTGAATTGCACTGTGATTTTCCTTTCTAAACCATCTCAAAGTAATTTATGGTTTGTTGCCATTTTAATTCCAATGTTTTCTCCTGAGTCTTTGATGCAATAGAGTTTACTTATTATTCCATTATATAACTACTACTACCAAAAATTGAATTTCTAAATCTAATTTTGCCTGCCCCAGTGATGTCTAACATAAAAAATCATAATCTTATTCTCGTTTTATGTGCTCAACACAACTCAACAAATTAACATTAATTTAGTTATTATAATATCTCCTACATATCATAAAGGTGAGTGCCTATTATTAAGATCTCTGTTATTATTGGCTCATTTTAGAAAAAAAACAAAGCTTTTTTTTTACATTTCAGATTATTAATTCTGGTTCTAAAAAGTAATATTCCCTTTATGAACATGTTGTTAAGTTAGAGTTGCTAAGAACTTGTAGCATGTATCTCTGTTTAATGACCACCTTTGCAAATATTTTTTTAAAATGACATTATCATAGATATTTCACAAAGTATTATTATTTTTTTAAAGATTTTATTTATTTATTTGACAGAGAGAGATCACAAGTAGGCAGAGAGGCAGACAGACAGAGAGAGAAGGAAGCAGGCTCCCCGATGAGCAGAGAGCCCAATGCGGGGCTCGATCCCAGGACCCTGGGATCATGACCTGAGCAGAAGGCAGAGGCTCAACCCACTGAGCCACCCAGGCACCCCACACAAAGATTATTATTAATATTAACTCTTCACTTGTTCATATACCAGTGAATACTATACACTTAAAAGATTGGATAGAAAAAGAGAAAATAAAATAGAAATAGTAAAACATGCTAAGTAAAAGTAACCTTACATTTGGCATTATCTTTTTACCCCTCTACTATCATATTATTTTATTGATTATACTTAGTATAATTTACATTTAAATATTTATGTTTTCTTTTATGAAACTGAAGTTTCAAATGCACTTCACCTTCAAATTAATGGAAAAAAAGGCAAAACATAGCTGTTAGATATATCATATGTTGTCCACTAAATATACATTATACTTTTGTATGAATATTCTATTTTCTAAAATCTTTTTTAATCTTTCTAAAAACATATGCTTTTTTATCTTGTGATTTCAGGGAATTTACTTTCTTCTTTTGTTGCTTTTGTGGGTTGCTATGAAACTTAAATACATACTCCACTCTGATTTGCTTCTTCTATTTGAACTCTTTACTGTCATTTCCTTCATATTATTAAAATTATTGTTTTTATGAGAAAAAATATACATGATTTTAGTCAGTTAAAAGTAATATTTCTTATCATTCATTACATTATTAATTAAAATTAATCTTTGTGTTATTTAGTCTGTGCATATTTCTTTTGGTTTTAGAATTTTAAAAATTGAAATTTCATTACTGTAGGAATGTGATGATTTTATTATAAGATTACAATAATATAACGGCTTTCAGAGTACTAAAACTGCACATGGAACTATAACCAAATGCATTTGTTTATTAATCCTTGGTTCCTTTAGCCAGCCTCCCAGTATCTCATTTTTCTGATATCCAAGCTTTAAACATATAGATGATATTTTTAAACTAATGAAAAATTCTGTAGTATAATTTTATGGACTGATAGGTAATCTAAAGATAGATCAAGGTATCTTTTTCATATTCAAAATGCTGGTCTGGGAATTTAGGTCTGAAAGCAGTTATTACATTTTGGTACATAGAGAATTCTCTGGTTCAGGTTGCACAAAGGAAAAATAGTGGGCAAAGGCAAGGATCGGTGAAAGGAAAAAAGAGAAGAAGGAAATGAGAGGCCAGAAGGAAGAAATGGTTTCATAGCTTACACTAATCTGTTAGAGATTTTTTTTTTAATTTTTTATTTCTTATAAACATATATTTTTATCCCCAGGGGTACAGGTCTGTGAATCACCAGGTTTACACACTTCACAGCACTCACCAAAGCACATACCCTCCCCAATGTCCATAATCCCACCCCCTTCTCCCAAACCCCCTCCCCCCAGCAACCCTCAGTTTGTTTTGTGAGATTAAGAGTCACTTATGGTTTGTCTCCCTCCCAATCCCATCTTCTTTCATTTATTCTTCTCGTACCCACTTAAGCCCCCATGTTGCATCACCACTTCCTCATATCAGGGAGATCATATGATAGTTGTCTTTCTCCGCTTGACTTCTTTCGCTAAGCATGATACGCTCTAGTTCCATCCAAGTTGTCGCAAATGGCAAGATTTCATTTCTTTTGATGGCTGCATAGTATACCATTGTGTATATATACCACGTCTTCTTGATCCATTCATCTGTTGATGGACATCTAGGTTCTTTCCATAATTTGGCTATTGTGGACATTGCTGCTATAAACATTCGGGTGCACGTGCCCCTTTGGATCACTACGTTTGTATCTTTAGGGTAAATGCCCAATAGTGCAATTGCTGGGTCATAGGGCAGTTCTATTTTCAACATTTTGAGGAACCTCCATGTTGTTTTCCAGAGAGGTTGCACCAGCTTGCATTCCCACCAACAGTGTAGGAGGGTTCCCCTTTCTCCGCATCCTTGCCAGCATCTGTCATTTCCTGACTTGTTGATATTAGCCATTCTGACTGGTGTGAAGTGATATCTCATTGTGGTTTTGATTTGTATTTCCCTGATGCCGAGTGATATGGAGCACTTTTTCATGTGTCTGTTGGCCATCTGGATGTCTTCTTTGCAGAAATGTCTGTTCATGTCCTCTGCCCATTTCTTGATTGGATTATTTGTTCTTTGGGTGTTGAGTTTGCTAAGTTCTTTATAGATTCTGGACACTAGTCCTTTATCTGATATGTCGTTTGCAAATATCTTCTCCCATTCTGTCAGTTGTCTTTTGATTTTGTTAACTGTTTCCTATGCTGTGCAAAAGCTTTTGATCTTGATGAAATCCCAATAGTTCATTTTTGCCCTTGCTTCCCTTGCCTTTGGTGTTGTTCCTAGGAAGATGTTGCTGCGGCTGAGGTCGAAGAGGTCACTGCCTGTGTTCTCCTCAAGGATTTTGATGGATTCCTTTCGCACATTGAGGTCCTTCATCCATT
Source organism: Mustela putorius furo (assembly GCF_011764305.1). NCBI lineage: Eukaryota > Metazoa > Chordata > Mammalia > Carnivora > Mustelidae > Mustela > Mustela putorius. The sequence goes on along the minus strand of NW_025421322.1, from coordinate 13,985,505 downwards.
TTGAGTCAATTTTTGTGTGTGGTGTAAGGAAATGGTCCAATTTCATTTTTCTGCATGTGGCTGTCCTACTTTCCCAGCACCATTTATTGAAGAGGCTGTCTTTTTTCCATTGGACATTCGTTCCTGCTTTGTCGAAGGTTAGTTGACCATAGAGTTGAGGGTCTATTTCTGGGCTCTCTATTCTGTTCCATTGATCTATGGGTCTGTTTTTGTGCCAGTACCATGCTGTCTTGATGATGACAGCTTTGTAATAGAGCTTGAAGTCCGGAATTGTGATGCCACCAACGTTGGCTTTCTTTTTCAATATCCCTTTGGCTATTCGAGGTCTTTTCTGGTTCCATATAAATTTTAGAATTATTTGTTCCATTTCTTTGAAAAAGTTGGATGGTACTTTGATAGGAATTGCATTAAATGTGTAGATTGCTTTAGGTAGCATAGACATTTTCACAATATTTATTGTTCCAATCCAGGAGCATGGAACATTTTTCCATTTCTCTGTGTCTTCTTTAATATCTTTCATGAGTACTTTATAGTTTTCTGAGCATAGATTCTGTGCCTCTTTGGTTAGGTTTATTCCTAGGTATCTTATGGTTTGGGGTGCAATTGTAAATAGGATTGACTCCTTAATTTCTCTTTCTTCTGTTTTGCTGTTGGTGTAGAGAAATGCAACTGATTTCTGTGCATTGATTTTATATCCTGACACCTTACTGAATTCCTGTATAAGTTCTAGCTGTTTTGGAGTGGAGTCTTTTGGGTTTTCCACATAGGTATTATATCATCTGCGAAAGTGATGATTTGACTTCTTCTTTGCCGATTTGGATGCCTTTAATTTCCTTTTGTTCTCTTGCTGAGGCTAGGACCTCTAGTACTATGTTGAATAGCAGTGGTGATAATGGACATCCCTGCCGTGTTCCTGACCTTAGCGTAAAAGCTTTCAGTTTTTCTCCATTGAGAATGATATTTGTGGTGGGTTTTTCATAGTTGGCTTTGATGATATTGAGGTTTGTGCCCTCTATCCCTACACTTTGAAGAGTTTTGATCAGGAAGGGATGCTGTACTTTGTCAAATGCTTTTTGAGCATCTATTGAGAGTATCATATGATTCTTGTTCTTTCTTTTATTGATGTGTTGTATCACATTGACTGATTTGCGGATGTTGAACCAACCTTGCAGCCCTGGAATAAATCCCACCTGGTCATGGTGAATAATCTTTTTAATGTACTGTTGAATCCTATTGGCTAGTATTTTGTTGAGTATTTTCGCATCTGTGTTCATCAAGGATATTGGTCTATAGCTCTCTTTTTGGATGGGATCCTTGTCTGGTTTTGGGATCAAGGTGATGCTGGCCTCATAAAATTAGTTTCGAAGTTTTCCTTCCATTTCTATTTTTTGGAACAGTTTCAGGAGAATAGGAATTAGTTCTTCTTTAAATGTTTGGTAGAATTCCCCCGGGAAGCTGTCTGACCCTGGGCTTTTGTTTGTTTGGAGATTTTTAATGACTGTTTCAATCTCCTTACTGGTTATGGGTCTGTTCAGGCTTTCCACTTCTTCCTGGTTCAGTTGTGGTAGTTTATATGTTTCTAGGAATGCATCCATTTCTTCCATATTGTCAAATTTGTTGGTGTAGAGTTGCTCATAGTATGTTCTTATAATAGTTTGTATTTCTTTGGTGTTAGTTGTGATCTCTCCTCTTTCATTCATGATTTTATTTATTTGGGTCCTTTCTCTTTTCTTTTTGATAAGGCTGGCCAGGGGTTTATCAATTTTATTTATTCTTTCAAAGAACCAGCTCCTAGTTTCGTTGATTTGCTCTATTGTCTTTTTGGTTTCTATGTCCTTGATTTCTGCTCTGATCTTTATGATTTCTCTTCTCCTGCTTGGCTTAGAGTTTCTTTCTTGTTCTTTCTCCAGCTCCTTTAGGTGTAGGGTTAGGTTGTGTACCTGAGACCTTTCTTGTTTCTTGAGAAAGGCTTGTACCACTATATATTTTCCTCTCAGGACTGCCTTTGTTGTGTCCCACAGATTTTGAACCGTTGTATTTTCATTGTCATTTGTTTCCATGATTTTTTTCAATTCTTTAATTTCCCGGTTGACCCATTCATTCTTTAGAAGGATGCTGTTTAATCTCCATGTATTTGGGTTCTTTTCAAAGTTCCTTTTGTGGTTGAGTTCTAGCTTTAGAGCATTGTGGTCTGAAAATATGCAGGGAATGATCCCAATCTTTTGATACCGGTTGAGTCCTGATTTAGGACCGAGGATGTGATCTATTCTGGAGAATGTTCCATGTGCACTAGAGAAGAATGTTGCTTTGGGATGAAATGTTCTGAATATATCTGTGATGTCCATCTGGTCCAGTATGTCGTTTAAGGCCTTTATTTCCTTGCTGATCTTTTGCTTGGATGATCTGTCCATTTCAGTGAGGGGAGTGTTAAATTCCCCTGCTATTATTGTATTATTGTTTATGTGTTTCTTTGATTTTGTTATTAATTGGTTTATATAGTTGGCTGCTCCCACGTTGGGGGCATAGATATTTAAAATTGTTAAATCTTCTTGTTGGACAGACCCTTTGAGTATGATATAGTGTCCTTCCTCATCTCTTATTATAGTCTTTGGCTTAAAATCTAATGGATCTGATATAAGGATTGCCACTCCTGCTTTCTTCTGATTTCCATTAGCATGATAAATTCTTTTCCACTCCGTCACTTTAAATATGGAGGTGTCTTTGGGCTTAAAATGAGTTTCTTGGAGGCAACATATAGATGGGTTTTGTTTTTTTATCCATTCTGATACCCTGTGTCTTTTGACAGGGGCATTTATCCCATTAACATTCAGGGTAACTATTGAGAGATATGAATTTAGTGCCATTGTATTGCCTGTAACGTGACTGTTACTGTATATGGTCTCTGTTCCTTTTTGATCTACCACTTGTAGGCTCTCTCTTTGCTTAGAGGACCCCTTTCAATATTTCCTGTAGAGCTGGTTTGGTGTTTGCAAATTCTTTCAGTTTTTGTTTGTCCTGGAAGCTTTTAATCTCTCCTTCTATTTTCAATGATAGCCTAGCTGGATATAGTATTCTTGGCTGCATGTTTTTCTCGTTTAGTGCTCTGAAAATATCCTGCCAGCTCTTTCTGGCCTGCCAGGTCTCTGTGGATAAGTCAGCTGCCAATCTAATATTTTTACCATTGTATGTTACAGACTTCTTTTCCCGGGCTGCTTTCAGGATTTTCTCTTTGTCACTGAGACTTGTAAATTTTACTATTAGGTGACGGGGTGTGGGCCTATTCTTATTGATTTTGAGGGGCGTTCTCTGAACTTCCTGAATTTTGATTCTCGTTCCCTTTGCCATATTGGGGAAATTCTCCCCAATAATTCTCTCCAGTATACCTTCTGCTCCCCTCAATCTTTCTTCTTCTTCTGGAATCCCAATCATTCTAATGTTGTTTCATCTCATGGTGTCACTTATCTCTCGAATTCTCCCCTCGTGGTCCAGTAGTTGTTTGTCCCTCTTTTGCTCAGCTTCTTTATTCTCTGTCATTTGGTCTTCTATATCACTAATTCTTTCTTCTGCCTCATTTATCCTAGCAGTGAGAGCCTCCATTTTTTATTGCACCTCATTAATAGCTTTTTTGATTTCCACTTGGTTAGATTTTAGTTCTTTTATTTCTCCAGAAAGGGCTTTTATGTCTCTCGAGAGGGTTTCTCTAATATCTTCCATGCCTTTTTTGAGCCCGGCTAGAACCTTGAGAATTGTCATTCTGAACTCTAGATCTGACATATTACCATTGTCTGTATTGATTAGGTCCCTAGCCTTTGGTACTGCCTCTTGTTCTTTTTTTTGTGTTGAATTTTTCTGCCTTGTCATTTTGTCCAGATAAGAGTATATGAAGGAGCAAGTAAAATACTAAAAGGGTGGCAACAACCCCAGGAAAATATGCTTTAACCAAATTAGAAGAGATCCCAAATCGTGAGGGGGGAGAAAGGGGATAAAAAGAGGTTCAAAACGGAAGAAAGAAAAAAAAAGAAAAAAGAAAAAAAAAGAAAAGAAAAGAATTAAAAAAAAAACAAATAAGAAAAATATAAAAAAGAAAATATATATGTATTGGATAAACTAGTTAAAAAAACGTTAAAAAAGAAAAAGGTAAAAGTTAAAAAAAAATTTACCAGAAGGTGAGAAAAAAAACAAAAAATGAAAAAGAAAAAAATTAAATTAACTGCAAGACTAAAAAAAAATCACAGGGAAAAAGCCATGAGTTCCATGCTTTGCTTTCTCCTCCTCTGGAATTCTGTTGCTCTCCTTGGTATTGAAATCGCACTCCTTGGTAGGTGAACTTGGTCTTGGCTGGATTTCTTGTTGATCTTCTGGGGGAGGGGCCTGATGTAGTGATTCTCAAGTGTCTTTGCCCCAGGCGGAATTGCACCGCCCTTACCAGGGGCCGGGGTGAGTAATCTGCTCGGGTTTGCTTTCAGGAGCTTTTTTTCCCTGAGCGCTTTCCGTAGAGTTCCGGAGGACGGGAATACAAATGGCGGCCTCCTGATCTCCGCCCGGAGAAGCCGAGAGCCCAGGGCCCCACTCCTCAGTGCGCCCTCAGAGAACAGCGCCCAGTTACTCCCGTCTGCCTGACCTCCAGCCGCGCTCCGAGCTCACCGAGCCTGCGACCAGTTTAAGGTAACACCGAGCTGCGAGCTTACTGTCGGCTCTGTCTCTGTAGCCAGCTTTCCCGTTCTAATACCTGCAAGCTCTGCGACACTCAGACACCCTCGATCCTTCTGTGACCCTGCGGGACCTGAGGCCACGCTGCCCCTGCGTGGGCTTTGCCCCGGTTTAGCTTCTGGAGCCATGTCCCTCAGCGGAACAGACTTTTAAAAGTCCTGATTTTGTGCTCCGTTGCTCCGCTGCTTGCCGGGAGCCAACTCCTCCCCCCGGGGTCTATCTTCCCATTGCTTTGGATTCACTTCTCCGCCGGTCCTACCTTTCAGAAAGTGGTTGTTTTTCTGTTTCCAGAATTGCTGTTCTTCTTCTCTTCGATCTGCCGATGGATTTTCAGGTGTTTGCAATCTTTAGATAAGCTGTCTAGCTGATCTCTGGTTAGCTGAAGTAGTCTCAGCCTGCTACTTCTCTGCCATCTTGACTCCTCCCCCTAGGTGCTAATTCTTAAGGACAAATGACATGGCCAAGGTCAAACAAGGCTTATATGTAGGACTTAAACACAAGCCACCTAAATTTATATTCCTTCTATTTCTTCAAAACAAGTCTTTAACTTTTAACTCTAGGAGTACCAAAAATTTGTAAAATCAAAATTGAACTGCTTCTTGCTGGTTGCGATTTTCAGAGGAAGCTTTAGTTGTGTCAATGACATCTGCAAGCTGAGCTGTAGCTGAGTCTGCAAGACGAGCTCTGATCATTTCCTGGACTTAACTGTTTCCACTAGGTAAAGTCTCACTGATCTTCTTCCAGCCTACTCCATCCTCCTCCTGAAAATGGGGGAAATCAAGAACCATTTGGGAACTTTCAGTTCTTGGGATGTCTGGGCCGAGAGTTGAGGTCCAATGCAGCGCAGAGGTCCGGAATGGGCACATTTGGGTCTCACCCTGAGCCCATGGCATGCTATGGGTTCCCCCATGACTCCCCCAAAAAAGGACATGTGGACCAGAGGTACTCAATCAGCGGGTACGCAGAGGGAGCGGACGACTGTGCCAAGGGATGCAGAGACCTCCCGGGATGCTAGTAGCCTAAACCCGGGAGCTAGGAAAGCTCCACACTCAGGTCCTGCTGTTAGAGATTTTTGACACAAATTTACCCATGCAAGTATGCTATCTAGATCAAACTTAGGTGCTAATAGTTCTAGTATTACTCAACCTTCCATACCAGTGTCGTGAGCAGTAGAACCTCAAAGTTATATGAAAACAATCTGAATTATTTTACCAATAGATTACGAAGATAAAACAGTAGGCTTTGGCATTAATGTATTAGTGAATGGAACAATGGCTCCCACGGACAGTAGACAGAAGGGACACATAAATACATAGCACATTTCAGCAATGACAAGAAACCAATGGTCATCTGTTCATACAGCATAGAAAGAAGTAGATAATTTGCATCTCAACAGTAAGTATATATTTATTACATATTATATATAAATAATTAAGTATGTATGTTTTTACTGATTTTTAAATACAAAAAATAATCTAGGAATAATGTGAGGGTACCAATCTCTTCCTAACCTAAGTAGATTTATTTATAAATGCATCAATATTGGCCCCAAACAGACTGATTCTCACTGTCAGCAGCTGACTTCATTAATGTGGAACTTTTTAAGAAGTTGTGAAATGCTTTCTTCTATTCTAAAAATAAAGTTTAAGAAGTTGTATGTTTCAACTATTTTTCTGTGCAAGTGCTGTTAACTGTGCTGAGACTTCCCTCTTCTTAGTGGGGGGTAAAAAATCAAAGACCAGTATGAAAAGAATGAATGTGTAAGGGAGAAAAATGAAATCCCAAAAATTGTAGAATGTAAACTCTATCCTTTATGCTCTGTAAGTTGTCTTATGCTCCAATTTGAATGAAGGGGGGAGTACCTCCAAATAATAATTATTAATTTAGCCATCTGCCTTTCTCATAATTTAAGGACCATTGGTTAGAAGACAATATAGATATTCCCTGAGCATTTAAAAATCAAAACTCTTCATACTGAAAATGTATTAAAAAAGGCCAACCTAGAGCATACTATCACCTAAATTTAAGCTATTCAACAGGCTGTGTCAAATTAGCTTTTCTAATTTGTTATGGTTTCTCTTTCCCATTTTTCTCCCCTTACTCCTGACAGCTCACTTCTCATTCAGAATTCATGCCATGTTTATAAGACAGACAACATAATGAAAGTGAAGACAAAATTCAACCAAAATGTCTTGTTTAAAAAAAAATTGAACCCTTTAGTACTCCCATCTTCTCAATGCTTAATAATTTCAAATCATTATAAAAAGCATAAGAAAGAGAAAACAAATCCTTCATAAAACACTGTTAACATTTGCTATATCTACTTCCAGCTTTGTTTTTTTTTTTTTTTTGTTTTGTTTTCTGATGGTGTTCATGCAACATATACTAAAGAAAACCTTCTGTAAGGGATGGTAGGCTTAAATGATCACCTTTGTCTGAAAATTACCCTCTCAAATATGGTGGATAGAGACCACCATATTTCTAGTACTTAGTCTGCCACACTCTCTGGCCATGATTTATGGTAGGATTGATTGTCTGCTGAAAATACACTTAGTGATTCATGATTTAGTGATTTGAAATTATGAGTGAGAGATTCCAGTTTCTTCTGAATATTTTAATTGTAGTTATTTAAATGTGGCCTGCTTTCTTTTACCATATACTCACAATAACCAAACTGTTCAGGCTGCTGAAAAATGAGAAAGTCAGCTATGGATGGGGAAGGGGAACTTTTACATTAGACCCCAAGAGAAAGAAACAGAAAGAGTGGCTTTCTGAATTCAAGAACAGGTTCCAAGTCCTCATTTCCATCTTTTGGGAGATTATAGTACTTTCTTATATGTAGTTTAGTAAGCTGTTCAATAGAAGTTTCATTTTCTTGCTTAGAGTGTCTCAAATTTGTTTTTTACTTGAACAAACAAATCTGAAATGAGATATATTTTACTTAGTAACTTGCTTTTATCAGCTTTAAAATTTAAGTGTTGTTTGTGCTAAGGAAAACTAATATTTTTGAATGGATCTGTAAACTCCATCTTTGAAGATAAATGAAAAAAACATCATTTCATAGCTGAAACCCAGTCCTTGCAAATAAGTTCATATACTAATACACATAACTGAGAAAATGGGTATTAAACAATAATTTGCCAATAAAAGAGGCATAAACAGAAGTCTAACTATAGACTTTATTAGAATTTCTGCTTAAGGACTTATTTCAATGTAGACATTCAGATCTTGGCTAAGCTAAACAAAACAAAGGATAATGTCTTAGCCTATTCATAAAACAGGTTGATTTATATGTTTGTTTGAAGAGGGTAATCATGGCATTATCAAGGGGAAATTTTCCCAGTTAGATAGCCAAGACAATAATCCAGGAAGAGCAAGATTATTTGACCTCAAATTATATCTCAGCTTCCTGAGATGTCTGCATATACTTGAGTTGGAGCTACTAGGAAGAAGCATTTTCTAACTGAACTAGTACATCTTGTGATAGCAAGTCAGAAAGGGATTTCAAACACTTTCAATCTGGTAACTTAATTACTTCTTGCCCAACAGTGTTTATTCAATATGTTAAAACAATATAAACAGCTTGGGGGTGGTGGGGGTGACAATATACACAAGTTGAGCCATGGAAACCTATATACACTTTGTATAAATAGGGCCAAATACTGCCTCCTTAAGATAACATAAAATGTGATGACTTCCTCAAAAGAAAGTTTGTACCAATTTGGCTTTCAATGAACATTTTATGAAAATGGCTATGTGCACTTTTTCATTCTATGAAATCTGGTTGTGTGCCTCAACCTATTAGGTTCAATACAATTTCATTGTAATTCATTTTATTACAATAATATGTTATAAGACATTATTACTTTATCTTAGAAATTTCATTTATTACAAATGAGAATAGATGTTTCCATGTTTATTGCCTGAAACATACTGGAGGCCCAGTAGATATATCCTGAGTAGATGGGTTGGTTGATAGACTGGGAAAGAGTGGATGGAGGGATAATTATTTATTATTGTTTTACCTCTACTCTTCAAAATCACTTGCTCAGGTACTTTATTTTCTGTATTTAGATTTTTTAATTAGTTAATTTAAAAAGTACCTTAAATATAGCATATGAATTTTCATACTGACTCTTAATAGCATTTATATTTATACTTTATCGAATTTTAAAATATTTTCTCATTATATCTGATATTTTTTAAAGATTTTATTTATTTATTTGACTGAGAGAAATCACAAGTAGTTGGAGAGGCAGGCAGAGAGAGAGAGAGGGAAGCAGGCTCCCCGCTGAGCAGAGAGCCCGATGCGGGACTCGATCCCAGGACCCTGAGATCATGACCTGAGCCGAAGGCAGTGGCTTAACCCACTGAACCATCCAGGCGCCCCTATATCTGATCTTTTAAAAATTATCATTACTTTATTTTTATATTTGGAATGTCCTGCCTTCACTGAGACTGGTTATAACCTAATTTTTTTTTATTTTTTTCATATTTAAATCATTAACTTAACCTCAATTCACATTATTAAGTAGATCAAGTTTCTTACAACTTTATTTGATCACTTTGAAAATAATAGTTAAATAAATGAGCTTCCCATCATTCAGATTTGAATAACTACTTTAGCTAAGTTGAATGTTTTGAAGATTTCTAGCCTATTAGGAATAATTTCTTTATTTTTCCTATTTCTTAAATAAATTTGTTTTATAAGGCAATGTGTAAAAGTTTCAGAATTGCAAAGGACAGACATCAAAACAACAAACAGGGTTTTAAACTAATTAAAAAGAAAGTAATTTTAAAAAGTAAGTTAGGCATCACTCTTGTTGATTTTTCAGGTCTATTCTGGTAGATTTTCTCTTTCTTTCAGAATCTCAAAAGTAAAGACTAATTTGTCTTAGGAGAAACAGATGGAGAAAAGCTTATCCATACACAAGCTCCCAGAACACTCTTTTTCCAGGGTGAAATGACATGGTCAATTGCCTCAGTAAGCAAGATGATTGACAACAAAAACATTCAACTCAAATTTCTTTTTGGGGTATGAGTTTCAGGACTCCTCAGTGCTCCAGTAAAAAAATTTATTTTTGTAAAATCTATGCAAAACCTCTAAAATTGTAAAGCAAAACTGAATCATCTTCAGAATGGGCCTATAACAGCTGGAACATTAAGGAGTCTTTTATGCTGGGCCTGTGACAAACACAAACATCATAATTCCCATGACTCCAGAGTAGCTTCCATCCACATCAAATAACACATTTTATTTTTATTTTTTTTAAATCTCTAGTTAACTTATGAGCTATTGAAGGAAAAATATACTTGGTGATTTGAAGCTGAAATTTTCCTATATATGCTCCACATTTTATATGTGTCTTTGTTGAAATTTTCAATTTATATAACCATTGCTCTTTTTATAGGAGTATTCTGTTAATGACAATTAGGTGTCTTTATCTGGTGAAAGAAGGGTTGTCACTTTGTCCCCAACGTGTATTTCACAGCTGCATAATCCAAATTAGTTTGCAGTTTACAGGTAGTTACTGATAACTGCAAATACTGATAGATTCTCTTTTTAAAAGACTGTGGTTAAGTCTTTTTCTTTACTGATGACAACAAACAACCTCCTGGGGAGTTTTTCTTTTTTTTTTTTTTCCTCTCAGTAACTTTGATCTTTGTCCTTTAATTTGTTTCTTTCAGAGTCATTTATGCCACTGATAGTGACATATTACTTTACTCTTGCACAATCAATAACAAGGTGGTTTAACACTGGCTCTTCATGTACAAATTAACATTCAGCAAATTTAGCCAGGATGTAGGAGATGGAAAGACTGCCTAAAATACAGAATGACCTTGAAACTTTACATTTGACGTTGCAACAGATTGATTCATTACTATAAAGAAGTTGCATTTACATTTCTTCACTAGATAAAGAAACACATTCCCAGAGTTAATACCCAAGGTGACACAGCAAATAATTATCAAGTATTACACCGAAGGATTCCCATATAGTGTGATACTGCTTTAAAATTATGGTACCGTAAGGCATATATGGTTCTGTAATACGTTTTTGCATTTTCATTTAGCTAATCTAATTCTTTTGGTTAAAATCTCTGTAGTACTAATTATTTTCCTTAGATATCTCTATTTTTCTCCTCACTGTTTTGATATGACTGTTTTATATTAAAAAAGAACCTGAGTTCATAAATTGCTTTAAGTTCACAAGGGTGTAAAGTTCTTAATTGCCTAGAAGAAGGGTCTCAGCATGGGGGCAAATCCAACAAACTTTGAGTGATATGTCCACGGTAGCAAGCATCAGCAATTATAATTAGCAACTACTACTCTAAGATGTACATTATGCTAACATACAGAATTCGGCTCAATTATTCCTGTAAGGAAGGTCCATCAGGTAATCTGCGTATGTGTTAGAACATTTGACTTAAGATACCTATAAAAGCAGAGCATGTGTGTGTGTTTTTAGATTAACATGCAGACAAAATCTAAACAGCCTTCCCTATGTTTACTAGCAGTAGTAAAGCCACAAAATGCACTAAAATAAAGAACAGGATTTCAAGCAACAATAAGTTGATGTGATGCTATAAACAGTTATTTATGACAAAAGCAATTCAGAAGAATCTTTCATCTCAAGGTGAAATCTGGATATCAACTTGCATAGCTATAGTTTAAAAATGGTATACGAGTGTACTTGAGTGGCTCAGTGGGTTAATCCGCTGCCTTCGGCTCAGGTCTTGATCTTAGGGTCCTGGGATCAAGTCCCGCATCAGGTTCTCTGCTTCAGCGGGGAGCCTGCTTCCCCCCGTCTCTCTCTGCCTGTCTCTCTGCCTACTTGTAATCTCTGTCTGTCAAATAAATAAATACATTTAAAATAAAAATAAAAAAAAAAAAAATGGTATACAATATTCCAACTTGAATATGTCATTATATGGTAGTTTAAAGAATTGAAGAACATTTATTGCACTCGAGTTTTTTGTTTGATTTTTTTTAAAGTTTTGTCAAAGGTGCCTCTTAAGTTGACATTTCCCATAAGTAGAAAATACCTTGTTATTTTCCCCCCCTTAATTATCAACATGGAAGTTTTGAAGGCTAATCTAAAAAAGTTATTGTCACTTTTAAAGCATGTACATTAAACTAATTTCTATTATTAAGATTTCTACTTTTACATTAAGTTACAGTAAGCTTAAAAATGATGCCAGTCATTCATTTCTTGAATTCATTTTTCTGTCACAGAATAGATATCTGTAATATCTGAAACTGTGACATAATAGTAGGGGTTGTTGATTATTGAGATTATGAAATAGAATGGATTATGTTAGAGTTGATTCAGGCATGACTTTAAGGATTTTTGTATTAGAGGAACAAGTTGTAGGTAAGCTAATATTGGTGGTGTTATTGCCTGTAACTTTAGTAGAACTTCATGAAAATCTCAATAAAGTTTAGAATCAATGTTCAAGAAATCAGGATTACAGATAATTTTTACATAACTTTTCATTTGCTTTCTTAGAAGTGTAATTAATGTTTAGTTTTATCTGCAATAAATTTAATTCCACCACTTGAACTGTTACCATATTTGCAAAAATACGATATTCTTATCAGTGGGAGTTTAGTACCTTAATGTTATAATTTTATAACATTTTATGAGTGTTATTACCATTCATTATTAGTAGAGCTCAATCTTGCTTTAGATTTACTGAAAACTACTATTAAAAAGACATGATTATATATTTAGTTATATTGCCATTATATTTTCAGATATTTATCTATAACAAAAGTAAATTTCTCCACAAGTAATAAGAACTATATGTATGATAACTGCAGGGTATATTATGTAACTTTCAATGAATCCTGTAAGTATGCACACATGTAAATGCATTGAATTATATATACATCAATATTTCAAATATATACATATACTACTCATATATGTATAAATAATGCAGTATTTTTAATGTCTTAGAATATAAAAATTCTTAGGGAAATCTTCTGGATTTCATAATGTTCTAAAGCCTGAATAGGAAAGCCAAAGTTGATACAGTATTTTACTCTCAAAACAACAGAAAACAATATAACTAAATAAATTTTCCATGATTTTAGAACAATTTTAATAGCTACCTTTTATTTATAGATACTTTAAATTTTCAGGACTTTGAATCTTGTATATCTGACCTTCCCAAAAGCAAATCCTGCTACTGACTTTCTTAGTCACTACTCATGTAGTCTTTGCTTTAGTAATTTAAAAATGAATATGTAATGGTTTGAAGAATGAAATATGATTACTAGTTATTTAATAGGGAATTTAACTTCTTTAAGTTAAATTAAAAATACCCAAAGTTGAAGATTAGCAGTATTTTAAAATATGCAATAAAGTTAATTCATATGTATCACTGACTCCATGAAATTAGAATATTTAAGACATTATTTTAAACTCAACTAAACTCATTAACTGGAAACACTGCACAGAGCTGAATTGTTCAGACAACTTAGGTTATTAACTTTATTGGGCTGATTAAAATAGTCAATCAAAGGTTCAATTTAAACATATTTTCATATGAATAAGACTCTTTTCAACAAAATCATCAACACTTTTTAAAAAAATATATCTTTATGTTTGGTGGTGAAACAAAAGGAGAAGAGAGATGTAAAGAAAAATAATATCCATCCTAATGGGCAAGATTATGTTAATATTGGACTAACCAGTGGAAAATATTTACTGAGAAAATGCTTGAAATTCTTTGAAAATTGAAGCATCTGGGTAGCGCAGTCCCTTAAGTTGTCTGCCTTTGGCACAAGTCATGATCCCAGAGTCCCAGGATCTAGGCCCCAGTCAAGCTCTCTGCTCAGCAGAGAACCTGCTTCTCCCTCTCCCTCTGCCTGCCACTACCCCTGCTAGTGCTCTTTTTCTCTCTGCCAAATTAATAAATAAAGTCTTTCAAAAAATAATAATATATATAAATTCTTTGAAATAAAAGGATTACTAAGATCTTGTAAAGTTATCTTAATAAAAGTATTTGCATACTAATATGAAATATGCTAATTACAAATAATTGTTACTTAATTATTAAAACACTGAGACTTCAGACTTTGCGCAGGCTCTTAACCAGTAATTCACTAAAAATAATATTCTCTCAGATTTTCTTTACTTATGCTCACGTGTCCATACTACAAAACACCACATTAGGAAAATAGAAAGCACATGATAAGAATGTAGACTGATGTTCAAAAATGTCATACATAATGACATTTCAGATAAATGTCTACAAATTCGTACACTTTGAACAGAGTTTTTGAGGGCCAACTGGGAAGAAGAGATGGGGAAATAAAAGAGCTCCAATCAATTAGAATATCTTTTGTGACAGACCTTGTGCTATGAATAGTTGTCCTCTATCCTCTGAGCAAAGTTACCTAGAGATAATTCTTTTTGGAAGGAATACAGACCCTAACTAACACTATGTATACTATGTGTGTATTATTTCTGTAAAAACGTGACTTTCTCTTATTTTTACTTAAATATAATTTCTTGAATGTGAGATAAATGGTGGCATTCATTCTATCTCAAATAATTCTGTGGCCTTTTAATTATATCTCAGCTTCTATTGAGTAACTATAATTGATAACATTGTGACAGTTCCCTTTAACTGCATTGATTAAACTTCCTGAAAACCTTTTGGATTTTTTCAAAATCCAGTATGCCCATAGAATGGGTAATGCTTTAAAATTGTTGGTCATTGCAGAACTGATGTATATGCACAATTGAAAGGATGACCAGCTTTAAATATTAAAATTCTTACTTTCTCAAAATAGTCTAGCGTAAGCAAAGAGCATTTCTAACTTCTGAGTTCTGAGGTTTGAGAGTCTGATGAGCATATTTAAATCAAAGTATTCCAATGTGTGAAATTATAAACTAAAATAAATCTCAAATTAATGGAATTATGGATATTTGGGGGAAATAAAGGATGACCATTTTAGAAGCATGGTAACAGTTAGCTTATACATTCATGGATCATCAAATTGCAAAGTAAAAGCTTCCCCAGGTGGTCCTACTGCCTCTCTGCTCCTTTTATTCTTTTTTTTTTTTTTTTAAAGATTTTATTTATTTGTCAGAGAGAGAGCGAGTGAGAGCGAGCACAGGCAGACAGAGTGGAAGGCAAAGTTAGAGGGAGAAGCAGGCTCCCTGCGGAGCAAGGAGCCCGATGTGGGACTCGATCCCAGGACGCTGGGATCATGACCTGAGCCGAAGGCAGCTGCTTAACCAACTGAGCCACCCAGGCGTCCCTGCTCCTTTTATTCTAATGCTGTTTGTTTTATGTATTTTTTCATTTTGTTGTTGTTATTTGCTTCTCTGACTTTACCATCTTGTACCTGTGCTTCCCCTTTAATGGTAACTTTATGAATTTTATTTTATTTTTAAAAAATTTTTTATTAATGTATAATGTATTATTAGCCCCAGGGGTACAGGTCTGTGAATCGCCAGGCTCACACACTTGACAACACTCACCATAGCATGTACCCTCCCCATTGTCCATAACCCCACCCCCCTCTCCCTACTCACTCCCCACGGCAACCCTCAGTTTGTTTTATGAGATAAAGAGTCTCTTATGGTTTGTCTCCCTCCCAATCCCATCTTGTTTTATTTATTCTTTTCCTACCCACCAACCCCCCCCACGTTACATCTCCACTTCCTCATATCAAGCAGATCATATGATAGTTGTCTTTCTCCGATTGACTTATTTCGCTAAGCATAATACCCTCTAGTTCCATCCATGTCATTGCAAATGGCATAGATTTCATTTCTTTGGATGGCTGCATAGTATTCCACGTCTTCTTTGTCCATCTGTTGATGGACATCTAGGTTCTTTCCATAGTTTGGCTACTATGGACATTACTGCTATAAACATTCAGGTGCACGTGCCCCTTTGGATCACTATATATGTATATTTAGGGTAAATACCCAGTAGTGAAATTGCTGGGTCTTAGGGTAGTTCTATTTTCAACTTTTTGAGGAACCTCCATGCTGTTTTCCAGAATGGTTGCAACAGCTTGCATTCCCACCAACAGTGTAGGATTCCCCTTTCTTCACATCCTCGCCAGCATCTGTCACTTCCTAACTTGTTACTTTTAGCCATTCTGACTGGTGTGAGGTGATATCGCATTGTGGTTTTGATTTGTATTTCCCTAATGCCAAGTGATGTGGAGCACTTTTTCATGTGTCTGTTGGCCATCTGGATGTCTTCTTCAGAAAAGTCTGTTCATGTCCTCTGCCCATTTTTTGACTGGATTATTTGTTCTTTGGGTGTTGAGTTTGATAAGCTCTTTATAGATTTTGGATACTAGCCCTTTATCTGATATATGTCACTTGCAAATATCTTCTCCCATTCTGTCAGTTGACTTTTGGTTTTGTTAACTGTTTCCTTTGCTATGCAAAAGCTTCTGATCTTGATGAAGTTGCAATAGTTCATTTTTCCCCTTGCTTCCCTTGCGTTTGGTGATATTCCTAGGAAGAAATTGCTGCAACTGAGGTTGAAAAGGTTGCTGCCTGTGTTCTCCTCAAGGATTTTGATGGAGTCCTTTCTCACATTGAGGTCCTTCATTCATTTTGAGTCTGTTATCATATGTGGTTTAAGGAAATGGTCCAATTTCATTTTTCTGCATGTGGCTGTCCAATTTTCCCAACACCATTTGTTGAAGAGACTGTATTTTTTCCATTGGACATTCTTTCCTGCTTTGTCCAAGATTAGTTGACCATAGAGCTGAAGGTCGATTTCTGGGATCTTTATTCTGTTCCATCGATCTATGTGTCTGTTTTTGTGCCAGTACCATGCTGTCTTGATGATGACAGCTTTGTAATATAGCTTGAAGTCTGGGATTGTGATACGACCAACTTTAGCTTTCTTTTTCAATATTCCTCTGGCTATTTGAGGTCTTTTCTGTTCCATATAAATTTTAGGATTATTTGTTCCATTTCTTTGAAAAAAATGGATGGGATTTTGATAGGGATTGCATTAAATGTATAGATTGCTTTAGGTAGCATGGACATTTTCACAATATTTGCTCTTCCAAGCCAGGAGCATGGAACATTTTTCCATTTCTTTGTGTCTTCCTCAGTTTCTTTCATGAGTACTTTATAGTTTTCTAGTATAAATTCTTTGCCTCTTTGGTTAGGGTTATTCCTAGGTATCTTATGGTTTTCGGTGCAATTATAAATGGGATTGACTCCTTAATTTTTCTTTCTTGTCTTGTTGTTGTTGTAAAGAAATGCAACTGATTTCTGTGCATTGATTTTATATCCTGACACTTTACTGAATTCCTGTACAAGTTCTAGCAGATTTGGAGAGGAGTCTTGTGGGTTTTCCATATATATTATCATATCATCTGCAAAGAGTGATAATTTGACTTTTCCTTTGCTGATTTGGATGCCTTTAATTTCTTTTTGTTCTCTGATTGCTGAGGCTAGGACTTCTAGTACTATGTTGAATAGCAGTGGTGATGATGGACATCCCTGCTGTGTGCCTGACCTTAATGGAAAAGCTCTCGGTTTTTCTCCATTGAGAATGATATTTGCAGTGGGTTTTTCCTAGATGGCTTTGATGATATTGAAGTATGTGCCCTCAATCCCTACACTTTGAAGAGTTTTGATCAGGAAGGGATGCTATACTTTGTCAAGTGTTTTTTAGCATCCATTGAGTATCATATGGTTCTTGTTCTTACTTTTATTAATGTATTGTATCACATTGATTGATTTTTAGATGTTGAACAACCTGGCAGCCCTGGAATAAATCCCACTTGGTCATAGTGAATAATCCTTTTAATGTACTGTTGGATCCTATTGGCTAGTATTTTGGTGAGAATTTTTGCATCTGTGTTCATCAAGGATATTGGTCTGTAGTTCTCTTTTTTAATGGGATCCTTGTCTAGTTTTAGGATCAAGGTGATGCCTGCCTCATAAAATGAGTTTGGAAGTTTTCCTTCCATTTCTATTTTTTGGAACAGTTTCTGGAGAATAAGAATTAATTCTTCTTTAAATGTTTGTAGAATTCCCCTGGGAAGCCATCTGGCCCTGGGCTCTTGTTCGTTTGGAGATTTAGATGACTGTTTCAATCTCCTTACTGGTATGGTTCTGTTAAGGTTTTCTATTTCTTCCTGGTTCAGTTGTGGTAGTTTATATGTCTCTAGGAATGCATCCATTTCTTCAAGATTGTTAAATTTGCTGGCATAGAGTTGCTCATAATATGGTCTTATAATGGTTTGTATTTCTTTAGTGTTGGTTATGATCTCTCTTCTTTCATTTATGATTTTATTTATTTGAGTCCTTTCTCTTTTCTTTTTGATAAGTCTGGCCAGGGGTTTATCAGTCTTATTAATTTTTTCAAATAACTAGCTCCTAGTTTCGTTGATTTGTTCTATTGTTTTTTTGGTTTCTATTTCATTAATTTCTGCTCTGATCTTTATGATTTCTCTACTCCTGCTGGGTTTAGGCTTTCTTTGTTGTTCTTTCTCCATCTCCTTTAAGTGTAGGGTTAGGCTGTATATTTGAGACCTTTTTTGTTTCTTGAGAAAGGCTTATACCACTATATATTTTCCTCTCAGGACTGCCTTCGCTGTGTCCCACAGATTTTGAACCGTTGTGTTTCATTATCATTTGTTTCCATGAATTTTTTCAATTCTTCTTTAATTTACTGGTTGACCCATTCATTCTTTAGAAAGATGCTGTTTAGTCTCCATGTATTTGGATTCTTTCCAAATTTCCTCTTCTGATTGTGTTCTACCTTCAGAGCATTGTGGTCTGAAAATATACAGGGAATGACCCCAATCTTTTGTTACCAGCTGAGACCTGATTTATGACCCAGGATGTGATCTATTCTGGAGAATGTTCCATGTGCACTAGAGAAGAATGTGTATTCTCTTGCTTTGGGATGGAATATTCTGAATATATATGTGATGTCTATCTGGTCCAGTGTATCATTTAAGGCCTTTATTTCCTTGTTGATCTTTTGCTTGGATGATCTGTCCATTTCAGTGAGGGGAGTGTTAAAGTCCCCTACTATTATTGTATTATTGTTGATGTGTTTCTTTGATTTTGTTATTAATTGATTTATATAATTGGCTGCTCCCATGCTAGGGGCATAGATATTAAAAAATGTTAGATCTTCTTGTTGGACAGACCCTTTGAATATGATATAGTGTCCTTCCTCATCTCTTATTATAGACTTTGTCTTAAAATCTAATTGATCTGATATAAGAATTGCCACCCCAGCTTTCTTCTGATGTCCATTAGCATGGTAAATTGTTTTCAAACCCCTTACTTTAAATTTGGAAGTGTCTTTGGGTCTAAAATGAGTTTCTTGTAGGCAGCATATTGATGGGTTTTGTTTTTTTTAATCCACTCTGATACCCTGTGTCTTTTGATTGGGGTATTTTGATTGGGGCATTTAGCCCATATACATTCAGGGCAACTATTGAGAGATATTAATTTAGTGCCATTGTATTGCCTGTAAGGTGACTGTTACTGTATATTGTCTCTGTTCCTTTCTGATCTACTACTACTTGCTTAGAGAACCCCTTTTAGTATTTCCTGTAGAGCTGGTTTGGTGTTTACAAGTTCTGTTAGGTTTTGTTTGTCCTGGAAGCTTTTTATCGCTTTTCTATTTTCAATGATAGCCTAACTGGATATAGTATTCTTGGCTGCATGTTTTTCTCATTTAGTGCTCTGAATATATCATGCCAGTTCTTTCTGGCCTGCCAGGTTGCTGTGGAAAAGTCTGGTGCCAATCTAATATTTTTACCATTGTATGTTACAGACTTCTTTTCCCTGGCTGCTTTCAGGATTTTCTCTTTGTCACTGAGACTTGTAAATTTTACTATTAGATGACAGGGTGTGGACCTATTTTTATAGATTTTGAGGGGCTTTCTTTGCACCTGGATTTTGATGCTTCTTCCCTTTGTCATATTAGGGAAATTCTCTCCAATAATTTCTCCAATATACCTTCTGCTCTCCTATCTCTTTCTTCTTCTTCTGGAATCCCAATTATTCTAATGTCGTTTTGTCTTATGGTATCACTTATCTCTCAAATTCTCCCCTCGTGGTCCAGTAGTTGTTTGTCTCTCTTTTGCTCAGCTTCTTTATTCTTTGTCATTTGGTCTTCTATATCACTAATTCTCTCTTCTGCTTCATTTATCCTAGCAGTAAGAGCTTAAATTTTTGATTGCACCTCATTAATAGCTTTTTAAAATTTCAACTTGGTTAGGTTTTAGTTCTTTTGTTTCTCCAGAAAGGGCTTTTATTTCTCCAGACAGTGTTTCTCTAATATCTTCCTTGGCTTTTTGGAGCCAAGCTAGCACCTTGAGATTCGTCATTCTGAACTCTAGATCTGACATATTACCAATGTTCTCTTGATTTGGTCCCTAGTCTTCGGTACTACCTCTTGTTCCTTTTTTTGTGATGAGTTTTTCCGCCTTGTCATTTTATCCAATAAGAATATATGAAGGAGTGAATAAAACACTAAAAGGGTGGCAAAGACCCCAGGAAAATGTGCTTTAACCAAATCAGATGAGACCCCAAATCATAGGGGGAAGATAGGGGGTAAATTGAAGTTCAGAAAAAAAAATTAAAGAAAGAAAGAAATGAAGAAAAAATATAAAAAAGAAAAAATATAGATATATATATATATAAGACTGGTGAATAGGACAGGGTCACCCATTTAATTTTGGGAATATTTTGGTCTCTTAGAAGAAACTACCTCCCAAAATTTTAAAGAACGAAAAATATATATAAGGGTAAATACAATGAAGGGATGGAATATGACTATGAAGATATATATATTTTTTAATTTCTAAAAAAGGAGTTGATAAGATAAGTTGGTTGGGAGAATAAAAAAAAAAAGAAAGTGGAGAGAATTTACTCAGGCTGGAGACTAGAACAAAGCCCTGTACTAGATTTAGTGTATATTTTGATCTATTAGAAGAAGTTCTATCCCAAATTTTTTAGAGGAAAAAACCCTATGTGTTTACAAAAAATAAAGTTAGATATAAGTAAGGATAAAATATGACTATAATAATGAAGTTTCAAAAAATATATATTTTTTAATGAAAGTTATTGTTAAGATAAACTAGTTTAAAAACGTTAAAAGAGGAAAGAGTAAAAGTTAAAAAAATTAGCAGAAGAAAAAAATAAAACTAAAAAAAATTAATTAACTTTGCAAGACTAAAGAATCATGGGGAGAAAGCCATGAATTCCATGCTTTGCTTTCTCCTTCTCTGGAATTCCACTGTTCTCTTTGGTAAGTGAACTTGGTCTTGGCTGGATTTCTTGCTGATCTTCTGGGGAGGGGCCTGGTTGTAGTGATTCTCAAGTGTCTTTGCCTGAGGTGGAATTGCACTGCCCTTACCAGGGCCAGGCTAAGTAATCCACTCAGGTTTGCTTTTGGGAGTTTTTTTTCCCTGAACGCTTTCTGTAGAGTTCCAGAGGATGGGAATGAAAACAGTGGCCTGCCAATCTCCGGCCTGGAGGAGCTGAGAGCTCAGGGCCCCACTCCTCAGTGCACCTTCAGAGAAAAGCACTTAATCACTCCTATCTCCATGGCCTCTGGCTCCAAGCTCACCCATCCTGTGACCAAACGTCTCCTGTCTCTGGCACAAAGCCCCGCCTGGAGTCTCCAAACCCTACAGATCCCTGCATTTTTTCAGGGGGGGGTCTCCCCAGATCTTGTGGGGTCCCTGCACACAGAGCAGGGCCTGTGCCACAGATCACAATTTAAGGTAACCCTGAGTTGAGAGCTCACTCCTCAGCCCCCTGTCTGTAGCTGGCTTCCCCACTCTAATACCTATGAGCTCTGCAACACTCAGACACTCCTGATCTTTTGGGGGTGACCCCATGGGACCTGAGGCCACGGGGTCCCTGTGTGGGCTTTACCCTTGCTTAGCCTCTGGAGCTATGTCCCTCAGTGGAGCAGACATTTAAAAGTTCTGATTTTGTGCTCTGTTGCTCCACCGCTTGCTGGGAGCCAGCCTATCCCCCAGTGGTCTATCTTCCCATCGCTTTGGATTCACTTCTCCCCTGGTCCTACCTTTCAGAAAGTGGTCAATTTTCTGTTTCCAGAATTGCTGTTCTTCTTCTTTTCAATCTGCCGATGGATTTGCAGGTGTTTGCAATCTTTAGATAAGCTATCTAGCTGATCTCCTGCTAGCTGAAGTAGTCTCAGCCTGCTACTTCTCCGCCATCTTGACTCCTCCCCTCGAATATTCATATCATTCACATTTTTTTTTTAGTTTTCCTTGTGAAACATCACTATATTATAATGCAGTGTTATATTTTTATGAATTCACTTAAGTATATACTTTCTTTTACTTTTAAATGATGTTTTCATATTCAAGATTCATAAATACTCTTGCCTAAAAGCAAGAAGTAAGACACTAGCTTATTTCCTAACTGTTGCAGGTCAAATTAGCTGAATTTTCACTGAATCACATCCAAAACAGGATCATAGGAAAAAAAGAAAAAAATATATATATATATATATATATATTTCCTGCATGACACCTGCTGTTGCATTAATAGATTTTAGGTTGAGGGAAATGAAAAAATCATTATTTCATTACTTAGATAGGATTCTTTATGTCATAAGCAACTGAAAAAATGTGGTCAACCTGTAAGATGTTTCCTGATTATAACATTGTGGGATGTGGTTCTTACCAATTGAAATTATTTCCAGTTGCCAAATTTGATAAATTTTGATACTTTAAATATATTAAAATATATATTAAATTTGGGGGGTGCCTGGGTGGCTCAATCAGTTAAGCATTGGATACTTGGTTTCAGCTTAGGTAATGGTCATGGGTCATGAGATCCAGCTCCTTTGGGTTCCTCGTTCAGTGGGGAGTCTCCCTCTGCCCCTCCCCAACTCTTGTTCCTGCTCTCTCTCAAATAAATAAATAAATAAATCTTTAAATATATATATTCATATATATTAAAGTCTCTAAACCATTTTAAAATTCTGAATCTTCATTTAAATATATACATTCAGAACTTCCTGTTTCTGCTAGAACATACAAAGAGCTTGAAAAGCATCTTGTCCATCCTTCCATTCAGAGAAAATTGAAAATCAACAATTCTGCTTAGATATGGTGAAGAACGGAGGTTACACGACAATGTCATATTCCTGTCTACAAGTAGAGGTACAGGCATATACAGAAAAACACAGCTTACCAGGAGCAGAAGATGTGGGAACAGGAATGGAGAGAACATTTAAATGGTGTAATTGATAAACTGTTGGGAACTTTGTGTGGAGTAATTTGACTTTAAAAACTTCAGGGGACACAGCCTTGGGTGTCAGTGTAGGGAGATTTGCCTCTAGGAGCTCTTCTGGTTTCCAAAGATAAAGATCTAAGAAACTCCTCCTTATGATTCCAGAAGAGGACGAGAAAATTGAGTCATGTGGAATATACCCATGGAAAAATACTCATTTTGGAAAATGTCCAGAACTTTTTGTTCTCTACTTACAGTCAAAGTAAACTGATTTGCTAGAGTTTAACACTAGAAGTAGGTAAATAACCAACTTTAGTCCCCTTCCTCAACAAGTAGGGGGAAAGCTGAGACATACTTGTGAATTTCACAGGCTAGAAACATAGGCCTACTAAAGGCTGAGACCTACTTACAGGATTGTAGAAAGCTTCCCCTTTCCCCATACCTCACCTGCACATAAACAGGATTCCTTAGAATAGTAGAGAATTAAATCTAGAGGAATTACAAAGCACAGATTAAGAAAGAAGATTATAGTAGGTTTAAATTTCTAGATGCTGATATGTTTGGAGTATATATTTCTCAAATAGGGAACACTGTACCATTTAGATTTGTCTAAAAAGCAGAGTGAAATCAGAGGAATTTCAAAAGTTAGGAATCTTACAATGCATTCATCACAAATTTTAAAAACAGATTATTATTCTTTTTTTCTTTTATTTTTTAAAAATTTTATTTGTTTGAATTCAAGTATTATTAACATACAATATTGTATTAGTTTCAGTTGTACAATATAATGATTCAACAACTCCATAGATTACTCAGTGCTCATCACAACTCTACTCTTAATCTTCTTTTCCTATTTTACTTATTTCAATATTTTTAAAAATTTTATTAAAATTTACGCATTTTAAATTGACAGCACTCTTACTAGAGTTATCTACTAAACTTATATTGTGAGAATTGTTTTTATGTTTACTAGTTGTATGTGTCGCTAAGTAATATGGTTGAGTTTGCTCTTTTTAAACTGATATTGGATACAATCTTATTGCATATATGTTGGGTGTGTTTCTTTTGCTTCTTAGTATACTTACAAGAGTCATCCCTGTTTTTGCATGCATTTACACCTCTTTAATCTTTATCTTTCTCTGGAGTTTCTATGAATATAAAAATATTAAAAATATTATTTTTCAATGTTACTCTTAGTGGATATAATTATTTTTTCTGACTGAAGCTGCTACAATTTGCTATGAACAGTCTTATACATGAACCGGGTTGTAAAACATTTTCACAAGTAGTAAAAATCATATAGGTAAATGAAAACAGGCTCCCTCAGAGATCTTTTAATCTTTAAGTCTTGCTTATTGAATACATTTTAACATTTTAGAACTGGTTTTAGTGTGAACTTAGGCAGAATTGCTCAAGGGAAAATATAGCTTCTAGGCAAAAAGATTTGGAGGATAGTTCAGTGATAAACCTACAAAAGAAGAAGTCAGGGTAAACTGATTTAAACCTCTAAACCCTTTTTTATTTCAGCACCTCCTCTGGGGCAGTTGGATCTAAAATAGCAGTCATTGGGGATGCCTGGGTGGCTCAGTTGGTTGAGCTGCTGCCTTCGGCTCAGGTCATGATCCCAGTGTCCTGGGATGGAGTCCCACAGCGGGCTCCTGGCTCAGCGAGGAGCCTGCTTCTCCCTCTGCCTCTGCCTGCCTCTCTATCTGCCGGTGCTCACTCTTTCTGACAAAAAAAAAAAAAAAAATAGCGGTCATTGCTAATTGCCAACCAGTTTGTGGAGCTCTTGACAAACATGCTAAAACGGGTATTTTTTTCTCAGTGTTAGTCTTCTCTAGATATGAGGTACCCAGGGACAGAGCACAGAGCACAAAGGCCAGGAAGTAGAGAATATTGTAGAGGGGAGGAGACATACAATGAATGTGAGAGTACATATTTACGAGAAAATAAAATGTGCTCACAGTTTTGACTGTCAGAGGATGTGTAGAGGGGAACTAAGTAAGCATGAAGTGGCAAGAGTTATCTGAACAAGCTCTGCAGCTGCTAAAGCGGACCATGCTGGTTATTTCATAGTTTCCTCACTGTTTCCTGATTTTTACCACATCAGAAATGTTTAGATGTCTTGCCAGTGAAATATGATTATGTCCATCGCAAACCTATTTTCTTAAAAAGTGAAATAGGCAGGGGCGCCTGGGTGGCTCAGTGGATTAAGCCTCTGCCTTCAGCTCAGGTCATGATGTCAGGGTCCTGGGATCGAGCCCTGCATTGGGCTCTCTGCTCAGTGGGGAACCTGCTTCCCCTCTCTCTCTGCCTACTTGTGGTCTCTGTCTGTCAAATAAATACATAAAATCTTAAAAAAAAAAAAAAAAAAGGTGAAATAAGCGTCATGAGCCATGTTACTTTGTATTGCTCTTTTCTTGCTCCTTTTATTTAATTACCTATTTTCATACTAACTGTCCATTTTCAATCCAGCAGATATTTCCCTCAAATGGCACAAAAGCACTCACTGATTTAGCTTCCCCACCCCATTATTTTCCTAATTCTGAATCCTATAATATCTGTGTGATATATTTACTTCTTATCTGCATTGAAAAAAATGTCCTTTTTTAAAATTTATATAACTTCCTGTTATCTTTCATATGGTTATAATTAAGTATGTAGTTGGTTAAGATATTTAAATTTTAGGATTTTAGGATTCTATTTTAAATTTAAACTAATTCTAAGAGAAACAGAATCATGCAAGCCACTAAATTTAAAATATGCAATATTTATAACAATGAACTAATGCTTTTGTAATAAACATTATATAAATATGTTTCTATAATATTAGTTAATAAGAATATTCCCCTGGATAGCTGTACATAGTTTTGCAGAGCTAGTTTTTTGTCACTCACTTACAAAAATGGCATGCTTATGAAATGCATACAAAAATAACATTTGGAAATGCCAACTGCATAATCAATTGTTAATGACAGAGTACTGCAGTGATGTCCTTTTGTCATGCCTAGAAATTAATTTATCAAACAAAATCATTATAAACCAGACTATCAGTTGCCATTAAAATTCTATATGATTAAAATAGTAACAGATTTATTAATTGAACACAATGTATCTTGATGAAAAGTGCTATATTATCCAATGTAAGATGGAAAAAAAAAAAACCTGCTTGACTTTGAGCATCTAGAATGTCAATTTCTACTTGTAGGATTGCAATAAATTTAAACCAGTAGCAGTAAAACATGCCAAGGATTTATTTGCTAACAATTTAATACATTGAAAAAAGTATAAAGGGCATCTTGATGAGTGTAAAAATCATTTTCAATTTATGGATAGTCTTTATGTGTGTAAAATGGATACTATATTCTGCTTTCATCACCCTTTGATTAACTTACTTAATATACATTATTTCATGTAACATTAAAATATCATAAAACATGTCAAAAATATAAATAAAATGGCATGGAAAGTATTAAAAAAAAGAAAATATTTTCTTTTTTTTTTTTTTAAAGATTTTATTTATTTATTTGTCAGACAGAGATCACAAATAGGCAGAAAGAGAGAGGAAGGGAAGCAGGTTCACTGCTGAACGGAGAGCCCAATGCGGGGCTTGATCCCAGGACTCTCGGATCATGACCTGAGCGGAAGGCAGAGGCTTTAACCCACTGAAACACCCAGGCGCCCCCACAGAAAGTATTTTCAATGTTTCCACTTTCTGTTTACTAATTCTAAAATCCAGAGCAGTAGCTGAGTGTGAATAAAATGACAGTTACAGATTTTACTAATTCAGTATGATGTCAAAACGGAACTCATTCATCATACAATATTTCTCAGTAAAATATTAGTTGATAGACCAATTTCTAAAGTAATAGGTAAATGCTTGCTTCTTACTAGTAGAGCATATATTAAATAAAATTAAAGATACACATTTTAATTACCACAATTGCAAAATGTTTTTTCTTTCTAAAATTCTTTAAAAGCTCTCACATTGCTATATCTCTAGTGTAGTCTTCTGCCATTTTTGCAATTTCCATTGATCAAATTTTCTTGTTTTACCTGCCCAGAAGTTCATGACCTATGTGTCCCTATGGCATATATTAAATTTTTTTCTCAATTATTTTGATAGAAGTCAACTTTAAGAGATTTCCATTTTGAACAAATAGTATATCCTGGTCACCTGCTAACTAATGTAGAGTACAGAACCTCCTTAACCTACTTGATAAACATTACAGTTATCTCAGAGACTTCTGCTGGGCTTCAGATATTACCACTCTAAAACAAACGAAAGGTACATGAATATATTATATCATGAAAAGCAATCTTTCGTAAAACAGGCTACCTTTTTCATGTTGATGAACTGAGTAGAGTTTATGTGAAATGTTTCCCTTGTTTAAAAAGGGAAAACAAATACAATGCATAAGAAATGTAAATTGAAGCAATTACAACTTTAGTTTATGGAGCCAGACTGCCTAGACAGAGCCTGATTCCACCATTTGCTTGTGAACTTTGTTATGAACTTTATTTTGTCTTGTCTCTTCACTTATAGAATGGGAATAATTCTCTTCTCAGAGATTATTTTGAGAATACAATATACTAGTATATGTAAATGATAAAAAACCTGTGCCTAGTATAGAGTAAGTACTGCCTACTTATTAACCCTTATCCTCATGAAAGGAGTATCTGTATTTTCTTATAAATCTTTCTTCATTATTGGATACCATACATGTTCCTCTTCATTTGCTAACATTATTTTACTTGATTTAATCTGGGTCTAATATTTATCCCACATAATCTTGCTATATTATATGAATGTTAACAATTTAATTTAAATCCTAAAATGGAATAATTTGAATTTAAATAAATAAGAGATTTTCCCCTAACACTATAGTACCACTTATTTTAATTAAAAACCTGTGTAGTTTAATAAAAGCTAAAAAAAATCAATCATTCATTACTTCTTTTCAAAGTTGTAATAACAAAAATACACATTAATACTAATATAAATTAGTATTGATATAGAATAACATTTTCCCATACTTACTCAGCGCTCAGTAATTCATAAAATTTAAGGACAGTAGATGGTAAAAATACATTCTGAAAAAGTGAACAAAATTAACATTAGTATAGGATCATACTCTTTCTGTTAATATCACAATAAAATTTTTTAGCAAATTATATATGCATGCATGTGCACTTGTGTGTTTTATGGTATACCTACTGGAGTAACTGCTTTGTTTATTATGTTTTACAATCTAAATTAAATTATATTAAATACTTGATCATCTCATTTTATTTTTTTTAATTATTTATTTATTTGCCAGAGAGAGAATGAGAGAGAGTGAGAGAGAAGAGAGAAGAGCAAGGAGCTGATGTGGGATTCAATCCCAGGACCCTGGGATCATGACCAAAGCTGAAGGCAAAGGCTTAACCATCTGAGCCACCCAGGTGCCCTTGATCATCTCATTTTAAAGAATCTTTCTGGAAAAGTTCTGAAACTTCCAGAAAGAATCTTTCTAGAAAAAAATCTTTGTTATTTTTTATCAAAATAAATTTCAAGGACATCATATAATCCTTAATATGCTTTGAAAATTTTTCAGTTTGGGATCTATTCACAAATGGGACTTCAAACCAAAATGCATTTATAAAATTAAGGGTTATCCATATAATACATCACTATGATATTACAGGATGATTCTTGAATCTAGAGTCTATCTAGTCATACTAGACTTGGATTTCATTTTAATTCTTTCACTTACAATCTGTTTTACTTGAATATTCTGAACCATATATTTTTTCAAATTTAAAGAAGTAATAGAAGTAATTATCCGTAGGAAATTATCTGAGCAATAATTAATATAATCTACCAGAAAAATTTGCAGTGCAAGATTTTAAGTATATAACAGTGTCAATTAATAGTAATCATTGCTAACCTAAATGCTTTGCTATGCCAAATGTAACAAAATTCTATACAAAATACAGATCAGATGCATGTTTTATACAATGCTACTAATTAGTTTGATATGTCTGTTCTTATAATTGTCTATATTCAATCAATACTAACTGTTATGCTCATTTTTGCCACCACAAGCATATTTTTCTGTGCTTTTTTATTCATACTTTCAAAAATATTTATATAATACTTTTTGCTCTTCGCCACCTTGGTTTCTTCTTAAAAATCAAACTCATGAGACAAAATGCATTTCATCTAATATTGTGGCTACCTGTCTTTGGAAAGAACAGTAGACCAGCAGCACACATGCATTGTACTGACATGGTAGAGGTCTTGTGATTCCCAAGGGTTCTTAATCTCAACATAACAATCTCAATTATACCACATTATGTTTGCATGGTCACAGAAGTTAGCTGAGTGGTTAAAAAAAAGTTACCAGATCAGGAAACCTTCCTACTACAAATAATTTTGTTATATAGTCCCATGAAGGGATAATATCAGAATTATATGACTTTCACTTATTCTTTACTACAGCATAATTGTGTTAAATAGAGGTCATATTTAATTGCAGGTCACTCAAGAATTATGGGTCATTTGTCAATGACAGATTCAAGCAATCTTGACAAACACTCAAGACATTTGGTTCAGCACATAGAAACTCCAGCAGGACTCTCACTTTTCCCAGCTTCGGTGTATGCTCCTATATATATCTCTCTTTTGAAGCAGGGCAAAGGGTGAGCTATTAACCATGCCCTTCATCTTATCAATTACTCCTTGAGTGCCAGACTTTGTGGCAGACTTTCATGGATACAATGGTGAACAAGACAAATAGAAAAACTGTCTTCATTTAACTTGCAGTCTACTGTGGAAGTGCAACAGATAATGTTAGTAAGAGAAGTGGTAAGTGGCATGGAGGTGTATAGAACAAGCTATGGAAAGTGTCTTGAATGAGGAATAGAATTTATTTGGAAGAAGATGAGAAATATAAATGTTTCTAAAATCACGTGTTTATTCTCATAGTCAGTAATATTGGAGCTCTGCCCATTCCCATCCTCCCTGTTTTTCTCTTCACATGATCAGTCAGGTTAAATAAGTTATGGAAAAAAATACCAATGAGTTCTTATGGAAGATTTTAAAATGTGGGATAGAGATAACAAAATTCTAAAATTTAACCAACATTTAGAAAAGGAGAAAATCCTTGAGAAAATCTCATTTTCAGAAATTTTCTCATTTCAGAAGAGAAATGAGAAATAAAGACAGAGCAAGAAGAAACTAATACTATGATGGCACTTGGATAATTGACCACACATAGTTTATCAAGCCTTAAAGCAGAAGTTTTAATGTTGAGCTGCATTTAGAAAAGATATCTTCATGGTTTGCAGAAGAAGAAAATGAAAGTAAACCAATCTGCATAAATATAGGAATATAAAACCTGGTCTCAAAGCTTTTAGCCACATGCCTCAGAAAGCAGAAAAGAATTTATAATCTGACTAGTTGAGAGAATGGAGAAAAATCACTCAAGAGAAATAAATAGCTTTATCATGGGCCATGTACAGAAAAGCAACAATAGGTTAACATAAAATCTGCTTTAAGACCCATTAGATCTAACTCTAATATTAAATTTGAATGTATTTCACTTAACATAATGCCATCAAGGTCCATCCATATTGTCACAAATGTCAAAGTTTCATTCTTTCTCATGACTGAATATATTCTATTCATATATATGTGTGTGTGTGTGTGTGTGTGTATACATATATATATATAACATATATGCATGTACAT
This sequence comes from Mustela putorius furo, assembly GCF_011764305.1. Taxonomy (NCBI): domain Eukaryota; kingdom Metazoa; phylum Chordata; class Mammalia; order Carnivora; family Mustelidae; genus Mustela; species Mustela putorius. Next base: position 13,954,816 of record NW_025421322.1, on the reverse strand, counting down.
ATGTATACATATACTACATCTTAATATATATATTCAGGTATACATCTATATGTATACTGTATCTTAATATATATTATATTCATTTATATGTATATATACGTATATGTATATATGTATACATATATACCACATCTTCTTTATCCATTCATCGGTTGATGGAAATTTGCGTTGTTTCTACAGTTTGGCCATTATCAATAATGCTGCAATGAACATGGTGATACAGATGTCTCTTCAACATCCTGTTTTCATTTCATTTGGATATGTACCCAGAAGAGAAAATCCTGGATCATATGGTCCTTCTTTTTTTTAACTTTTTGAGGAATGTCAACTTTTTTTTAACTTTTTGAGGAATACTGTTTTCCATAGTAGCTGTACCAGTGGTAACAAGGATTTCTCTTATTTCACATCTTTGTCAATGCTTGTCATCTCTTGTCTTTTTGATGATAGCTGTCACTGTGGTTATGATTTACATTTCCCTGATGATTAGTGATGCTGAGCACTTTTTCATGTACCTGTTGGCCATTCAGATATCTTCTTCAGAAGAATATTATTCAGGTTCTTTGCCCATTTTTAATTGAATCATTCATTTTTGTTATTGTTGTTGTTTGTTATTGAGTTGTAGAAGTCCTTTATTATTTCTATGTGGAATCTTAAAAAAAAAAATCAAACTCATAAAAACAGAGAACAGGGGTACCTAGGTGGCTTAGCTGGTTAAGTGTCTGTCTTTGGCTCAGGTAATGATCCCTGCATCCTGAGATCCAGCAGTGGCTGGCTGCCTGCTGAGCGGGAGTCTACTTCTCCCTCTCCCTTGCCCATCGCCGTCTATCCAGCTCTCGTGTGTGTTCTAATAAATAAAATCTAAAAATCTACCAGCCACCCCCCCAAAAAAACAGAACATAGTCGTGGTTGACAAAGGACAGAGTGGGTGGGAAAAATGGGTGAAGTTAGTTAAAGGATACAAATTTCCATTTGTACGATGAATGAGTTTTGGGGAGGTAATGCACACAACGTGGTGACTATAGTTAACAATACTATTATATATTTGAAAGTTGCGGAGAGTAGATTTTTAAAGCTCTCACTGTACAAACACAAAATTATAACTAACTTTAGCTATGTGAGGTGATGTATGTGTTAACTAATCTTATTAAGTAATTATTTATAATATATAGAAACATAAAATCACTACATTGCACATCTTAATGTTATATGTCAATTATATCTTAATAAAACCAGAGAAAATAAACATAAATAAATAAATAAATGTAAATCTACACATGGTTCATTTCTTTTGCCTCAAGGTGGGAATTAAGTTGTTTTATTAAAACATTATCTTTTCATGGGTTTTCCATATATCTCATTATTTTTGGAACATGATTTAAGATTATTTCTGTGCCCTTTTTCCTTTCACAATTTGGAGAGATTGTGCCATTAAATTTTAGCTTATAAAAAAATAAGCAAGCTGCTTATTAACTATATGGCACACATTTCTCAGTGTCTCAATTATTTAACACTTAATATAATGAAACACTTTAGAAATTCCATAATAGATTTGCCTCCTATATACTTAACTGCAATACTTAAATGTGTCACCCTCGTTGCTGGTATTCAATGATATCAAATTTTAAGACCGAAGAAAACTGTGTATTAAATATTATTATTTCAGTGGTCCATGCCTTAAGCAATTTAAAGTAATGATAACTTTTCTTTCAAAAGTATAATTTCTCTGAACTTATGATTCTCAGCTTGAATTAGTTTCTGTAAATGTTTTTTTTTTTTCTTTCTCCTTTGAGGAACACAAAATACTTCTACTTTCCATACTAACATTACGACATATTTCTCCAAGCAGGTTATCTTTCCTTTTCTGGTACAGTTTAAAAATCAGAAATCTTCTATTTCCATGAAAAGAATATAATAATGTCAGAAGGCTAAGGAATAGCCTGATATATTTTCTAACTCCTTGTTTTTCTTATTATAATGAGTCAGGGTCCATTTTTTGCTGATTGACTACTGTCAGCTTTTAAGTCTCAACCCTTCCTCTTTCTTTCTGTTCCACATCTGAGCAAGCACATAAATCAGGCTGGTGCTCCCGCCTAGGATGTAAGTGGAGAATTCAAGCCATCACAGACTCTGCCCATACATGGGAACTCTCAGCCTAACACTAACACCTAAAGACCATAAAATACCCAAGCCAGTCTCATTTTCTTGCTTTTTCATACTATTTTCAGACCAGTTGGGGGGACATCCCCTTCTCTTCCTAGAATGTTTCATTGTGTAAATAATAAAACTCTTACTACCTTGCAGGTGTATGTGTGGACTCATCAGTATTGTTATCTGAACCAAATTTGAGGCAGGAGCTTCAGGGTGACTATAGGATGGCTTCAGTGCTAAAATCCAAGCCTGCCTTCATTCTCTTTCCTCAATTAGTATCCAACTTGATAGAGAAGAATAGCCCTGATTATTAGGGGAAGGAAATTTTTAAGGGGGAAGGAATGAGAACAGGCATGAATAAATGAGAGGAAAACAAAGAGAGTTTCATGGTATACTAGATTCTGATAGGTAGGCTGATGTGGGAATTCTTGGGATCTTGGGTATTTATAAATAGTATTTTTATAACAATTAAAAATGGATCTTGCTTAGAGGTAGAATCGGTTACTGGAGGATGCCAAATCAGCAGCAGGGTTTGCAGATGGTTGCTTAAATGTAGGTAGCCAGTGCTCAGTCTTGAAAGCAACTACGGTGTGGCTTCGTGGTGATAACTGCACTTTAGCTGAAGGAGGAAAAACAAACCTTCTCAGTGGGCACACGTAAGGGATGTGTCCTCATGGCACCATAGGAACTACATAAGAATCATGATAAATTATGGATTTTTATAGGTTTTGGACCATACACCATGGACTGGCAATACTGTCTTGAAAATCTATCTTAGATGATTGGAAGATAAAGGAATCCTACTATAGGACACTATATTATAGAAAACTTTGTGAACTTTGGGGGAATGAGTGAATAAAGTTAGGATATACACAGGCACATCAAAAGAACATTCATCCAAATTCTGAAGAAACTGGGGTCAACAGAAAGATGTCCCCATTTGTTCTTTGATAGTGGCCACCTAGGTACATGGTATGAGTAGCCATCACTATGGAGGCATTCAAACGATGCAGCAGAAAGCAGGAGAAACCGAAAACCAAGAACCAAAACAATAAAAAAAATAATAATACCCCATTATCTCTGTCTGAAGTTTAAATTGTAACTAACATTTTGTTACCTATCAACAGAAACTTAGAGAATAAAGGCAGCCATAGGTGTCTACCAGGATAGTCTGGACCACCCCATAGCTTGTTTGTAGATCACATGGGTCTATTAGCCATAATTCCATGTGTTTATGGGTGGATCTTAACTGAGATAGATACTCATTCTGGTTTTGTATATGTATATCCAGCAACTGAAGTAAACATCTTTAACACAAACAGAAATCTAGAACAGAAAGCATTCTATGTTGAATCTCCTACTTTTAGAGCATATGATCAAAAAATCCATTTATGACGCAGGCTTAGTGCACCAATGGGCTAAGAAGCATCATTTACCATGGATTTATATACCTTACCACTGCAAAGTGGTGATTTTTGGTAGTGCACTGATTTTTATTAGAATGGGCAAACTCCACATACTAAATTGAGGGAGGGGAGTGCTGATAAAAAATTGAAGAGATATAGGACACCTGGGTGGCTCAGTGGGTTAAGCCTCTGTCTTCCTCTCAGGTCATGATCTCAGGGTCTTGGGATCAAGTCCCACATAGGGCTCTCAGGCCAGCAGGGAGCCTGCTTCCCCCTGCCTCTCTGCCTTCTGCCCTGCCTACTTGTGATCTCTTTCTCTCTGTCAAATAAATAAATAAAATCTTAAAAAAAGAAATTGAAGTGATACCTTGGTTTGTATGTTTGAACAAATGTGTGGTAAAACAATACATGTGGTAGTAAAAGGTGACCAGCTTTGGATGAATTGCTGAAATATTGCAGGGAAAGTAGAACAAAAATGTTGGGAATGACACAGAAACTTTCATAAACATATTCCCTACATCTAATTTTTCTTATATTGTGCCTGATCCTGTGGTGATGGGACTTGGATTGCATTTTGATTTAGAGAGAAAAGATCAACTATTACCCTGACACCATGACTGTATCTCCAAATAATATCTTAAATTCCTGAGAGAATGATAGGATGGGCGGTTTCTTTTTCTTTTTCTCAGCTCAGCTGTATATCCTGAATTAGAAGTGTCTGCTTCCGCCCCTCTATTCTGACCAGTGAATGGTTATAGTATAAGCTTATATTTATCCAATTATGACTGGCAATGGATGAAGTGGTAGCATTGGGAAGTCTCATACTGCTGTTGGGCCAATGGGTAAGTCTTCTGGCTGAACCAGATGGTCTTGCCCTTAGGTGGAAGGTCTGGATTAAAATTATTGACAGGGGTGTCTGGGTGGCTCAGTTGGTTAAGTGTCTGCCTTTGGCTCAGGTCATGATACTGAGATCCTGGGATTTACCCCCACATAGGACTCCCTGCTCAGGGGAGAGCCTGCTTCTCCCTTTTCCTCTGCTGCTTCCCCTGCTTGTGCTCTCTCACTCTCTCTGTTAAATAAATAAATATTTGGGAAAAAAAAGAAAAAGAAAAAGAAAACTATTGACACATGGAAAGGAGAAGTAATTGCTGGTGGGAAGGGAGTTAGTAAATGAATAATGCAAAAATGAAAATCTAACATGCATTAGTAACTCATGAGGGATTGAAAGCAAGAGTATTAATCTTAGGTATACTGCACATACCCTTTTATAAAGTAAAATGTGACAACCGTGGCCTCCTGAATGCAAACAAAGGACTTTGTTCAACAGAATGATTGGTGGTTAAACCAATATTGGTCAACATTCTAAAATAACCATAGGTGAAATTAACATAGGTCTAGGATTTTTAGAACAAGCTGAAATTGCCTTTTAATAAGAAGAACCATACTTACTAGCCTGTACTGACCACATACAAGATATGTTATTTTGGGAGGAAGGAAAAAAAATGATGAGTACCTTGGACATATTATATATAACTGTAGCATTAAAAATGTGTAAGACAAACTCAACAGATATTTAGACAGTAAACTAGGAAACAAATAGGGGAAAGATAACACACACTGATCTAAGAGGGTCTGTTAAGCTGCTTCTCAGAAGCAAGCAAAGGTGTCTTAAGGACAATGACCTGGGAATTTGGCAGAGGAAGCATAATAAACTTGTGGGTGAATAATGATCCCATAGCTTGAGGGAATTCATAAGTGTATAATGTAATTTTCACAGGTGCTTTCTAAATGCCAAGGTCCAATATATAAACAAACAAACAGACAAACAAAAACAAATGCATCCAGCAGTGCTATTGTAAGGAATTGGTGATCTATTAAAATTATACCAATAGAAGGAAGGCAAAAATTACTTAAAGATGTGGGTCACTGGGAACACTTACTAGTACAGTTTTGTAGTGTGAAACATTGTTTGCTTGGGAGAATAATGGCTCTCTAATCCTTGAAACCTGTGAATATGTTACCTTACATGAAAAAGAAAGATATTTGGCATATATGAATAGGAGTACACACTTTGAGACAGTGACATTATCCTGGATTATCTGGGTAGAACCAATCTAAGTACATAAGTCTATTAAAGCAGAAAACTATTTCTGGCTGGATCAGAGAGATATACTGAAAAAAGAGGAGAAATATGAAGCAAGAGAGGGACACAGCCTACCACTGATGACTCTCAAGCTGAAAGCAAAGGACAAGGAGCCAAGGAATATGTGCAGTCTCAAGAAATGGGAATGCCCATAAGCTAATAGCGAGCCCCCAAAACAAAAACATGAACACACACACACAAACAAAATACAGGATCTCCATCCTACAATAAGGAGCTGAATTCTACCAATAAATCAAATGAACAAGGGAAAGGACTGTTACATAGAGCTCCCAGAAAAGAATACAGCCCTCCCAGCAACTCAGTGGTTGCTCATGGAGATTGGTATCAGACTTCTGAACCATAAAAATTTTAGGTAGTAAATATATATTGTTTTAATCTACTGAGTATGTGGTAATTTTTACTCAGAAGTATAAAACAAATACAAGATCTAGCTACATCCACAAGAGATTTACAATTCAGAATTAACTGAGACTTTGCCACTGACATAAATCAGGAGAGAGTGTTTGTTATATGAACAGGATCAGTTTTGATGATAGGGTCAAGAAAATATACTTGTAATTTTAATTGGCAAGTTTGTAATGACCATAGTCTAACTCACAATATATCTCTATTGGGTATAATGCTTATATAATTGCTATGATTATTTTGATTGATTTTAACAAAACCTTCAATAATAACAGTTATCAGTGATCAAATGTCTTGGGAAACTGCATTTAAAACCTCACAAGATATTCTTCTGATGGAAGATAATTAGAGTAACTAGTTTTTGTTAATAATCAGTTACTTCTTACATCAATTCAATTTATTGATTCATTTTACAAAGTTCAACTTTTGTAGTGGAAGAAAACAGGAGTTGTCAGGCTTTGCAGGATTAGGAATAAATTTGTGCTGGGTTATATGGTAAACTCAAATATTTCTAAAAGCCATACCTAAACAATATTAAACTATGTAATCAGTGTGTTTTTAATTATAAATAATGCAAGAGATCTAGGAAAGAGGATGGTATTGAGTGATTTAGAAATTGAACAAAACTCAGGAAGGTCACCTTTTTTTAAGACAAGGTTGGTTTAGGATTGTTTGTTCCAGCTCTTTGAAAAATGCCGGTGGAATTTTGATCGGAATGGCATTGAAAGTATAGGTTGCTCTAGGTAACATAGATATTTTAACAATGTTTATTCTTCTGATCCATGAGCATGGAATGCTCTTCCATCTTTTTGTGTCTTCTTCAGTTTCTTTCATGAGTATTCTGCAGTTCCTCGAGTACAGATCTTTTACCTCTTTTGTTAGGTTGATTCCCAGGTATCTTATGGTTCTTGGTGCTATCGTAAATGGAATCAATTCTCTCGCTTCCCTTTCTATATTTTCATTGTTAGTGTATAAGAAAGCATTTGATTTCTGTACATTGATTTTGTATCCTGCCACATTACTGAATTGCTGTAGGAGTTCTAGTAGTTTGAGGGTGGAGTTTTTGGGTTTTCCATATAATGTGTCTTGTCCTCTGCGAAGAGATAGAGTTTGACGACTTCTTTCATTTCTTTTTGTTGTCTGATTGCTATTGCTAGGACTTCTAGTACTATGTTAAACAACTGTGGTGAGAGTGGACATCCTTGTCGTGTTCCTGATCTCAAAGGGAAGGCTGTCAGCTTTTCCCCATTGAGAATGATATTTGCTGTGGGTTTTTTATAGATAGATTTTATGAAGTTGAAGAATGTTCCCTCTATCCCTATACTGTGAAGCATTTTAATCAGGAATGGATGTTGGGTGTTGTATCTTGTCAAATGCTTTTTCTGCATCAATTGAGAGGACCATGTGGTTCTTCTCTCTTCTCTTATTGATTTGTTCTATCCATTGATTGATTTGTGAATTTTGAAGCACCCTTGCATCCCAGAGATAAATCCCACCTGGTCATGGTGGATAATCGTTTTAATGTACTGTTGTAATCTATTAGCTAGGATCTTGTTGAGAATCTTGGCATCCATATTGATCGGGGATATTGGTCTGAAATTCTCCTTTTTGATTGGGGTCTTTCCCTGGATTGGGGGTCAGGGTAATGTTGGCTTCATAGAAAGAGTCTGGAAGTTCTCCATTTCTATTTTTTGAAACAGCTTTAGGAGAATAGGTATTATTTCTTTTTTGAATGTTTGGTAGAATTCTCCAGGGAATCTCTCAGGTCCTGGACTCTTGTTTTTTGGGAGGTTTTTGTTTTTGTTTAATTTTATTTTATTTTTTCAGTGTTCCAAGTTTCATTGTTTATGTACCATACCCAGTGCTCCATACAATACATGCCCTCCTTAATACCCACCACCACACTCTCCCATACCCCCACCCCATCCCTTCCAAAACCCTCAGTTTGTTTCTCAGAGTCCACAGTCTCTCATGGTTCATTCTGGGAGGTTTTTGATCACTACTTCAATCTTGTTACTAGATATTGGTCTATTCAGATTGTCAATTTCTTACTGATTCAGTTTTGGAAGTTTATAGGTTTCCAGGAATGCATGCATTTCATCTAGATTGCTTAATGTATTGGCATATAGCTGTTGATAATAATTTCTGATGATTGTTTCTATTTCCTTGGTGTCAGTTGTGACCTCTCCTTTTTCATTCATAATTTTATTAACTTGGGTCCTCTCTTTTTTCTTTTGGATGAGTTTGGCCAGTGGTTTATCAATCTTAATTGATTCTTTAAAAAAACCAGCTTCTAGTTTAGTTGATGTGTTCTACTGTATCTCGTTTCTATCTCATTGATTTCTGCTCTAATCTTGATTATTTCCCTTCTTGTGCATTGGCTTAATTTGTTGATTTTTCAGTTCTTTAAGTTGTAAAGAGAGTGGTGTATCCTGGATTTTTTTTTTTTTTTGAGGGAGGCTTGGATGGTTATGTATTTCCCCCTTAGGACCGCCTTTGCTGTATCCTACAAGTTTTGGAACGATGTGTCTTCATTCTAATTGATTTCCATGAATTGTTTAAGTTCTTCTTTGATTTCCTCATTGATCAAAACCTTCTTAAGCAGTGTCGTATTTAGCTTCCAAGTGTTGGAATTCCTCCCACACTTTTTCTTGTGGTTGAGTTACAGTTTCAAAGCATTGTGGTCACTTTGGAAAACAGTGTGGAGATTCCTTAAGAAATTAAAAATAGAGCTACCTTATGACCCTACAATTGCACTACTGAGTATTTACCTCAAAGATACAGATGTAGTGAAAAAAAGGGCCATCTGTACTCCAATGATCATAGCAGCAATGGCCATGGTCACCCAACTGGAAAGAGCCAAGATGCCTTTCAACAGATGAATGGATAAAGAAAATATGGTCCATATATACAATGAAGTATTATGCCTCCATCAGAAAGGATGAATACCCAACTTTTGTATCAACATGGATGGGACTGGAAGAGATTATGTTGAGTAAAATAAGTCAAGCACAGAGAGTCAATTATCATATAGTTTCACTTACTTGTGAAGCATAAGGAATAGCATGGAGGACATTGGGAGTTGGAGAGGAGAGTGAGTTGGGGGAAATTGGAGGGGCAGACAAACCATGAGAGACTATGGACTCTGAGAAACAAACTGAGGGTTTTGGAGGGGAGAGAGTGGGGGCTTGGGTGAGCCTGGTGGTGGTTATTAAGGAGGGCACATATTGCATGGAACATTGGGTGTGGTGCATAAACAGTGAGTCTTGGAACACTGAAAAAAAATAATAAAATTACCAAAAAAAAAAAAAAAGACAATAGATTTATTTATTTATGGATGAACTGGGACAGGTATTATATTCAGGAATACTTGGATTCATGGCCAAGCTAAGCCAAGATTACCTAAATAGTAAATCAAACTTTGAAACTCTCTGGTCCCCATGGCCAGCTTGCTTACAGAATTTAGGGACCTGTAGTTTGATAGCTTATACCTGTGTTAATTGGTTAGATGTCTGGCATGGCTGCATGACCAGTGAAGCATAAAAGGACCCACTGTAAATCATCATTAAATTTTTATAAAACCCCAGATTCTTCTTGGTGACTGCTAATCTATAGGCAAAGCACATTTTCTGAGACTTAGAAAGAATTGAATGTGTGAACCTTCACCTGAAAGTCTCCTGGGACTCTGGTCTGTGCCAGCGTTTTCTTTCTGCTTCTGTCCCTTGTCTTTCACCTGTATTAAATCTATACAAAAATACGCTCAATGGAGTCTTGACAGTCCTTTCAATTAGGCAATCCTGTGAAATCAGTATAGTTACAAGGGGAAAAAAATAAGTACACTTAACAAAAGATATCCAAGACTTTTATGGGGAAAATACAAATGTTTATAGAATAGTTAAATATAACATACATGAATGAATGATCCTGTAACATAAATATTTCAATACTCCTCTGTTGTGTACTTACTGCAATTGCAATCAAAATCCCAATAGTCAGTTCTTAAAAGAATTCAGAAAAGCACCAGGCATTGCTCACTTCCTTTTATCAGCTCAGTATACCCATCCCTCAGCTATCATAGTATTGGCCCCTGAAAGCACAGAGCTGTGTCCTTCTCTGAAGCATTGCCCTGCCCTACATGGGAGGTGCTCTGTGAGGAAGGTTGCCTTTCTTCAAAGATTAATGCACGATTTTCACTCCAGTAGTTTCCTAACCCATTAGCATTTTATTCTTAAATAAATCCTCCCAGAGATCATCAATTATTTTGGCAATTTTTAAATTTTATGTGACTTAGGCTTTTCTGTTCCCTTTTACTAATATTTTAATAGACCAATGGAAAATAATTACCCACTGCTAGGCTGATGCCAGTCCAATACAGATAGAAGTCATTTGAGTTATCTCCTTCCCAAGCACACATTGTTACAATGAATTAGTGATGGATATTCATAATTCCTAGTCATTTATATGCCAATTAATGAATCTATTCAAACATACAAATATTTATTGGCCCATTTTGGTAAATACCTACATACTGAAAAGGGGCATGTTTTACAATTTAGCTAAAATATATATTTTATTCCCCCAAATACTACAAAGGTATAAAAGTCATGGACTTTTGTATGGGTTATACAAAAGATACAATGGAATGAGCCAAATAGATGGTTTCTAAATGAAGAGATAATATTTGGACTCACTTTCTATAGAAAATGACATGTAGCCTAGGATTTTTAGATTTGAATTTGCAAAGATTAGAGGCAAAAAGCGTATTAGTACAGTAGCTCCCCACATCATGTAGGCATGTTATCATCTCACACTATCACCAAAAGAAGGGTGTGTATATATAGTAAGATATTTTGAGAAAGAAACCACATTCACATAACTCTTATTACAGTATGTCGTTATAATTTTTCTATTTTAGTATGAGTTATTATTGTTAATCTCCTAGTGTGCCTAATTTATAAATTAAACTTCATCATACATATGTACTTACAGAAAACATAGTATATACTATACCCCCTATAAGGGTATATACTATCTGTAGTTTCAAGCTTCTATTGGGGGTTTTGGAGTACATCCCCCATGTATAAAAGGGGATTACTGGGGCACCTGGGTGGCTCAGTGGGTTAAGCCTCTGCCTTCGACTCAGGTCATGATCCCAGGGTCCTGGGATCAAGCCCTGCATCGGGCTCTCCACTCAGCAGGGAGCCTGCCCCTCTCTCTCTGTCTGCCTCTCTGCCTACTTGTGATCTCTGTCTGTCAAATAAATAAATAAAATTTTTTTTAAAAAGGATTACTATACAGAAATTTAAAAAGATATAGTGAATATTTAGAGAATGGATATGATTCAGTTTGATGTATATATACAGAAAGAAGTTGGTAAGGGCTAATTGAGGTCAAACCTTAAAAAATTATTAAATTATTTCTAAAGTATCTGAAACTTTTCTTGTAGATAATGAAAAAACATTGAAAATATTTAGTAGGATATTGCTATGCCAAATTGCTGATAGTTGCCATGGATAAGACAGCCTCCTAAGCACTTTAATATAATATTTATTCAAGCATAATGAAAACAGTATAAAAAAGGTTAGACATCAGAATATAAGGACTTCACAACTTTTCCATGGTAACAGTTCAAGAGATAGGAAATAGTTTGGAGCCCGAGTTTTATGAGTACGCATTTTAATTTTCTAACTTTACTCAGTATGTTAATTTTATGTGTTCATAAAATAAAGTAGTTTTAAATTGCATTGATCAATTTTATAACTTGTGATGCATATGTGTGTGTGTGTATATATATATATATATATACATATATATATATAAAATATATACTATATATATATTCATGATACATTAATATCCAAATAGCCATACTTATATTAGAACAAACAATATATAAAAGACTGATTGTCCTAAGTGAACTGCCATTTTGCAAATAAATTCTATATTTTAAATTATTTGTGTAACTAAACAATGTTGGGCTTATTATTTAGATAGCAAGTTCTCTGACCTCCTTAATAATGTAAGGTAAGTATTATTTTGTTATTTCTTAAAAAAAACCTGACTTAACCTTCATGTGTATGTCAAACATTTCTGTTTTTGTCTTTAATCTCAAAATCTCCAGGTAATCCTCTATGGTCGAGGAATCTAGTAAAACCATGGTAAAATAGAATTATGGAAGTATAGACCTTTTTATATTTGAGATCAGGACATACTCTGGGGGAAACAGAGACAGAAATCATCTCTGGTACTAAGTATCTAGCTACAGATACTGGCTTCAGCCACTATGAGGAGCATATTAAAGAATCAAAACTCCTTAACAATATATTGCTACAAATAGTACTAAAATATGCAAAGCCTACGTCTTCTGTGTGAAATAGAAAGCATGAGTGTCTGATCTGATTCCAAAATTTGAGAAGCTGTGTGGTGCCCAAGAAACACCACATCTCATTAGTAAGTAATTATAATTGTTTAAAAATAAAATAAAAATATGATTTTTTCCTTCAAATTGTATATATTTATATATATTTTTCAAACTGGTATTAGGTCATTACAAACGATTTTAATGCTTCACATAAAGAAAAAATAATGTTCTAGTGAGGGTGAGTAGCAACTGTAGTCCTCAAACATTTCCTGTAGAAGAACAAAACAGTACTATGGAAAACAGCTTTTATTTTTAAACTTAAAATACATTTACCATATGATCCAGCAATCCTGCTCCTATTTACCACGGATAATGAAAATGCATGTTCACACAAAAATATGTATGCGAATATTTAGAGCAACTTTATGTATAATTGTCCCCAAAGAGGAAGCAAACCAAATATCCTTCAGTTAGTGAGTGAATAAAGTGAATATACAATGAGTGAGTGAATATACAATGGGGAAGAACTCAGCCACCAAAAAGAACAAATTGCTGATAGATGCAACCGCCTGGATGAATTTCAATGCATTAGGATAAGTGAAAGACACGAGTCTTAAAGAGCTTCCTACTATATAATTCTTTTATATGACCTTCTCAAAAATGGTGAAATCAAGGGCAGAAAGCAAATCAGTAGAGGTAGAGGAACCACCAAGAAGCTTCAGAGCGTTGATACCAGAATCTAGGAAGTGGCTCTGTGATGTTCCCTTCAGTTACTGATACCATGCTGACCCAAACCAGAAGGTAAAGAGCGCTTACCCTCCCGGATGCCTTCCCATCTGCAACAAACAGCTCCCAGTGTCAGAACTTACCTGGAGATTAGGAAGGGCTTCTAGAAAATATAGTTTTCAGGGTCCCAGCTTTCTGTACCCAAATTAAGTGGAGTACAAAAGGGTGAGAGAAAGGAAACAATCAAGTTAGCTACACACAAAGTTACCTTATGTTTTCTGGGGGTTTGCAAAAAAAAAAAAAAAAAATGTCCTATCACCATGTAACAATTGAAGAGGGAGAGAAAGTATTCTTTTGGTTGGAAAGGTTATTCCTAATTTAGATATAAATTCAAAATAGGTCATGGTGTATATGTGAAGAGAATATTTTCTTATTAGATTCTTAAAAATATATTGTCACTGGGGCACTGGGTGGCTCAGTGGGTTAAAGCCTCTGCCTTCAGCTCGGGTCATGATCTCAGGGTCCTGGGATCGAGTCCCGCATTGGGCTGTCTACTCAGCAAGATGTCTGCTTCCCCCTCTCTCTCTGCCTGCCTCTCTGTCTACTTGTGATCTCTGTCAAATAAATAAATAAAACCTTTATATATATATATATATATATATATATATATATAGTCACCAGTAATACTGGAAATCATTTTTTAGAATAAAATATTTCTTTACTGTTATATTTAGAACCAAATTATGATGCCATGGATGTAAATGTCCCAGACTACTTTAGCTGTCACGGAAATTTTATGTACTGTAATAAGACTGTTCTTTACAATGTATTTAAATCTCTTTTTCAAGAAAAGGTATATAATTGAAAGGCAAGAAGGTGTGAATGAATGTGCAGTAATTGAGTGTAAGTGTAGTAGTTGAAAGAATCTGGTAAAAGTCATGAGTATTGCCACAGAAGCACTGTGCTCCACATGTGAAACTTTAAACTCCAGATTTTCTCCTTTATGCACCTAGCATGTTTCTGAAACTCATCACTAGGAAAGAAACACTGTTTCCATTCCTAGTTTGGATTTCTTCTCCTAATCTGAATAATGAGAAGTCTCACAGGAGTGATTACAGAACATATAAATTAGAAAGATTTTTGTTTTTACCTCTTCAAAGTCTCTTAAGATTAATCTGAGTTTTGATGTTGACAAATGGTCTGTTTTTAGAAACTTCTGGTGTTGACTCGCTACAATGAAGAAGAAAAATCCACAAAAGTACATCGGGTTGCCTCTGTAGTGTTTGGTAATCAGATCTGGGTTGTTCCACATGCAAGCCTTCTGCCTATAATATCAGTTAGGCAAACTCCAAATTAGTTACAAATAAAGACTTTCTTTTTCCCCCTGCAGAGTTCCTTTCTATATTCTATTGCCCATATATTCTGTCACTGAATCCACACTGATTTTGGTACAAATCTATTAAGTAAAGCTATGTTCATCTTTTTTTTTTTTTAATTAAATTTACTTCTTTTCAGCATAACAGTATTCATTATTTTTTTCACCACACCCAGTGCTCCATGCAATCTGTGCCCTCTATAATACCCACCACCTGGTATCCTGACCTCCCACTCCCCACCCCTTCAAAACCCTCAGATTGTTTTTCAGAGTCCATAGTCTCTCATGGTTCACCTCCCCTTTCAATTTCCCCCAACTCCCTTCTCCTTTCTAACTCCCCATGTCCTCCATGCTATTTGTTATGCTCCACAAATAAGTGAAACCATATGATAATTGACTGTCTCTGCTTGACTTATTTCACTCAGCATAATCTCTTCCAGTCCCATCCATATTGCTACAAAAGTTGGGTATTCATCCTTTCTGATGGAGGCATAATACTCCATAGTGAATATGGACCACATTTTCCTTATCCATTCGTCCTTGAAGGGCATCTTGGTTCTTTCCACAGTTTGGCAACTGTGGCCATTGCTGCTATAAACATTGGGGTACAGATGGCCCTTCTTTTCACTACATCTGTATCTTTGCGGTAAATACCCAGGAGTGCAATTGCAGGGTCATAGGGATGTTCATCTTAATAAAAAGATTCAATTTAAGATAGTTCTGAATAAAAGTCAACATATTTTAATTCACTAAAATTTTTTTTAAAGATTTTTATTCATTTATTTGACAGAGAACACAAGTAAGCAGTAAGCGCCCCACACTAAATTATTTTAAAAAAGGAATATGGGGGTGCCTGGGTGGCTCAGTGGGTTAAAGCCTCTGCCTTTGGCTCAGGTCATGATCCCAGGGTCCTGGGATGGAGCTTTGATTTAGGCTCTCTGCTCAGCGGGGAGCCTGCTTCCTCCTCTCTCTGCCTACTTGTGATCTCTGTCTCTCAAATAAATAAATAAAATCTAAAAAAAAAAAAAAAAAAGGATTTGAGGGGGCGCCTGGGTGGCTCAGAGGGGTAAGCCTCTGCCTTCAGCTCAGGTCATGGTCCCAGGGTCCTGGGATCCGGCACCACATCGGGCTCTCTGCTCTGCAGGAAGCCTACTTCCTCCGCTTGGAGCTCTCTGCCTGCCTCTCTGCCTACTTGTGATCTCTCTCCCTCTATGTCAATAAATAAATAAAATCTTTTAAAAAAAAAGGATTTGAGATTAATTCAGTTTAATAATTACAGATCAATGGAGGCAAAAAAGACAAGGGCACAAATCATTTATTAAAATGTAGAAGTTGCAGCTCTTCACCGAGGTAGAAAGAGATACGATGCTAGAGACAGCTCTTGAGATGATTGGTTGTGCTTAATATTTTTGTTAAACTTGTAATGCAGGGCCATTGGTAAGATTAGGATCCAGAGTACCTAGCTCCATAGCAGGAGAAAGGAAAGAATGTATTGATTAGTCAACATGAAGAATGTTTCAGAATGACAGTGATAAATAAAATATTTCTGTAATCAATGATAAAATGCTTCAGGAAAGCATATATCTGTAATTGCTGGTAAACATAATTTTTAACATTTAAACATTATTTTTCCATTTTAAAATGGAAAAATAGATATTGATACTAGGCTTTCATGCATCTACCAAGAATGCAAAGTCAGTGGTAGTAAAAAACACTGGGATGATTAGTAGGGAAGAAACCCCTATTAACAGTATTGAAATGGAGCTAATAGTCTAAATAAAGCCAGAAAGATAGATAGAAAGTACAAAAAAATGAATAAGTTCATCAGAGTGGAAAATATACATTCCTTAGAGATAGGAGACATTACATTATACTAAATTTATCTTTCTATCTATATGTGTATGTGTACATGTATATATGTTTATTGGTAGAACTGTTTTCATTTTTATAATTTACACTAGTAATACTATTTTTATTTTTAATTTACACTAGTATTCCACTGGTTTACAAGTTTCTCAAAAGCAAGGATGAGGTATGCCTTTGAGTCATTCAAATCTCTGCACCCAGTTTAGTTCCTGACATGTATATTCTCGATGAGTGTTTGTAAAGTGATTAATGTAAAGCATAAGGAATCTCAAATGCAGTCACAGATTGAAGTTAGCATATTCTCTATTAACACAAGTGAATGTTCATTAAGACAATGAGAGACCATTGTTAAAAATATGAATGAAGAAATCTGGTTTTGAAGTACTCACAATTTCAAGATTTCTGTCATATGTGTGTGCATGATGTGGATAGATGATAGATTGATAAATAGATGATAGCTAGCTAGCTAGATACCCTTATATCCTCTATAAATATGTGATAAGCATGCACACAGATTGACACGCATACAGTGCCATATGATGAGTGATATAAAGTGAGGTGTACTTGATTATATATTGACAAAAATACGATCATCTTCTTTGATATATCAGAATAATGGTAGAGTTACTGTGAATGAGCAATTTACTAATTTACTGAAGAGTCAGGAAACGTTAGTCTACACAGAAAAAACAATTCTAGGAAACAGTAGAGGTATTAAAGTTTTGTGTCATCAAAGTCTTATACCATTTTGTGCTTTTTTTTTTTTTTACCTATAAACAAATAAGACCCACAGAGACATTTTTGATGGATGGATAACATGAATAGTTTTACATTTTATCAAAATCATACTGAATTAAATATGCAAAAAAGAGAGAACTTTGTGAGACTGAATTCAGGAAACTAAGTTAAAAGCCACTTAATATAGAATGAAAAAGAGATGATTTATTTGTTAGAGCACACTGGACTACTCTAATTTTTGATGATATAAATGATTAGCTATGAACTTTCATACTTTCAGGGAATCATATCTAGTTAGAGAAGAAAGATTCACACATGGAAATAATTGGGAGCAATTTAAAGTAGTATGTAATTAGTGTCATAGAGTGAATAATCCAGAATATTTTTAATCATTTTTGAAGTATTTACCTATTTATTTATGCTAATAATTTCAAGTATGTTATTTGCTTAAATCAAAGTAAGTACTAGAAATATATAAAAACTTGAGTGTTAACTTTAAGGCTACTGACTAAAATGTTGTGGAATACAAAGTAGACTATCATATCAAAAACCTAAATAGAGTCATATTACTGGTAATATATTATAGAATGTCAAATGACTTTGATAATAAAAATTTCTGATTTTTGCTATTACATATGAAGGTATTGTCAAGATTAAGGGGAATAAACAATTATAATCATCTGCCATGAAATTATGTTTAACAAATTCCTTAAGGTGATTACTACTAAAGTGCTACTAAGAAATATTTTAGAAGAAGGTAGGACAAATATAATAAACCCACCTAAGTAATGTTACAGAAAATAATAATGATCAACTTTGAGCATCACAAATGACAAATATGCAAATTATTAAATATTTCATTTACTAACAAGTTTAGGAATTTTGATGAAATTCCAGTATATTGAATAATTCAACTACAGTTTTAATGTGAATTATGTGCACATGCAAAATATGTGTACATTATGTGCATATGCATATACATATATATCAAATATGTGCATGTTTATACATATATTATGTAATAGTATAGTTATGGAATCATCTGCCTTCATTTTGATTGTAGAACACGTACTGTGCCCACATACACTCTTAGTCATCTCCCTCTTGTGCAACCGGTTGCTAAATGGTATACATTTGTGAAAAATATCCACATCTACTACAAAGAAGTGTTTCTTTTGTTCTATTCTGCAGTTGTCATGGGTTAGAGATTATTACTTTTCTATTTTCTACATCAAAAAATAATGATTATAATATCACACCTTCTGTCAGGGTTGTTTGAAAAGTGAAAGTCAATAAAAATAGAATGCTTTATAAATGCAAATTGATTAAACTTTTATGTCAGAAGCAATAGATATTATCACCCGATTTATAACTATGAAACTGAGCTGGTACTTCTCATTTGATGGATCTAAATTTTACTCTGAAAAAGCTGCAGGAAAACCATCTAATTTTAAACACCAAGCTTGAAATGGTTCTGTGGCCAGGTACTCTCTAATGAAGAGGGCAGGCAAACTTCCAGTCTTCCTGGGAGAAGGCTGAAGGGATGGGGTTCTTTGGGGTTCTTTTGACCAATACAGTATGAATATTTCTAGCAGACATTTGCATAGAACTTAAAATAATTTTATGGACAACGTTCCAAGTAATTACCAATATTACTTCATTTTATCTCTTAAGAGTTCAATGAAAGTTACCTATCTTGTTAAGATAATCCTTCTACATATACTTATTGGTTAAAATTCAGAGACCCCAAATATTTGATCTTTCAAAAGACATAAGCATAAGTCAATGTAACCAAAAAAAGTGATATTACCTTCTTAGTATCACTCAAGAAGATTCATTCTGCTATGAAAATTTGAAAAATTTTTGGCAACCCAACAGTTTTAGGTGAGTGCAGTTGCAGCTAACAAAAAAGATATTAATACAGTAAACCACAACAAAGATTTTTTCGTTATTGTCTTCTTCAAAAGAATGTTTCCAAAATGAGTGAAGAAAATATTAAATAATTTTCTGAAATATAGAAGCAGCTTATTTCTTTTAGAAATGGTATTATATTTTGGCTCCTGGTTGTGCTTATTTATGAAGAATTTACCTACTTCAAGTAATATAGTATTTTATTTATGAACTTCTGACATGGCAGAGAAAAATTAAAAAGAAAGATTGCCAGTTGTCTAGTTTGTGTTGTAGGATAATGGCTTCCTGTTGTCAAAGAGAACCTAGGGTAAAGGAACAAAACAAAATTGAAGTTGATATATTTGTTTTCATATGGGGAAAAACTTATAACTTTTGAAAATTGTATTACAGTGATTTCATTTCTCTTATACAAAATACTTGTTCATGCAGATATTCCCATGTTGTCTGATCCATGCTAATATAATAGGACAAATTGATCATTGTGCTCATACTCAGAAATTGAATTTTTATTGGCTTGAAGAAAGGATTGGGCATTCACATTTTTATATAGTTGAAATTGTGAGGACACGAAAACACAGTTTACAAATCCAGGATTGCAGAACTTTGTTTTACCTTTTTATCTCTGATCATGCATCTTCCCTTGATCCCTTCATTTCACATACACTCCTTTAGCAGGAACTTACTTTGGTTTTCTGGTTTTCTAATCTAAGGACTTTTGAAAATATTCTAGTTCTAGAAATAACCTTAGCAACAGAAGACAATTACTACCCTCCTTTCCTTGTTTTTCTAGAACATAGGCCTTTAGGTAGTCTCCATCTACTCTCAAAACAAGAGAAACAAATCATTAAGAATGCATTGTTTACTTCCATACCCCCAATGCATTGCTCTACAGTTGATATATTTATTTTTTATTTTTGTGTGTGTGTTGCTTTCCTATGTTGTCCTGTCTGAAGGCAGAAGTCAGGTCTAGTCTTACTGTTTAATATCTATCTGCATCCGGTAAACATAGAATAAAAATATGTAATAGACAAAATGGAATTTTTTAATAATTTTAAAGAGTATTGATAGATAGAGATGATCTATGATTCTTTCTGAGTAAAAATAGCCAGGTATCTATGTGACTATAGTTGAAGTGCAGTAAAACAATGAGAAAAATGGATCCATTTGGTAATAGATGACAGCAACTCCAGGCACTGATTCCCTCCTGGCACCTCAAGGTTTGTTTTTTGTTTTTGTTCTTGCTTCTTCATTTGTTTTATGAATTGGTTGGGTTATTTTAGTAGTCTATTTTGTGAAGTGGGGAGACCTCAGAGTTATTCCTCGGACTGCATAGCCTTGAGTATGTGCAGTCAACCTGGGATGGGCATGGTTTTAGCAGGGTCTTCTTTGACCCTCTCTTTCCTTCATCTCTTTTACACTGTCTGCATCATTTGATGTTATGCCCAGCACATTAAGCTCTCCTAACTGCAGCTAAATTGTTTCCATAGTGCCTGGCTGTCCATTGCTCATCTGTCAGATCCAATTAAATTTGAGCACTGCTAGCTTATGAGTCCAGTCTTTGCAGTTTGTTCTGGCTCCTGGAAGTTTTTTCTTAACTATCTCTTTTCCTAGTTCTTCTTGGTGTACTGGTTGGGCTGTGATTTAGTCTGTACTTTACAAAGACACCTTTTTCCTTATGAACCATGTCTCCTTTGGGGAAAGTGATCTAAACAAATATTCTGGGTGTTAAGAGATTGTTTGGGGGGGGTATTGGGTGCTCTGGTGTTCTCATTTTTCTTCTCGCTGGAACCTCTGGCTTATGAGTGTGCTGAAGAGAGACTATTTGGAGCCATCATATTTTGGGTCTGCCATGTCTCAGACAGAAGCCCTATCCTATAGGGAGAGGCTCAGTGGAGGAAAGGAGTCACTGATCTCACAGCTTCACGGACCATGAATTTAGCCTTTCATCTTAGAGATGGAAGGAATAAGAAATACATACAGCCTTTCTCTCCTAGAGAAATATGTTTAAGTCTTGAATGGGAATGAGAGGAAAGGGAACCTCTCTTTTTCAGCCAGCTCACCAGAGTGGAGGTTTCATTCAGTTGAGCTGATTTTAAATGGGGGGCCTCAAATGTTACAAAATCTTGCTGCTTTTACTGAGCTTTATTAGCTTTCTTGAAAAAAAATAAATATTAATTTTCTGTGTACCCTTGGGACATTTTCCAGAGGCTCTAAATGGTTGGGGGTTTGTTTTGTTTTGTTTTTGTTTGTTTGCTATAGTTCTGTTTTGTTTTTCAGCTCTGATTTTTTCTCTTGGGAGTGGGTCTATAGAGCTGCTCATTCCTTTCACATCCTGGAAGTGGAACTTCAGCCGACTGAGATTCTTATTTTAGTTATTGTATTTTAGATATAAAATTTCCATTTTGTTATTTTTTTTTAACATATCTGTATTTCTTTGCTGAGGCTTTCTATTTTTAAAATTTGTTTCAAACATTTTTATAGTGGCTCACAGGCATTCTTATCATTACTGGTCTAGAGGTTTTGTCATACTTCTAACATTGTCTTCTTTGTCTTAGTGTCTATTGACTACCTTTTTCCATTTTGTTTGGAAAACTTACTGGTTTTCAGTATGATGAGTGATTTTTAATTGAGGTGTGACCATTTTAATATTATATCCTGAGAGTATGAATCTTACTAAAATTTTTGGTTTTAGCTGGATTTCTCTGACAACCCAATGGCTGAGGGTAGGAAGATATCACGTCATGACTGCCAGGTTCCCCCTTAGCTTTTGTTGACCCAGGAGGGGTTCTGAAATAACTGCGGTGGTAGAAGTGGTGCTCTGGCTCCCTTCACTGTCTCTACTGACACTATAGTGGGCTGGTTCCCTTACAACTAAGGGATAGAGAAAGTCCTGCATTTCTACTAGGTCTCTTTCCATATCACCCCGGTCATAGGAGAAGGGTGCCTCAGTACTGCTGGCTGGGAGGGAAGATCCAGTCCCCATGTCGTCTCTACTAACAGTGAGGTGGTGGGCTTTTCAGTGCCAGTTGGCATAATTGTTTTACCTCCCTACTTCACCCTAATAGAAGTCAGGGTTGGGGCTCTCATTCCATCCTCTTCAGGGTAGAAGTCTAGGTTTCCTACTAAGCCTTGTTGTGGATGAGGTATTTTCAACAGCTTTTTCTTTAGTGTTTGGCTGTAGTAAAACAGTTACTGTCTAAATATCTTTTTTCTTGCTTGGCTGCCACATTTTTGATCATTTGGCTATAGATAATAGGTTTTTGTTTAAGCTTGTTTTATCTTGTTCTACTGATGTTCCTGGGTTGCCAGCTTCTTAGGTCAGCATCAAGATATAAAAATAAATAAATAAATAAATAAATAAATAAATAAATAAATAAATAAAATATGTAACAGAGAGAATTTCCAAGTATGTTGTTCCTTGAATACCAAGGTCTCTATCCTGTCTGCCTTTTTCTTTCTACATTTTGACATCTCCTATTATTTTTTTAATATATAATTGCCAGGATTTATAGTTGTACTTAGCAGCAATAGGAGTATGTCTACTCCCATCTTTTGAGAACTGTTCATTCATTCTCTGGAGGGGAAATAGTTTTGGGCTACAATCTATTAACTAGGTGGGTTTGGGGATGCTAACTGCTACTGAACTGGCTGTAAGTCTCATAGTTTTTATTGTTATATAATCCTCCGGAACCTTTATCATCTTGACATTCATTATTCATTATTTGTCACTCTTATCAGTAACCCCTTAAAATTCTACTTTCTCTTTGTTCCTGTGATTTCACATTATCCTCATTTTTCTTGAGGAATGCATTTTCCCCAAATGAATCGTTCAGTGTTTCTCATTTATCTTTAGAAATAAAGAATATTTGAAAAGGAGAAACTTAGAAATAATTCTAACAAAATTGAGTTGTTAAATTGAGGTCCAGATGATATTCTAATTTTCTTGGATCTTTCTAATATATTTTTACAGACCGTATTAGTGACCCCCTTTTCCTAAGATCAACCAAACCAAATTTTTGTTGCCTAAAATTCTATCTTCAATACCTAAGGTATTCAAAAAGTGCCTTAATTCCAACTTCATCAGCTCATTGTCTTTATATTTCCATTAAGTGGTTGGGATATTCTATCCAAAGTGCAAATCTTACCATCCAACTTTATATGACATCCTTTCATGAGCCCTCATTAATTTTATGATTCATTCCTTATTTCCTAACATGTGATACAACATTCCCCGTCAATACATTTTGCATAATCAATTGAGTACAGTTCTGGTATCCACATTTCTGAAAATTTTTGGCAATTTTGTCTTATAGTATCAGCTCTTTGCCCATCTAAGTCATAGTAACATATTAAGATTGGGTATAATGCCCTCTCTAAACAAAATTGTTAACCTCATCCCCCAAATTTGGATATATATGCCCTCTGTCTTTTCTCTGATATCATTGTGGTGATTTCTGTATTATCACATTTAACAAATAAACTCTCTTTATAAGGTATGTGTAATTCAGTGTTTGTTGTTTAAAAGGCACTCAGTATTGCTTAAATGAATGAAAACAATATTAGAAAAAAATACCTACAAAATGACTTGAAAATCAACACTTATGTTATCTATACCTGAATACCAATAGCCAACTATTAGAAGATTGTTCAGAAAATCTTATTTAGATCTGAGATGTATTTTCTTGCCACTTTTGTGAAGCAGCTCCAAAAGTGCCTCTCAATTTTTTTGAACAATAAATAGCTTTTGGAAAATGATATGTTAGAAATCATTCCACAGTAATTGTTTTATCAATGTTGAATAACAGACAAAGTTCTAATTTCAGTTTGTAGGCTCACAACTGGTGGGACATCTGAAGGGCATGATAGAAGGAATTCTGAAAGATAAAATGTTACTCACTTGTATAAAGCTATTGAATCCGCTGACCAAAAGGCAAAGAGGCAGTATTGCCCATGGCAGCAGTAGCCCGGGAGTAATAGCAGAGCTTCAGGAGGCACTGTGACCAGCAGTGCATGCTTATCTTGTCACAATTTGTCAAATATTTCCTGTCATTTTTCCACAATTTGAAAATATCATGACATTTTGGATTGAATTACAGGACTCATTTCTAGCTTACTCTCGAACACCCTGAATTTATGGATTGATGTGATGTATTTCTGACACGTAGTTTGTTTGTTCTTTCTTTCTTCCTTTCTTCCTTTTTTTTTTTTTTTTGGTTATATGATTAATGTCAAACCTTTATAATCTACTAAGCTCATAAAAGGAACTCTAGGCTTCATTTGTTCCTGGTAAATTTCAAATTCTTAATCATTGCAACATAACTTTTCCAGAATAAAATTCAAGCTTAGGACATAATGAATATCAATATAAATTGTGAAAAAATAGCATAGATAATTAAAACTTACACATTGATAAATTTTCTGTTAAAAATATCATTAAGTATTAGAAACCACTACTTCCCACCCCAAAATATTAAAACTTTTCTATAGCTGATATAACACAATTCTCTAAAACATTCTCTTCCTAGTTTATTCTACCATTAGGATAAGGAGTAATGATCTTATTGGCTATGTACAAAGAGAACATGAAGAGAATCAAAGAAAACACTAAATCCATAAATATATTATTAACTCTGCAATATAAAGAATATAAGTATTTGTCTTTTTTAGTGTAGAAGTGGTAATTCAGTTCAGTATGAAATTACTAAAGTGTACTGCTTATTCATAATTAGATACTGCCCTTAAAGAGTTTTTTAAAGATATTTCTTGTAAGATTTTATCACTTAATTTTTATTGAGAAAAAAGCTATTAAATCCACTTAGGTAAATATATATACATTGTACTTTTGTTTTAATGCATTTAAATAGCTTGAGCTTTTACTTCAAAAAAAATTTTTTTTTTAACTCTTGCTACTGTGTCTGAGAAATTCAGCATTGAAAAAGGGCATTTCAGGGCACCTGGGTGGTTAGTCACTAAGTGTCTGCTTTCAGCTCAGGTCATGATCCCAGGCGCTTGGGATCAAATCCAGCATTGGGCTCCCTGCTTGGTAGAGAGCTTGCTTCTCCTTCCCCCACTCCCCTATCTTGTATTCCCTCTCTCACAGTCTCTCTTTCTGTCAAGTAAATAAAATCTTTAAAAAAAAAAAAAGGATATTGCAGTTAGTCTAAAGGTTGCTATAATTTCTCCAAATTCAATAAATAATCCTTAAACATTACGATGTTGCTTTTGTTGCATATACTGTATGTGTCTTTATTAGTAATAGACTCATAATAAGACGTGTGTTGATCAAAAAATGATTGCGTACTAGATGGTCTATATGCTCAATTTATAGCTTATTTCTTTGATCAATTTGCAAGTAATCCTGGCCCAATGGGGAAATGTAAATTAAAATAATATTTTGACTACTTTTTTACTCTTTGCAATTATTCAACAAGAATTTCAAGTTGAATAAACATGTCACAAAATTAAAAGTGCAAGTGACATAGTTATCTAAAACCTTGAAATATGAGTAAAATAATAATTACAGATATATGCACTGACTAAAGAAAAGTGTATTTGTCTATTTTGAAGTTCCCATTTGTAAGCGTATCTTTTTAAGTTTTTATTTAAACTCCAGTTAGTTAACATACAATGTAATATTAATTTAGGTGTACAATATGGTGAACCAACACTTCCATACAACACCCGATCTCATCACAACAAGTGTACTCCTTAATACCCATCACCTATTTCACCTATTCACTCCCAACCACCTCCCCTCTGGTAACCATCGGTTTGTTCTCTATAGTTAAGAGTCAGTTTCCTGGTTTGCCTCTTTCTCTCTTTTTTTGTCCTTTTGCTCATTTGTTTTGTTTCTTAAATTCTACATATGAGTGAAATCATATGGTATTTGTCTTTCTCTGACTAACTTATTGCACTTAGCACAATGCTCTCTAGCTCCATCCATGTTGTTGCAAATGGCAAGATTTCATTCTCTTCTATGGCTGGAACACATATATATTTATTTATACTTGATTTATTTTTATTAAATATATGTTTATTGTATATTTATATATAAATATTTATTATATTTTTATATTTTATTTATATTTTATTTCGTTTATTTGTTATATATTTATAATAAATATATTTATTATATATAAATATAGATATACATATCACTTCTTCTTTATCCATTCATCAAAGAGGGTGTTGTGATGAGCACTGGGTGTTGCATGTAAATGTTGAATCACTAAATTCTGAATCACTAAATTCTGTACCTAAAATTAATATTAGACTGTATGTTAACTAACTGAAATTTAAATAAAAACTTGAAAAAATGGACAGAAGACATAAATAGACATTTTTCCAAAGAAGATACATAGATGACTGACAGACATGTGAAAAGATGCTCAACATCACTGATCATTAGGGAAATACAGATCAAAACTACAAGATACCACCACACACCTGTCAGAATGGTTAAAATAGACTAAACAGGAATCAATAGGTGTTGGTGAGGGTAAAGAGAAAAAGGAACCCTCTTGCTCTGTTGGGGGGAATGCAAACTGGGGCAGCCACTCTAGAAGATAGATGGAGGTTTGCCATTTCTTAGGATTTTAAAATTTTTCCTTTAGAAAGAAAAATCAGAGAAAAATGAAAACAGCGATCATTACACAGAATACAAAAAAATATATATTATTTATTCAGAGGATTTTAACCTTTATAAACATTTTAGTTTTTTATGTAATCTGCATTACTTGTAGACATTAAAATGATGATTCTTGGTTAATACATTATTACTATTAAAATATTCCGTAAAGATTTCTAAATCTCTCGAGCATTCAGCTCATAAATCTAGGTGATATTAATCCAAAATTTACTAAAAGAGGTCATTTTTTCAAGTGCCATAATTCTGTTCCTAAGCAAAATAAAATGAGGACTTTTTCACACAAACTGTAAGAAAACTGTCTTCATGAATCTGTAGTGTTACATTGTGTTTATAAATTGTAAAGTTGTAGAATTTGTAAATTAAGTCATAAATATGGCTTTAATTTCTACATATAATTTATTGGTAACGTAAATGTGACATTATGCTCACTATACCAGGGGAAATTCATTTTTATAAGCCATATGTATGTGTGTGTATCACATATAATGTGAATTACTAGAATTTTTTAATTTTAATTTCTTATTCCCTCTAGATTGATTTTGATCCTACAGTTATTGATAATTTAAATGAACCATGGGGAAGTGATTGACCATTAAAATGCTTCACATCAAAAATAGTTCTCAAGATTAAGAAAACACTTTGATTACTTTTAAAACATTTGTAAGATGAGAATAAAAGTACCCGATACTGTGACTTTTTTTATGTTTTCATCAAACATATGTGTATCACCAACCGTTATGTAAGTGTGTGTTTCCATAGTACAAAAATCTCTTAAAATATCTTTAGGTCTGACTTTAGAAAATTTCATCATTTAACTGTATGTGATGAAATAAATATTTTTTATCAGTTTAGAATGTTATACTATCTTAAGCTGCTCATACAAAGTTTAAAAAGAGGAGGACATTTTGATTAGTAATTGAAAGTCATTACTATTGGATTCTCATGTTTATATTGTTATGAATGTATATTATTTCAGCTTTACACACACATTATGAGTAGCCCAATGAATCAAAATCATTTTTCCAATTTTTTTAAAATTTTAAGCAGCTTGACTAAAATATATCTCTAGAGATGTGTTGTCTGCATCTGGCACATTTCTGAGATAATTCACCTGCAAAAATAGTTATAGAAATGATTATAAATTATTTTGAAAGAACTCTGTATTTTAAATAAACTAAATGAAAATATTCACAACCCTTTTATTGTCAAACCACTGAAACAAAATGGGCATGGTACTTTTACTCAATCACATTTCATTTTTCCCAAGTTGTAAATAATGTACTATGTAAATATTTCCAAGCACTTCATGCATTAACTATTTGTAGATTGAATGAATGAATGAAATAAACTGTTCAGAGCTTTTACTGAAGGATATTTAAAAAAAAAAAAAGCATTTCCTGTAAGGAATTAGCTGTGTGTGTGTGTGTGTGTGTGTGTGTGTGTATCCATCTTTAGTTCTTCATCTGTCAATGGATTTTAGGTTGTTTCTATGTCTTGTCATTGTGAATAATGCTGCAGTGAATGTCAGAGTGCAGATATTTCTTTGAGATAGTGATTTCATTTCTTTCCAATATATACCCCAAAGAGGGATTGCTGGATCACATGGTAGTTCTATTCTTAATTTCTTGAAGAACCTCCATATTCATTTCCATAGTGGTGGAACCACTTTGCATTCCCACCAGCTGTGCACAAGGAATCCACATTCTCCCCAAAGTTTATTTTGTGTTTTGTTTTGTTTTGTTTTGTTTTACTTAATAACAGCCATTCTAAGGAAAGTGAGATGATATCTCATGTGGTTTTGATTTGCATTCCTCTGATATTAGTGATGTTGAGTGCCTTTTCATGTATCTGTTAGCCATTTGTATATCTTATTCTTAAAAAAAAAAAAAAGTGTATTCAGATCCTCTTTTCATTTCTCAATTAGATTATTTGGTTTTTGCTACTGAGTTGTATAAGTTCCTTATCTATTTTAGATATTAACCCATTATCAGATATATGATTTGCAAGTATTTTTTCCCATTTCGTAATTTACCTTTTCATTTCGCTGACCATTTCTTTTGCTGTTCAGAAGCTTGTAATTTGATATGGCCCCACAGGTTTATGTTTGCTTTTATTGCCTATACTTTTGGTGTCTTATCCAAAAACTCAGTTTAGATATATATATAGTATTTTTTTTAATTATTATGTGCCAGTCTGGGATATAGGCAAAAAGAGAAAGGCAAAATAAGGTATCTTAAATCTTCTTTTTATTCAAAGTCCTACTCTTTCAAATCACCTTTTCATTCAAATAATGAATGTCAAATTTGTTTTTTGTACACTTTAGTGTCATGATTGTGTTAATGATGCAGCACTTCTTAAAATAGTATCCTACATTCTTTCCAGGATTATCTTTCAAGCAGCAATGACAACTATTTGCAAGCTTGAATGCAAGTATATATATATACATATATATGTATTTATATATGTATATATACAGTGAAAACTATGGTAGGTCTTGATCTACTGTCTAGGTAATAGCAATTAAAACATGCATTCCCATTTCAGAGTCATTAAATTGCCTTAAAATCAATGAGATAAGGAGTTCAGGCCTTTTTTCTTTTATATGTGATGTTTGAAGTCCATTTCTTCATATGTTTTACAGTGTTCTTCTGATAGCATGCTGCTTGGAAATAAAAGTGCTCCAAGTAATCAAATAATGAACCCATAAATAAGCGCAATGTAAAAGTCTTAATTCACTGAGAACACTTTCATCTTGTTATCTTAATAATCTTTAATGAGTGTCTTAACTCATTCAGAAACAATATTGAAGATATTGAATGCTATGAATGTTCATAATATCTCATAATTAGAGAGACACCTGTGCTAAATAAAATTCTAGTAAACAACTTTTCAGTGTGTTAA
The DNA here is from genome assembly GCF_011764305.1 of Mustela putorius furo. NCBI lineage: Eukaryota > Metazoa > Chordata > Mammalia > Carnivora > Mustelidae > Mustela > Mustela putorius. Next base: position 13,925,167 of record NW_025421322.1, on the reverse strand, counting down.
TGGCTCTTTCTATGTTCGGTTTATTCTCTGCAGTAAGCTGCTGGTTTCCAATTATGATGAAGTGTAAAGCATACCAGCAAATTGTTTCCAGAATATTTAAAAGAGTTCATTCGGTTTAAAAAAAATCCCCTTTCTTTAAAATTTATATTTTTACATTTCATTTTTCTAAAAATAACTAGTATTTGACTATTTGGTGACTGTAAGCCAGTGTTAATGGTCCATGGTATCTTCTAAAACTGTGCTTTTCAGTTTACACTAATAGTTCTGAAAAATATTATGTAATTATGAAATAGATACACTTTTCTGTATTTAAAAGGCACAGAATATAAAAACATTTGTTTAACTTTTTAAATAATCTATAGTGACTCCCAGGCTCTAAAAGTACATTCACTGATACACTCATTCTATTTCAAAAGATAAATGAACTATTTTAAAATAACACATTTTTATATACAAGGTCAAACACAAGGCTTACCCTTTATAATACCTAAGAATGCCTTCTATTCCAAAATATGTTAACAAGGACAACAGAAGTTTGCCTTTGCATTTTTATAATCAGGGTAATTCTTATTGGTGTATTTTGAAAAAAAGTCTGATTTTCACCTGGTAGCCTTGTTCATTTTCAGTTTTATGCAAAGCCTATTCTATCTCTTTTCAAATGGAAGAAAAATAAGTTTGTAGATTCAAAACAATATCAAGTATTTCTAGATAACAAATGAACCAAAGACTGACAAAACACCAGCTTCATTATGTTGATTTATGAAATTAAGTACAAGAAAATTGGGAGGAACTAAAGGAGTTCTAAATATATAGACCTTATCTGTTCTAGACCTACATTTTACAAGGAAGGAAATTTTCTTTATCTTTTCCAAAAAGGTGAAAAATCTAAAGTTTATTTGCAAACTCTGACATCATGTGAGCATATGTGCATCCATCCTCCTGTCCTCACCTTTATGTCTTCCTCCCAAGTTCTCCCAATTCATTTTTGAGTAAAGTGCCAGGATGCAATTCAGTGTTAAAAAATAAAATCTTTAAAGGAAGTTCTCTGAGGGTAATTATGAAATTAAATTTCCATATGAAAACTCTAGATACAAAAACAATGTGGTTAGAAACCAGGTAAAGAATGTATACATGTGTACATACAGTGTAAAAAAAATGTATCTGTCTATCATCTATCTGTATATCTATTTATGGAGAGACAGACACAGAGAGAGAAATCTATCTATTCTTTAATTTCATATTCAGTGCTAAATTGCTAAATGCTTGAAAAGCACATTATGGTTCACTTACATAGTTCTTTCACTTCTTTATCAAGATTCACTCCCAGGATGACCTCATTAACCTGAATGACTTTATTATTTTTTTTAAGATCTTATTTATTTATTTGACAGACAGAGATCACAAGTAGGCAGAGAGAGAAAGAAGAGGAAGCAAGCTCCCTGTGGAGCAGAGAGCCCAATGAGGGGCTCGATCCCAGGATACTGGGATCATGACCTGAGCCGAAGGCAGAGGCTTTAACCCACTGAGCCACCCAGGCATCCCTAACCTGAATTACTTTAAATTCCATCTTATGTTGATGCAATACTATCTCAAGCATGAACCTCTCTTTTGATCTGTAGTCCCCTACTTCCAAATATTTACTTAATCTCACCTCTAAAACTTAACCCCTCAAAATTCATTATTTACCTCTCCCTTCAACCTGGTCTTTCTTTTAGAATTTTCCATATCAATAAGTGGCTCCACCATCCTTCCAGTTGCTCATCCAAATGAAAGTCATCCTTTATACATCTTTAGTTTTCTATACCCTCCACAACTGATCACTCAACAAGTCCTTTTTAAGACCTATGTCTAAATTTTTTCATCTCTTTCCTCCCCTTTATTCCAAATTAATAACTTTGCTTGAATTAGTCTTCTTTATTTATTATTAATCCCTTTATGCAATTATTTTATTTATTTCCTTGCCTCTCTTTATTTTTAATCACTTATAACCCCAGTGCTAAGATTGGTATCTGACACATGGTTGGTATTCAATTAATGTTGAATTAATTAATACACTTATGATTAAAAATAACAGGATTTGCCTATTATACAATTGTATTGAAATTTGAACACAACTTTCGCTTTCTCTTAATTATTATTTCAAAGAAAGTCATTAGAATAAATCTAAACTCCGCAACTAGTAGAATGGTGTTCAGCACCTTTATTATACAGATTAGATAATTTCCAAAGTCTAAAGTACTAGATTCAAATATAAATCCCATCATATGTGTAATCCTAAGCAAGTAATTTCACTTTAATATACAGTTTGTTAATTTGTAAAATGCTGTTTTTATCAATGTTTGTATAGAGTTCAGCATAAGGAAATTATAAGAATTAACTGAAATAATGCATTTAAGGTACTTAGTGTTGTGACTATAAATTTTAACCAGGTATGTTTGAGCAGTCTATGTATTTGCATCTCTCCTTGTGACCTGTAAGTCATTGCTCCTCACACTGCATCCCAGAGGGTAAGCTATAACAAAATAGGTATGGATAGTTAGGAAGAAGCTTTCAACAATTTGGAGTAAAAGTGAAATGTGATAACAAGGGTATATCAGCATTCTCAGACAACCGAAATAATTTGAAACTCTACAGTTACTCAGAATGGAGGTTTACTGCATATGGACATGAAAATAAAAGGTGGTCAGAGAAAGAAGAGTAGTGGACATTAAGGCTGCCTGCACTGAAAGATACGTTTTTTAAAATGTCATAAATTTTTATGCAAATATAGTAATGTATTTTCTGATTGAACAATCTGAAAGAGCTAATTGGATACCTTAAAGTTTGACAGGCATGCGGCACATACACTATGCCGGGAATGGCCTGCAATCCCTGTACCGACGGATGAAAGATTACTCCAAACTTCGCTATGAAACAGAGAAGGCAAGGGGGTCAGTGCTCAGAGGTGAAGACCCTTTGCCCTTCTTTGTTCCCACTTTTATTGGTCCTTCAGGATAATCACAAATCCTTATCAGTTTCTCACGCAGGGGAAGTGTGACGGGGTCTTACTGAAACTTGGAGGATCTGTTTAAGGGAAAGATATGATATACTAATCTGTGAGTTCTAGGAGTGTTGCTAAACATAGCCGAGGGACAATGCATACATCCATTAGATCATACATAGGGTGGGTGTTTGGGCTAAGAAAGCTTTGGGGAAGGCATTTCCCCAAGGCATTCCTATGGCAGAGTGGTCAGGCAGGCCTCAGCATTCCAAAGGTGGTACCCCTTCTCCAAAACCTTCCCTCACACCCAGCAGCCTCTGTGTTACATTTTAGCAAGCCAGGTATTCTGGCTGATTTCATGCTCTACATTAATCGCAACAACACTAGAAGAGAAAAATTATAAAAATGTCTATTGAAATATCAGGATAATCAAGGAACATCAAAGACTCAAGCTATACTACATTATTATAGGAACAAAGTCCTTTTTAAGTGTAGGAACTAAAAGGGAGAGGAGGCAAAAATTTGGTGTCTTCACATAAATAATCTTCAACTGAGATTTAATCTCTATATCAATCCATAATGATTTTCAGAAGGTAGAAGCAAATCCAGGAGAAGCGGAACAGCTCTAAGCTAGTGATATTTGAATTAACCAGATTTAATATATTACTATCTAAATAATGAATATACCAATAAGAGAAGAAAGTGGAGCTAGGTAGAGAATAGTCTCAGCAAAAGAGTGGCAGTTCTTTTTCAAGCCGTGTCCAGAGAGGCATGTCCTTCATCCAGAGGATTTAATATCCCTATTGAGACTATTTTTTTCTTTGATGCTATTAAGGGTTTAATTCATTATTTGCCTGTGCCCATTGCCAGTAGGTATAATTCCATACTTTATCAAAACTCATTCAAGATAAAATTTGGTAGTTTGGTTTCCCACAGATTTTGCTTGCTGGGAGGAAAAAAAAGGGGGGGGGCAACCAGCCAAAGGACCTTGAGTTTTAGGTACTCTTGGAAATACCCTCTCTCATCCTAGAATCAGTCAGTTGGTTGAGAATGCAACGAAAGGTGAATTATTTATTTCAGTGAGCAAATTTGTGACTTCCGAGTTTACAAGATTAAAAATAAATATATAGGATCTCTTGGATGGTTCAGTCAGTTAAGCATCTGACTCTTGATTTTGGCTCAGGTCATGGTCACAGGGTCTTGAGATGAGCTCTGCCTTGCACTCCAAGTTCAGCATGGAGTCTGCTTGGTATTCTTTCTTTCCCTTTCTCCCTGCCCCTTCCCCCCATGCACACATGCTCTCTCTCTAATAAATAAATCTTTAAAAAAATAAAAATGTGTTTATAAAGTGATCCCATCTGCTGAAACAGCATGTGGACATTCACTCATAGAGAACTTGTCAATATCCTTCAGCCAGAGACCACCATATATAAACCTATACTTAAATAAGGTGGATTTCCTATTCATTTCAATGAGGGAAAATGTACAAGATGGGGGAAGCATAGGGTAGGTATTTTATTAAACAAATATTACAAAAAATCTGTTAAGGATTTGGGCTTAGGTTGGGTAATTTTGAGGAGAGCCTAAGGAAGCAGAGTTTCACTCTGGATTGTTGTCAGAAAGCTGGAGAAAGTTTATAATTGTGTATCTCACTAATTATCTATAAGCAGGACAAACTGGAAGATTAAAATTGTACCTGAGCTAAAAATAGCAGGTACCCATTTAGAGAGAAAAGAAGATATTTGGTATTTTGTGGGCTACTTAGTGCCCTTGTTTGAAGTAAATGCTTTGTGAGATTGTTTATCTTCAACAGGAGAATAATAAGGCTTAGCTGTAAGCATCAAATAAATGTGTAAAGACATTGAGGTCTAGATGTGAGAATTAGATTAGTTTCCAGAAGTCAGGGACTGTGCATTTTCTTTATCTAATCCCAATAACATTTTCTAACCACTGTATTCAATTGTTTTTTTTTTTTTACATCCATCAGAAATCACTATCAGGCTCTGAGCTTTATTTATTCATTTATTTATTTATTTATTTATTTTAATGTGACTTACTTTCATTTTATTAATATAATTTTCCTAAAATTGCTAAAGACAGAGAACAATCTAATGGAACCCAGAGACTGAGTCAATAGGTTTTTCAGAAGTGGTTAATAAAAAAAAATATTTCATTCTTATAAGTTTATCTACTTCTGGGGATGGTCCTTTTGTGTGTTATATCCCTAATTCACTAATCAAAAAATAACGTTTTTTTTCCAAATACATTTCAATAGATCTATGACAGGTATTACCTTTGCAGTGTTGCTTACATTGGAATTAAGGAAATGTATTTTACACATATACATTTTAAGTCTTAAATCATCATAACTCCAGAATTATGAAGCCATATTACTGTTTATTTAACTGAATCTCTTTATCCATTATAAAAGACTAGTGAAATAATCTCACCTACATTAAAATGGTTTGTACTTCTTAATGGTTCTGAAGCCAAGTTCTGTATTTAGAGCTCTAGTCCCCACTCCTGGAACTCTTGATTTATTTATTTTTTCTTTCTTTCTTCATTTTTTTTTTTTAAGATTTTGTTTATATATTTGAGAGAGAGAGAGAGAGAGAGAGAAAGAGCCCAACATGGGGCTTGATCCCAGGACCCTCAGATCATGACCTGAGCCAAAGGCAGATACAACCAACTGAGACACCCAGGCGCCCCTTGATTTAATTTTTCTGGTTAGATAACTGAAATCAGTATTTCATTTTTTAATCTCTTTATGTAATTCTAAAATGCAACCAAGGTTAAGAATCCCTACACTAGATTAAATGTAACATCAATAATTCATTACTATGTGTCTACTTATCTGTTGATGCCAGATGTGGAGAGGAAACCAAGTAATAATATTTTTGGTGAAACGTAGATCAATAAGTAGTCCTCATCAATTATATGTAAAAATATGCTAAAAGCTTCAAAAACAATGGGAAGGAATGTTTCAAGCCAAATGTTGTAATGCTGATATTTTAGAGCAGATATTTTAGATATTTTAGTTCCTTCCTTTGCTTCTTCATATAAAACACAAGTTAATGGTTCTTAGTAGGGAAAAGCCTGTAACTGGGACCATAGTTGACTCTCAAAGGGTCAGACTCTAAAAAGACTTACATTATTTTTTAACATATCTTTGCACTCTATAAGTTCCCCACACACAATATCTTCATGTTTTCACCACTGTTGTTGTAATGTTTTCAATCTTAGATCTTAATCAGCTCTTGGAGGTACAAGAATGGTATAATTGCAAACCGTCTTGCAACAAAATATTTTCTATTCAGCCCATGGAATGTGATAATTAACAATATAGACTGTCCATTTTCAGACCTTCTTTTATTTTCTCAGTTCTCAGATGAGGCAAAAAAATAAATAAATAAAAATATTCAATTCACTAAACTATTGTCATTCATTTGAGTCCAGTTGCAAGCCCCATCATGTTTTCCTACAAAATGATGTAATCTACTGAGGAGATTAAAATCAGTTCATGATGTTATGTAAGCATTAACTGACAATTGATCTTTTTTTTAAATCTCTCCTCCTGATTGTATTTTGGACATTAATTATTTAGTAGCGCTTCTCTCAGAGTATGAATATGCTTAAGGAACCTAAGAGAAATATAAATAAAACAACTATGCTGTTTGTTAATAAATTTACCATGAGATTTTGTTGTGAGTAAAACAGAAAAACTTGGAGGCTCTATAATGATACTAACTAAATACCATTCTCTCTCTCTCTCTTTTATTTATTTATTAATTTTTTTTGTCCACAGGTCAGTTCATATAGTAGTATAGAAGCAGTAGATATGTTGAGGTTGCTGGAATTATAAAACTTTGGAGGTTCAAAACCAAAGTTTTGGGGCATCGGGGTGGCTCAGTCGTTAAGCATCTGCTTTCAGCTCAGGTCATGATCCCAGGGTCCTGGGATTGAGCCCCGCATCTGGCTCCCTGCTCACCCTGCTTCTCCCTCTCCCATTCCCCTTGCCTGTGTTTCTCTCTGGCTGTCTTTCTCTCTCTCTCTCTTTGTCAAATAAATAAAAACTGTTTAAAAACAAAACAAAACAAAACCTTAAATTTTATCTATTCCACTCTCTTGTTTGAAAAAAAAAAAGAATTAGACACATCAAGACTACTCAAATGGAAAAAGTATTTCTTCTCATGTTAGAGAGGAGCTCTAAATAGCACTTAGAGAACAGGAACAAAAGCATGTCAGGCAGGTATAGCCTTGTTCTTTGATTTTAGAATATATGGGGAGAAAATATATGGGGAGATAAAGCCAACCCATTGTCCTACTTCAGAAACAAATGTGAAACACTTTAAGGAGTTTAGTTCATGTCCCAATTAGCCAAACTATTCAGCTATGGGAGAACAGTTGAGGATCAAAACTGCTTTGGGCCATAATGAATAATGAGTGAGTGAATGGACTAATTAATAACGCCATGACAGTATAAGTCACTTCACTGGAGCTTAAATTTTGGATGCCAGGAGCTGTAGAAAAGTGATTAATATTCACTATATAAGGTCAATAAAATTTATTTTTAATATTAGGGAATCCAATTTTACACTGTATAAGCAGAGATTAGATTAGAGAAGTTTATAATAACAGGGAAACAATTACAATGCAACTTATATACTCTGATAGGAAAAATAATGGGTCTCATTATTACAGAAGCAAGTTCAAAAGGATAATTTTTTATTTCACACATAAAATATTTAAAACATTTAAAGTGACATGGCGAAACCATATGTTCTACACAATTGTCATTAAGAATAATTTTCAAGCTCAAGACACATGGATTTATAGATTTAAATTTTATATAATGTAGGTGTATATTCAGGGTTTAATTCCTTTAATAAAAATGTAATACATGAAATTAAACAGAAGTCCTGTTTATCAAGCACCTAGACAATTATTTTTTCTTCTCATTTTCTTTCCATATCTCCTCAATTTCTTACATACCATATTCATCAAGATCAATAAGCACATAATATAGTATTTGATCCTCACCTTCTACAAGAGTTATGTTCAAGATTATGTTTAAGGAAGTTTCTCAAAGTCTCTCCTACTGCCTTAGATTCTCTGTCTTCCATTCTCTCTCTATCCTTATGTCTTTCTCTATTTGTGTTTTTCTATCTTTCCCTTTCTTATAATATTGTGTTAAAAAACAAAACACAAAAACAGCCAAATGAATCCTAGCAAGACACATAACACTGTAGAGCCAAAAAGCCAGATAAAAATCATACATTTTATTAATCAACTCTGTATGTTGTCATTGTAAAAATTAAGTCTCACCTTGTTTAAGCAATATTTCAGTTTTGCATTCTTAGGCAAACTTCAGGGAATCTGTTTCTCTTTCTTAGTTACAAAGTAAGAATTATGTCGCTGTTTAGAGGAAAACACTGGGGCCTTTCATCATCAAAGCCTAATTGACCATGAATACATTAATTCTTAAATGATGATAGCACAACAAAAAGAATATGCATCTATTTTCAAATGTATTTTTCTAAAAAGAGAATTACTAAAAGTAATGTTGTTAATTATTAAATAATAACTGTCTTCTTGAAATGCACGCACTTATTGTCTGAATCATTCAGTAACATCCATTGAGGGCCTGCATGTCATAGGCATTGAATATAATTTCTCAAATTCCTTAATTGTCTTTTTATAATATCTCTAAGTTTTATATCTTCTTTCTTCACCTAAAATACAGAAGAATCTCATTTCTTTCCCAAAATTAATCTTTCTAGCAGTGATTTTCATCTCATTGCTTCTTGTTTTATGCAGGAAATTAATCTGTAAATTATTATTTCACATTTTCTAATCCTTCCTTTTCAAGTAGAGGCATCCTTTGTGTTCATAAAGCTTTCCAGTTGGAGCCAGGCTTCACCAATCGCTTAGTATTGTTGCACTTCTAGAATTGAAAAACTGAGCAATAATTCAAGTGTCAAATTGTAAATGAAATTTGCGTTGGAAAGCTAGGACTTCTCATCAGTTTGGATAATGATCTGTGTTGTTTCTTTGTTTTATGATCACTGGTTTATTTTGGGGATATGTGATGGAAGAAGTATAAAGTCAGAACTTGAAATGGATTGGTCAATGTAACTCTTTAGTTAGTTATCCTTGGAATTGTACTATTAATGTTAGAAGGCAACATAGTATCCCCAAAAAGTCCTAAATTTCCATAAATGAGATTTCTGTTTCTGTGAAATATTCTAAACCCAATAGACTTCTTGATCCTTTTCCTGACCACATCCTTGGTTTGATAATAATAAAATATTTGTATTTCAACACTGTTCCCAGAGTTATTTAGATATGTTTAGCATGTAAAACTGTGTAAGTTTAAGGTGTATAATGTGATGATCTGATACAAGTATATTTCATGTGTTTACCACAATAAGATTAATATATCCTTCACCTCACACAGTTATCATATTATTTTTGTTATGGTAAAAACATTGAAAATTTATTCTCATAGCAACTTTCAACACAATACTGTTAACTATTGTCACCATACTGTGTATTAGATCCCTGGCACTTACTCTTCTTGTAACTTGAAGTTTATACCCTTTGATCATCATCTCCTTATTCTCCCCATGCTGTAGCTCATGACAACCTGTTTCATTCTCTGCTTCTATGAGTTCAGCTTGTTAGAGTCTGCATACAAGTGAGATCATACTGTATTTATCTGTCTCTGTCTGACTTATTTCATTTAGTATATGCCCTCAAGGTCAATACAGATATTGATTTCCTTCTCTCTCATGGATGAATAATATTCTATTGCATAGATAGATAGACAAAGAGAAAGATACGGATATAGATTTAGATCACATTTCCTTAATTCATTCTTCTCTCAGTGGACGCTTAAATTATTCACATATCTTGGCTGTTATAGACGTGGGATCACAGATATCTTTTTGATATTCTGTTTCTCTTCCCTTCATTTATATATCCAGAAGTTGCACTGCTGAATCATATGGTGATTCTATTTTTAATTTCCTGAAGAACTTCCATGCTGTTTATACAGTGACTACAACGAATTTACATTTCTACCAACATTGCACAGGGGCTCCTTTTTATCCACATGCTTACCAGCATTTAATATTTCTTGTCTTTTTGATAATAGCCATTCTAAACAGTGTAAAATGGTATCTCATTGTGGTTTTGATTTACATTTTCCTAATACTAGCGATGTTGGGTTCTTTTTCATATACCTGTTAGCCATTTGTGATCTTTTTTGTAAAAATGTTTATTCAGTCCCTTTACCCATTTTAATCAGATCTTTTTTACTATTGAATTGTATGAATTCCTTATTTATTTTAGATATAAATCCTTAGCAAATACATATTTTGCAAGTATTTTCTCCCATTCCGAGGTTTCCTTTTCCTTTTGTTAATTGTTCCTTATGCTGTTTACAGACTTTTTAGTCTGATGTGGCCCCACTTGTTGGTTTTTGTATCATATCCAAAAAATTCTTGCCAGGAGCAATGTCAAGGAGCTTTTTCCCTATTTTTTTAGTTCTAATGTTTTTACAGTTTCATTTCTTACATTTAAGTCTTTAATCCATTTTGATTTTTTTTTGTGAATAGAAAGAAGCTTAATTTTATTATTTTGCATATAAATATCCAGTTTCTACAACATCAGTGACCTACTGAACAAACTACCCTTTCCACACTGACTATTCCTGACTCTCTTGTCAAATATTAGTTGAACATATATGTGAGTGTTTATTTCTGGGATCTCTAAAAATTAGCTCAAAAGGGATCATAGATTTAAGTAGAAAACAAAATAACATGAAACTTTGATTATGGGGGCACCTGGGTGGCTCAGTGGGTTCAGCCTCTGCCTTTGGCTCAGGTCATGATCTCAGGGTTCTTGGATTGAGCCCCACATCGGGCTCTCTGCTCAGAGAGGAGCATGCTTCCCCCTCTCTCTCTCTGCCTGCATCTCTTCCTACTTGTGATCTCTCTCTCAGTCAAATAAACAAACAAAATCTTTAAAAAAAGAAAAAAAAAAGAACTTTGGTTATGAAGAGAGTTTAAATTCATCATGGCCCAGAATTTAGGGAAGAGTCCTTTGATGTAGCACCAAAAATTTAATACATAAAATAAATTGATATATTAAATTTTATCAAGATTAAAAACCTTTATTTATTCTGAGAGACTCAGTTAAAAGGATAAAAGGCAAGCTACAGACTGGAGAAATTTTTGAAAACCACTTATTTGTCAGAAGACTTGGATCTAGAATATATAAAGAACTCTCAAAACTTAACAGTAAAAAAGCAAGCACTGCAATTAGAATAAGAGCAAAAGACATGAATAGTCACCAAAAAACAATATGCAGGTTTCCCATGCTATCCCAAAGTAGAGCATCTTTATGAAATTTTTTGTAAGTCAAAATGGTGGAGAGTGAAGAAGCAATCAGTATTTCATAAATGCAGAAGTCATTTTTGGATTTTTATCAGTTAGCAGAAATAGGTACTGATGTCAGTCTTTTCAGAAAGTAAAGTGACATAATATGAACTTTCAGAGAGTGAGGGAAACCTGTAGTGATATCAAGTAAATACACTTAAAAGAGATTCAATATGTAGACATTAGGGAAAGTCAAATTGAAACCATAATGAAATATCATTATGTACTTATTAGAACAGCCAATTTAAAAAATGCAATACCAAGTGTTGTAGAATTCAGAAAAATTATAATTTTATACAGTACTGATACAGACTGCGGGAAGTCCATCTATTGGGGAAAATAATGAAAGATGTTTTAAATGGTATTGATATACCTATGATACAATCTAGCAATCATACTCTTGGATCTAATATTCCAGATAAGTAAAAACATATTGTAACTTTTAATGACTATATTAATTTGTAATATCCTCAAAGTGGACATAAGTATTTTAGGTCAAGGACAATTTAATTCCTAAGTAACACAGTAATTATTTTGTTTCCACTTTTCCCAATTCTTCCATCTTCTGGCTTGATACAAAGAGAGCAAGATAAATATCACCCTAAAGATCATGAACTGCACTGTAGGTCAGGAACCAAAAAATATGAATCTGAGAATTTATGTAGAAGCAATTGTCTCCCTCTCCCCAGCTGCTGAGAGAAAAAGGGAAATCATTGCTTCTAATATAGACAAATGCTCCCTAGGATGAAAAGGGGAAAGCCCATAGGTACTTTGCCTTTGCACTGGAAATAAATGTCTCTAGGATGAAAATAAAACAAGAGCCATCTAGTTTACAACCTGTACAATGTATCCAGGGCTCATCCAGCTTTGAAATGCAAACATTTACCACTGGAGAGTTAAATCTCCTATCTGTCAGTAACTTCCAAGAATTCTTTGACCCAGGTCTTAGTAAGTCTGTTTGTAAAGCCTAAACCATGCAAAAACAAGAAGATATTTTCTCTACAATACCACACATAAGTCCATATAAAAACTTGTACACCTATGTTTGTAATAGATTTATTTAATAACTGTTTAATAACCGAAATCTGGAAATGAACCAAATGCCCTTCAAGGGGCAACCACTTAAGCAAACTGTTCAATACTACTTAGCAATAAAAAGGAGTATACTAAAACTAGATGGGATTGGGAGGGAGACACACCATAAGTGACTCTTAATCTCACAAAACAAACTGAGGGGTGCTGGGCGGAGGGGGGTTGGGAGAAGGAGGGTGGGGTTATGGACATTGGGGAGGGTATGTGCTATGGTGAGTGCCATGAAGTGTGTAAACCTGGCGATTCACAGATCTGTACCCCTGGGGATAAAAATATATTATATGCTTATAAAAAATTTTAAAAAATTAAAATTTTTTTAAAAAGGAGTATACTATTGACATACATTATGAATTGGATGGATTTCAAAAGAATGATTCTGAATGAACAGAGCCAATATTAAAAGATTACATACTGTATGATTCCATTTATATAACATGTTCGATGTGACAAAATTATAGAGGACGGATTCTGTCACCAGACTAAAGTTGGTTCTTTCTTTAATGAGTCATAGACAGAGACCACACCAGGTGGATTTGCCTCATGAAGTCATCATTTTGTGCACAAGTAAGAGACCAGGGGGAATAATTTCCAAAGCTGTGACCACCACCCCCCAAATAGAGGGAAGCAAGTTTCTTTTATTAGGGTGTGGGATGAATACTCATAGGGGGATTTTAGAATTATAATGAGGCTGAGGTAACAAGGACTTCTGGTACTTTCTGATTCATCTGAACAGACGTCATCCTCACATGCTTTTCCTGTTCTACTAATTTGTTTTTGTCTCCTTTGAGAGAGATATATATGTGTATAGATACATATATATGCATATCATATATAATATATATCATATATATAACATATGACAGACAGTGTGTGTGTGTGTGTGTATCATTGCCTCTAATTTGCCTTTGAGATTTCAAGTCCCTAAATACTTACTATCTGGCCTTTTAGAGTAAGAGTGTACCAACCCTTCGCCAGTCCTTCCATTTGAAGATTTTGTAATGTCAGTTATCCTTTCCAGGTTTGTTCTTTGTTTTGTTTTGTTTTGTTTTGTTTGCCAGGGATGGGGGTTATATGAGAGATTATTTTCCTCCAATTTGTTTACCCATGAAAAATCTCCAATTTTTCTGACTTCAATTATAAGCTTGGGGTTAATATACTAGTAGCCAAATAATAAAATTAGACTTCTACTTTGCCCCATGCTTTCCCTGAGTTCTGAGTTCTACCAATTATCTTTAAGGAATAATTTTTTAACCTCTTGAGGGGTTGGCTAGATGGCACGGAAGGTGGAGCTCCGTGAATTTGCTGCAGAGGTGGTGGAAACTCAGTGTGGAGCTGCTTCCTTCACAGACTTCCATGCAATGATTAATTTCAAAACCGCACTTTATCCTTACCTTTTAAGGTTCTTAATGTCACTGTGGCTGAAATTTTCCTAAAGAAAGAATCAAACTGCTTCTTGATATTGTCTTACGTGGACTCGGAATTTGCAGCATCTTTCACCCTGTTAAGCAGCCAGTTATCAATTATCTATCAGCTTTCCACTTAGAAAAATGTATTAACCTTTCTCATCTACTCTCATTCCCTCCCCACCGTTTGTTGGTCCATGAGAAGTTATATCATTTTTATTTATTTCAATATTTCAGTGAAATTTCATGACAGATCGGGTATATTTTTTGTGATCAATTTTCCAAATTTAATGAAAAGCTCATTTCCTTAATTTAAAATAGCAAAATATATAGGAAAGACTTTTCTGGCTATTATAAGTTTTCTTCTAGTGAACTAAAACATTGCATCACAGTGATTTCAGAGAATAATCAAATGTTTTCTGGTTTTGCAACTAATGTTAAACAAATGAGCCTAGACATATAAATTTATATTGTCAGTCCTGGAGTAAAACTGAGAGTCTCACTTGAAATAATTTTGTTACTGTTAATCTACAATTCAGGAGTCTGAAAAATCCACCACATTTTGTATGTGCCCTTCTGAGTCTATTTTACAAGAGAATATATGAAATGATGTAAATCTTATATAATATTATTCTACAAATAGAAGGCATTATTTTGCTATATTAGACTTTATTGCTTTTGGATTGATTACATGAGGATATAAAAAAAGGCAGAAAATGCAGAATGGGTGTAGTAACTGAAGTGGAAATTCAATGCAGACTCACAAGGTTTTTGCCAAATTTCCTTACATTACTCCTATTGTGCTCAATGCCCTGGGGCTTTATGCTGTCTAAACTACTTCATGAAAATGCTAGTGCACGTTGAAGTGTAACTGCATGCTCAGTTAGGCACAGAATTGTCAGTTTCAAGCAGCAAGTTAGACCCATCTTACTGAATATGAACCTTACAAAACCTATCTTCTGAGGCAGTTTTTACACGATCCTACCTATACCCTGAATGTACCACTCCGCTACTGTGGAAGAATTGTGCACAGTTGTAAAAACTGCCTCAAAGCACTGTTGGGGTATTAAATTTAAAGAGCAAAGGGACAATGAAGCCAAGTTTAAAAAAAAAAAATCACAGCAGAGGGATTTAAAGAAATCCTTGCCCCTAGCAAGACTATTTTGATAGATTGTGTGGCAAGTTTTCGTCCCCTAGAGCATAAATATGGAAATTTTAACCTCCACTAAAATAATATTAATCAATAATCTGATATTTTAAAATATGGAAATATCCCTACTGAGTTGAACTATTTTAAAAGGGATTAATAAAAAGCCAAAAGTTAATGGTTGTGGAATGAATTTAAAATATCCCTATGAAAGTATTACACAGAACACTGGGTTAGAGGAATTGAGACATGGATTTAAATCTCTGCTTTACTATCTTAGACAAGGTATTTAATTTCTAAACATTAATGAATTTATCTCTGAATTAGAAATGATTTTACCTTAGAATATTATTGTGAGCATTAAATAAAGATTCTATAATTAAATTCCTAATTCAGTGGCTGGCAAATGCCTGACATTCAAAATACAATGAGTATTAATTTCCTTTCCTACATGCTATTATGTTCATCGTAAGCCTCTCTTCAACTCTATCAAATCATCTATCCTTAAACTCTTCAAAATCACCTGGTAATCAAGGCACTTAGTTTTATAGAAAGAGATCTAATTTTGAAATCTAGTGTCTTGGTTCTATTTCTAGGAGAATGCTTCACAATTAGATCACCAGTCTTTCAATTTGAAATGCTATACAGAGTTTTTCAGGACAGTGTATATGGGAGACACCCTCGCTCAGTAAAGATTTTTCTTGCATTCTTCATGAAATTAATGAAGTGTCACCTCTGGTTCCCCCCAATTATAAAATAAAATGAATGTCTTTTCAGATCCTTCTGGATTAAGATTGGAATATAGTGCTAGGCACTTAATGAATTTCATAGGTCTGCTTCTAATCTATCTTTGCAGAACTGACAGCACAACCTTGAGCATCAAACAAATTTAGACCCTTTTCTTTCTGGGAATATCTCAAACATTATTCCTATAGTACCTTTACTCATGACGTACCTTGGCTACAGGATTCTTTGCTTATCCATAGAGTACCAACAAAATCATGTTAATCTACACAGAATCATGGTATCTGTTAAGCCTGTTTTTCCCTACTTTGTCCTGGTTATGCAGGACCACTTTTGGAATTTAATTAAACTGCAAATCCTTGATCCCCTCTCAAGATCAACTGAGTCAAAATATCTGGGCTAGCACAAGGGATCTTGTGTACACTGAAAGTTGAGAACTACTAATGATAGATGATAGATTGTTGGATAGATGACAGATAGATGAAAGAAGGAGAAAGAGAGAGAGAAAGGAAAGAGAAAGAAAAAACGAAAGAAAGAAAGAAAGAGAGAAAGAAAGAAAGAGAGAAAGAGAAGGAGAGGAAGGAAGAAAGAAAGAGGGAGGGAGGGAGCATAGAAGGGGGGAGAAGGAAAAGTCTGCTTTAACAACATATCACAAACTAGGTGGCTTAAAAACATAACTGTGTTTTCTCACAGCTCTGCAGACTAGAAGTCTGAAATCCGTGTTGGCCAAGTCGGCTCCTTGTGGAGGAGGGCCTGTTCTCTGCCCCTCTCCCAGCTTCTCTTGGCTGCCAGCACTCATGGTGGTCTTTGGCTTGCAATTGCACCCGTCCATTCTCTGCCTCCTTCATCACATCCAGTGTCTTTTTATGTCTCCATATCCAAATTTTCCTCTTCTTTAACAATATTGATTACTGAATTAAGAATCAGATTAGTCCAATATATGATCTTATTTTCATTTGCTGATATTTGCATAACCATATTTCCAAGTAAGGTCACATTTATAGGGACTGGAGGTTCAACCTTTTTGGGACAAAATTGAAGGGGACAAAATTAAACCATCAACTTATACATATGTTCAGCCATGTAGTGCTGGGTTATGGGCCAGAAGAAAAAAACCTCAAAATCTTATTGACTTAAAACCATAAGTGTTTATTTGTTTAAGTGTTTACTACGTTCTACCATAGGACCCATCCTGTCAAAAGCTCTAGATCTGGAGCATCATTAGTCACCATGTCAAAGGACAGCAAGTTGAAAAACCATATACTAGATTTTAAAGCCTTTTGCTCAAAAGTGTCAGTTGCTCTTCTATTCATCTTCCATTGATAAAAAAATCAAATTGTCCCATGAAACTTATAAAGATACCTACAAAGTTTGCACTAAAGGATGATCTAGCCATATGCCTAGAAAGAGAAATTTAATTAAAGAAAATAGCAATATCCATTAATTTGTATACATATTTGCTACAAATTATATTTTATCTTAAATAAATAAATCACATTTTATTTTAAGTTGCCTTAGGGTATAGGAAAATAGGATACTACTACTACCACTTATAGTTTGAGTATTTTTTGAGGGGAAGTAGTTCAGGAAGGTCTCAATATATTTATCATTGGGTATTCAAAACAAACCTCTGAGTTTGATAGTACCTGTTAGAGATTTACTATTTACAGGTTTACTATTATAACCATTTTACAGATGAGGAAACCGTAGTTCATAGTAACTTGCCAATGGCACATAAGTAAAAATAGGCAAAAACAATAATTCAAATTCAGTTTTGCTTTCAGATTTCAACTTTCAAAATGTAGAGCACCTTGACATACATTTATCTTTTTAATGGAATCAGGCTATAATATAAATGAATAAATATGCAAGAATGTAAATAATTTAAATAAACAAGAAATATAACTTATCATATTATTTCCAAAATGCCCAAAATGGTGCTTTGGTAGTACAGATCCTCAGTCTCTATGACTATCTGTCCTGGTTTACCTGGGAGAGTCTCAGTAACCAATTGTGGTCCTAGCATAAGCATTAACAGTACCCATTTTTACATTAAAAGTATGCATTTTGAAAAAAATTATATAGCTACCATAATTCTGAAAGTCATAATTATTCATAATTGTGAAACTCTTAAAGTCCCCAAATATTAAAGTTTTTGTTGTTTTTTTTTTAAATTTTTATTTATTTATTTCACAGAGATTACAAGTAGGCAGAGAGGCAATCAGAGAGAGGAGGAAGCAGGCTCCCTGCTGAGCAGAGAGCCCGATGTGGGGCTCGATCCCAGGACCCTGGGATCATGACCTGAGTCAAAGGCAGAGGCTTTAACCCACTGAGCCACCCAGGCGCCCCCCAAATGTTAAAGTTTTTAAAAAATTTTTTTAGCAAATGCATTCTGTGCAAAGCAAGACCTCAAGTGAAATGAGGTGATTTGTTGTTGATTTGTTTAGCACAATTAGTATAAAAAGTCATACGTTCAATGCAGAAATACTAATGTAATTGATATTGGATGTTCTTCCAGACCCCACTGGAGATGTTACCTAACCGGAACCCTGACTTCCAAAACTTAACTAGTTTTAAAATGTTTTTCAAATAAGGGATTATAGGCCTGCAGTAATAACTATGTAAATATATGAGGACATGTGAATAAATAAATAGATAAGAACCAAATTTATTATTCCTAATACATATATTTTTGGCAATGATCATGATGGCCAACATTATATAAGAAACTTTGTAACTAATTCATTTACAGATGGGAGATTAGTTCATGATTACTTCATTTACAGATGGGAACAATATGACCATAGAGAATGATAAGGATTTTTGCCCAAGATGACAATAAGAGGTAAGTGATAGACTTCCTATATCTAACTGTCCTCAAAGCCAGTTCTTTTTTTTATTTTTTATTTTTATTTTTAACATACTACTTTAACAATACTACTTATTACCTACCTGAACACTCATATAAGAAGTTTTTTTTTTTATCTTATTCACAAAAATTGAAGGGGGAATTCACATACCTTTAATATATGATTTATTTTATTTTTTCTTCCAAGTTTTTATTTAAATTCCAGTTAGCATACAGTGTAATATTAGTTTTACATGTAGGATTTAGTGATTCATCGCTTACATATAACACCCAGTGCTCACCCCAAGTGCCCTGCTTAATACCCATCACCCATTAAACCCATCCTCCTGCTTACTGCCACTCCAACAACACTCAGTTTGTTCTCTATAGCTAAGTGTCTCTCTTACAGTTTGCCTTCCACCCTTTTTGTTCATCTTTTTGTTTCTTAAATTCCACATATGAGTGAAACCATATGGTAATTGTCTTTCTCTGACTGACTTATTTTGCTTAGCATAATATACACGCTAGCTCTATCCACATGATTGCAAGTGGGAAGATTTCATTCTTTTTTATGACTGAATAATATTCCTATATATGTAATATGTATTTTATATATATGTATTATATATACAAATATATACATATGTACATAAAATATATACATATATTTGTATTTTATATATGTGTAATTCCATTAGATTTAAAATGTATAAAATACATAATTCCATTATAGATATAGATATAGATATAGCACATACTTTATATATGTGTCACATCTTCTTTATCCACTCATCATTTGCACATTTGGGCTCTTTCCATAATTTAGCTACTGTTAATAATGCTGCTGTAAACATCAGTGTGCATGTATCACTTTGTATCAGTATTTATATATTGTTATGGGTAAATACTTGGAGTGCAATTGCTGAGTTGTATCTTTAATATAATTTTAAAAGAATTATTGAGCACAGAGTGGAGAAAAAAGTGCTATAGGTAAGAGGCATTTTGGAACTCAGAATAGGAACAGGCTAATTCAGATTTGAAAACCTAAAATAGAATAATTTAAAGTTGTACTCAGAGTATTAATACCAGTTTTCAAAAGTGAACTAAGCTACTGCCAACACTCATTGGCATTGGCTATGTTAAGTGTTAACAGAAGGTTAGCTAAGCAGTGTTCTTCTTTCCTTCAAAGCTGCATCTTGTGTTTTATTCTCATATGCCTCTGAACAAGCAATATTGCTTGTCATTAACTTAGTGAGTCATTTATAGAGTCTAGCATATGGTTAACCCAATCATAATTAAAGAAATGATTAAGCATAAGTCTAATAAAATTAAGTTTTCACAAATACTAGTATGATTACAATTTCTAGTTTGTGAAAGGTGTACACAAATTTGAAGTCATTAAGATAAGATAATTAGATTACCTTTGGAAACCATTACTCCACAAAGCAAAAATAATGCAAAATATGCTGTCTGTAATTATTTGTGCAGTTATTTAGAAAAGAAAGTGCAAATACAAATGTACAAACCTTGGAAAATTTTTCATACAAAAGGCTTATCACTTATAGGTGTAAACAGCTTATTCATTATTTTTCAACCAATTTTTAGAGTTCTTAACTGTAGAAGAGGAAAAACTTTTCTGTGATTCTCTTAGATATAGTAGCTGAGGAGTCTGTGAATTAAACAGCCCACCAATTAATAAGAGAAAAGGCATACATGTTTATTAATATTTAATAGGGGAATTGGACTGGAGGGACCCTACATATGGGAGAGCAAAAAACTTTTTAGGAAAGAAAAATGGGTTCTTAGGAGAATAAACAGGAGGTATAGTTTATGACAATGTCTGTCTTAGTCTGGTGTGAGCTTATTTTTATCTCCTCTCCTTATCCCTGGTTGATGTTATTCCCGGGAAGGAGATTTACGATAAATTTTTGGTGTTTTTTTGGTGGGGGTCGGGTTTTTTTTTGGAAGATCTGTTTTTTGTCAGATAAGGAAAGAATTTGTTGATTCTCAAGATTTCTTCATCTCAAATTAATTCTTATTCCAGAGCATCATACTTCAGATTATCATATTGTCTTATTGTATTATCATATCATATTGTCATGTTCTTCATAATCATATCACTTATGTAATTACTTCAACAAAGTTATATTCTAAAAAATCTACTATGTTCCAGATCTCAGCTCACAAAACAATCCAGAAATGTCCCTAACCACCAAGGAGCTCATTCTCTTACAATATAAAATATTCAAATATAGAACTCAAATTTTCACAATGAGACAATGCTGTTTAATATTTATCCATCACGCCTATCTGAAGGTTTTGCTCTCTCCAAAGATGGAGTAAAAGAAGTGAGAAGCTATAAGGTGAGCTTCAAAGTTATTTGGCTGTCATTTAATCTCAGATAGGTCCCTCCTTGCCCATAACTGTCCCCCAGTAGCTAAGCATTTCTCAAACTTATATTCCTACAAATAACCAAGAAAAATATTTGTAATTTATGGCTAGTACTTACTCATTTTTCAGCTACTTAGTATCCAGTAGTGACTGCACTTTCTTAGCATGATATCTGTTTTCTTTTTAAAAGGCTCTTGTACCAAAGCAAGAGCTAAGACTTGACATACAGTTTTGTGATTTAAAATTTGACTGAAAGGCTTGTAACTTTCTTCTGTCTGTGTGAATGACCTTTAATATTTCCCTCCTTTTGTCATTATCTATTTTTGAAACTCATATTTTTAATTTTTGATCTGTCCTTTATATCTCAAAGCTTCTCTCTCATAATTTTTTATAAAAATATTTCCTTATTTAAGTGTGAAAAATAAAACATAGTTAAAAAGTCTATAAAGACAAAACAACCTAGAATTTAATGTCTTCTTTTAAAGTAGACACCCATGTAACCAGCAACCAAGCAACACATGAAACTTTGTCAACACTTTAGAAGCCTAATATTTGTGTACTCCAAATTACAAGCTTCTCTCTTCTCCCAAAAGTTATTATGGTTCTAACTGTATGTCACTCCTTTGTTTTTCTCTATAATTATATGAATTAAAAACATATAAAATTAAATCATACAGAAGCAATTTGTCCCAATTCTTCCACTCAGCATGATTATGAGTTATCTGTATTACCTTGTGTAGCTGTAATTTATTCTATTTCATCACTGTATAATTTTCTATTATTTGAACACAGGAAAATTGATTTTTTCATTTTCCTATTGATGGGCCATGAGTTTCTATTTATTTTTGTCTTTTTAAATTTCTTTCAGCAATTGTTTTATAGTTTTCATTGTACAAGACTTTCATATCCTCAGTTAATTTCTAAGTTTCAGCTCTTTCTGATGCTCTTATAAATGGAACTGATTTTGTAATTTGTTTTCAGATGGTTCATTATTATTGTACAGAACTGCAAGTGATTTTTTGGGGTCGACTTTTTTCTTGCCACTTTACTGAACTCATTTCTTATAAATTTGAATTCCTCTGCCTTTGGTGGGAAGGATCTTTAGGGTTTTCTCTGTATAAGATCATATCATCTGTGAACAGAGTTAGTTTTCCTTCTTCATTTTACAATTTAGATGCCTTCATTTCTTTTTCTTGCCTAATTTTTCTGGCTAGCAATCCTAGTACTATGTTAAATAGAAATGGTGGTAAAAGTGGGCATCTTTGCCTTGTTCCTGATCTCACAGGAAAAGCTTTGGGTATTTCACCATTGAGTATGACATTTGCTATGGGTTTTTAATAATACAGTTTTAATTATATTGAGGACGTCTTCTTCTATTCTTAGTTTTCTATTGTTTTTGTCATAAAAAAGGTATTGAATTTTGTAAATCAAATAAAAATCAAATGCGTTTTCTGCATCAGTTATAATGATCATGTGGGCTTCCTCCCCTCCGCCATTTTCCTGTATCATGTGTTTTTTTTCTGTTAGAGTGGTATATTCCATTGATCAATTTTTGTATGTTTAAGCATTCTTGCATTCCAGGAACAAATTTGCTTGCTCATGGTATACATGTATTTTTTAATATTCTGATGATTTTTGTTTGCTAAAATGTTGTTGAGGATTTTGGAATCAATGTTCTTATAAAGGCTCTTGGTCCATAGCTGCTGTTTGTTTGATTTTTCTTGCAGTGTCTTTGTTTGGCTTTGGTGTCAGGGTAATGCTGGCCTCATAGAATGATCTAAGAAGTGCTCCCTCCTTTTCAAATTTTTAACAAAATTTGAAAATGATTGGTGTCACTTCTTCTTTAAATATTTAGTAGAGGGACACATGGGTGGTTCAGTTGGTTTAGCATTTGCAGTCAGGCTCCCTGCTCAGCAGGGAGTCTGCTTCTCCTTCTCCCTCTCTACCTCCTCCCTGCTCATGTTGTCTCTCTGTCTCTGTCTCTCTCTCTCTCAAATAAATAAATAAAATCTTTGAAAATAAAATAAATGTTTAGTAGAATTCACCAGTGAAATCATCAGATCCAACGCTTTTCTTTGTGGGAAGATTTTTGATTACTGATTCAATCTCCTTAGTGGTTACAAATGTGTTCATATTTTCTGGTCTTTATGATTTAATATCAGAAAGTTTTGTGTGTCTGGGAATTTGTTCATCTGGCTTACCCAATATTTTGGTTTACAATAGTTGAAAGTACTATATTATCATCCTTTTTATCTGTATAGATTCAATAGTAACATCCCCATTTTCATTTCCAGTTTTAGTAATTTGAGTCTTCCTTTCTTAGTCCATATAACTACAAGTTTGTCAATTTTGTTGACTCTTCAAAGAGTCAATTTTTGGTTTTATTGATTTTTCTCTATTGTTATATTATTTGCTTCATTTAATTATACTCCATTCTTTATTATTTTCTCCTTTCAACTAACTTAGGATTTAGGTTATTCTTCTTTTTCTAGTTCTTAAGTTGTAAAGTTAGATTTTTTTATTTGAGATCTTGTTGTTTTTTTAATCAAGCATTTATAACTGAAAGTTCCCCCTTAGCATTACTTTTATTGCATCCCACAAATTTTGGTATACTGTATTTTCATCTTCATTAATTTTTACATATTTTCCCATTTCAATTTTTATTTCTTCTTTGACCAATTGGTTGTTTAAGAGAATATAAATTCCGAATGTTGTGATATTTCCGACTTTACTTTTGTTACTATTTTTTAACTCCATCTCATTGTAGCCAGAAAGGACACCTTGTAACTTTTAAGCCTCTTGAGAGTAAATTTGGGGACCAATATATTGTCTGTCCTGGAAAATGTCCCATATGTACTTCATAAGGATGTGTGTGCTGCTGTGGCAAGATCTTATTGATATACTGTGTTGTTTAAATTATTTATTTTCTTAGGCATTTGGATGGCTTGGTTGGTTAGGCCTCTGCTCTTGGTTTTGGTTCCAGTTTTGATCTTGAGGTCATGAAATTGAGCCCCTCATTGCTCTCCATGCTCTATATGGAGTTTGAGTCAGCTGGGGACTCTCCCTCCTATAACCCTCCTATCTCTCTAAATGAATAGATAAATCTTTTAAATAAATAAATAAATAAATAAATAGTCTATTTCCTTACTTATCTTCTATGTGCTTGTTCCATCCATTACTAAGAGTAGTGTATTAAAGTTTCAAGCTATTATTTTAGATCTATTTTTCCCTTCAATTATCTCTGTTTTTCATTCATATATTCTTACGGTCCATTATAAGGTGCATGTTATGTATCCTTCTGTATTGAACCTTTTGATAATATAAAATGCCCTTCTTTTTCTCTTCTTACTTTCCTATTTGGGGTGGTGGGACCTCAAGTTCTATTTTGTTTGCTTTTAGAATAACCACCATTGCTCTTTTGCTTACTATTTGTATGGACTATATGTATACTTCCACTTTCAGTCTCTTTGTATGTCTGGGTATAAAATGAGTCTTGTAAAAAAAATAAATGAATAATAAATATAAAATAAATAAATGAGGCTTTTGTATATTGCATATAGTTTGGTCACATATTTTAAACTTCTTATTTCTTATAAACATAAATTTTTATCCCCATGGGTCCAGGTCTGTGAATTGCCAGGTTTACACACTTCACAGCACTCACCAAAGCACATACCCTCCCCAATGTCCATAACCCCACCCCTCCTTCTCCCAAACCCCTACCCCCAGCAACCCTCAGTTTGATTTGTGAGATTAAGAGTCACTTATGGTTTGTCTCCCTCCCAATCCCATTTTGTTTCATTTATTCTTCTCCTACCCACTTAAGCCCCCATGTTGCATCACCACTTCCTCATATCAGGGAGATCATATGACAGTTGTCTTTCTTCGCTTGACTTATTTCACTAAGCATGATACGCTCTAGTTCCATCCATGTTGTTGCAACTGGCAAGATTTCATTTCTTTTGATGGCTGCATAGTATTCCATTGTGTAAATATACCACATCTTCTTGATCCATTCATCTGTTGATGGACATCTAGGTTCTTTCCATAGTTTGGCTATTGTGGACATTGCTGCTATAAACATTCGGGTGCACATGCCCCTTTGGATCACTACGTTTGTATCTTTAGGGTAAATACCCAGTAGTGCAATTGCTGGGTCATAGGGTAGTTCTATTTTCAACACTTTGAGGAACCTCCATGCTGTTTTCCAGAGTGGTTGCACCAGCTTGCATTCCCACCAACAGTGTAGGAGGGTTCCCCTTTCTCCGCATCCTCGCCAGCATCTGTCATTTCCTGACTTGTTGATTTTAGCCATTCTGACTGGTGTGAGGTGATATCGCATTGTGGTTTTGATTTGTATTTCCCTGATGCCAAGTGATATGGAGCACTTTTTCATGTGTCTGTTGGCCATCTGGATGTCTTCTTTGCAGAAATGTCTGTTCATGTCCTCTGCCCATTTCTTGATTGGATTCTTTGTTCTTTGGGTGTTGACTTTGCTAAGTTTTTATAGATTTTGGACACTAGTCCTTTATCTGATATGTCGTTTGCAAATATCTTCTCCCATTCTGTCAGTTGTCTTTTGATTTTGTTAACTGTTTCCTTTGCTGTGCAAAAGCTTTTGATCTTGATGAAATCCCAATAGTTCATTTTTGCCCTTGCTTCCCTTGGCTTTGGCTATGTTCCTAGGAAGATGTTGCTAAGGCAGAGGTCAAAGAGGTTGCTGCCTGTGTTCTCCCCAAGGATTTTGATGTATTCCTTTCTCACATTGAGGTCCTTCATTCATTTTGAGTCTATTTTCATGTGTGGTGTAAAGAAATGGTCCAATTTCATTTTTCTGCATGTGGCTGTCCAATGTTCCCAACACCATTTGTTGAAGAGGCTGTCTTTTTTCCATTGGACATTCTTTCCTGCTTTGTCGAAGATTAGTTAACCATAGAGTTGAGGGTCTATTTCTGGGCTCTCTATTCTGTTCCATTGATCTATGTATCTGTTTTTGTGCCAGTACCACGCTGTCTTGATGATGACAGCTTTGTAATAGAGCTTGAAGTCCGGAATTGTGATGCCACCAACGTTGGCTTTCTTTTTCAATATCCCTTTGGCTATTCGAGGTCTTTTCTGGTTCCATATAAATTTTGGAATTATTTGTTCCATTTCTTTGAAAAAGATGGATGGTAGTTTGATAGGAATTGCATTAAATGTGTAGATTGCTTTAGGTAGCATAGACATTTTCACAATATTTATTCTTCCAATCCAGGAGCATGGAACATTTTTCCATTTCTCTGTGTCTTCTTTAATATCTTTCATGAGTACTTTATACTTTTCTGAGTATAGATTCTGTGCCTCTTTGGTTAGGTTTATTCCTAGGTATCTTATGGTTTTGGGTGCAGTTGTAAATGGTATTGACTCCTTAATTTCTCTTTATTCTGTCTTGTTGTTGGTGTAGAGAAATGCAACTGATTTCTGTGCATTGATTTTATATCCTGACACTTTACTGAATTCCTGTACAAGTTCTAGCAGTTTTGGAGTGGAGTCTTTTGGGTTTTCCACATAGAGTATCATATCATCTGCAAAGAGTGATAGTTTGACTTCTTCTTTGCCGATTTTGATGCCTTTAATTTCCTTTTGTTGTCTGATTGCTGAGGCTAGGACTTCTAGTACTATGTTGAATAGCAGTGGTGATAATGGACATCCCTGCCGTGTTCCTGACCTTAGTGGAAAAGCTTTCAGTTTTTCTCCATTGAGAATGATATTTGCGGTGGGTTTTTCATAGATGGCTTTGATGATATTGAGGTATGTGCCCTCTATCCCTACACTTTGAAGAGTTTTGATCAGGAAGGGATGCTGTACTTTGTCAAATGCTTTTTCAACATCTATTGAGAGTATCATATGGTTCTTGTTCTTTCTTTTATTGATGTGTTGTATCACATTAATTGATTTGCGGATGTTGAACCAAACTTGCAGCCCTGGAGTTTGGTCACATATTTTAATCCATTTTGCCAATCATGATCTTTTGATCAGAATTTAATCCATTTACATTTAAAGCAATTTATGATAAAGAGGAACTAAATTTTATCATTTTGCTGTTTGTTTTCTATAACTTATACTATTTTTGTCCCTCAGTTACTGCGTTACTATTTTCTTTTGTGTTTAGTTATTTTTAGTGAAATATTCAGATTCTTTTTTCATTTCTTTTTATGTATGTTCTATAGCTGCTTTTTTTTTTTCTTGTGGGTTATGTTTAACATCCTAATGTTATAATACTCTAATTTGAATTTATAGCAGCTTGATTTCAATAACATACAAAAACTGTTCTTTTACAACTCTGTCCCCATCCCTTTCAGTTGTTGATATCACAAAATTACATCTGCAGACATGTGGTGCAAAACATATGTTAATAATCCTTTTCAATGCTTTAGTCTCTTAAATCATATAGAAAACCAAAAGTGGGATTACAATGATACAATGAGGGTATGGGATAACAAATGTTACATTGATACTAGCTTTTATAATTGTCTATGTATTTATCTTAACTGAGATCTTGAGATCTTCATACAGCTTCCAGTTGCTGTCTAAAATCTCTTTATCCTGCATGATGTTTGTCATCTGTGAAAGACAGACTCATCATTTATGGTCCTAAGGGTACTGAATTCTGAAAAAGTTCACACTGTCTTCTATAAACAATTCCTTATTCCTAAACTTTATGCCCATTCACATGTAGTTGGTGACTATTACCTAATTTTTGGTAGCATAATTTTTTGTCATCTCTTACTATGACATTAATGTTATGATTTTTTTCCTTAAAAAAGAATAAAACAAAAGCTCCACCTTCCATCTAGCAATCACAGTTGATTAAAAGGTAGGTTTTTGAGGGACCATGTTTGTTTGGTTTTACTTTTGTAATAGTTGAAGAAACTTTCTTTTAGTTTCACAAGTCGTTATTGGTTGGTTAGAATTATTGTCAAATTCTAGAAAAATCTCTTTTCAAATTTGTTTCATACATATGTACTTAAAAAGCATATTCTTTGTTTTCAAAACTGGTACAGACTTCATTCACATGTACTAACACACACACACAGGAATAATGAAATATTTTATTTTATGCAGTTCCTACTGAAAGGAAAGCGAATGTGTTGTATAAGGTTATTACTGTATGTAAGGTTTATACTATATTATTGAATTCATTCCTTATAGGAGAGGAATTTTTACTGTATATCAGCGAAAACTGAACTCTCTGTCTGCAGTTTTATACTTTCTTGAGTAGAAACAAGCAATGTAAGCTCTACTATTGCCCCAGCTTACTACCTGGAGAGTTGGAAGGCTGTAGTGCAGGGAGAAGAAGCACAAATGGAGCCTGATAATGTCCTAAAGTTGAAGAAAGAGCTGAGAGAGCCAGAAGTCCAAAGCAGCTCGATTTTGTTTACATTTTCACTGGGACATGAAAAGATTATCCAAACTTCATTTCTTTGTAACAATCTATGATATATGATGGCATATTTTTTATTATGTTCAATTAGCCAGCACATAGTACATCATTAGTTTTTGTTTTCCCTTTTATTTAATTTTTTTCAGTGTTCCAAAATCCATTGTTTATGCACCACACCCAGTGCTCCATGCAATATGTGCTCTCCTGAATACCCACCACCAGGCTCATCCAACTCCCTCACTCCTCTCCCCTCCAAAACCCTCAGTTTGTTTCTCAGAGTCCATAGTCTCTCATGGTTTGTCTCCCTTGATGTAGTGTTCAGTGATTCATTAGTTGTGTATAACACCCAGTGCTCATCACCATACGTGCCCTCTTTAATACCCCATCACCAGCTACTGCATCCACTACCTCTTCCTTTCTGTAACTCTCAGTTTGTTCATATATACAATGGAATATTACTCAGCCATCAGAAAAGATGAATACCCACGATTTGCATCACAAGGACGGAACTGGAGGGGATTATGCTAAGTGAGATAAGTCAGGCAGAGAAAGGCAATTATCAAATGGTTTCTCTCATATGTGGGACATAAGAAATAATGTGGAGGACCACAGGGGAAGGGAGAGAAAACTGAATGGGAAGAAGTCAGAGACGGAGACAAACCATGAGAGATTCCGGACTCTGGGAGCCTTGGCAATTTTTTTTTTATTTTTAACCTCTTAAAATAAAATGAAGTTCTGAGCTACTTTTTATTATTATCTATGAGTTTCTTATTTCATCCAACTCCCTAGCTTGTTGTAATTGCTTTCATAATTAAAAATAGCAATACTACCCAACTTTGAAAATTCTATCTAGAACTTTCTATAGCATATAGAATGAAACAAATCTAATGGTTTCTATAGCATATAGAATTCTATAGCATATAGAATGAAACAAGCTTTCGCATGTTTGACAAACTCTATAAATTTAGCTCTTTCCAAGTCATGTGAATCTAACAGGATATCAATGATGAATATTTACAACTAGTGTCCTTGATAAATCACACAATACATCTTGATGCTTTTGGATGTGGTGGTCTTAATACCTAATTTTTTCTTCCCTTGTTTGCTTTCACTTTTGTACATGCTCCTTTTTAAAAAAAAATTTCTAGTTAATAACATGTTAAAATCCTTGCACATTTTGTGGAAAAATATTTTTCCTGTGGATACAGGCAAATGAAATTGAGTTTTATTAATGCAAATTAAAAGCTTAGACATCATATATAAATTCAATAAAAGAATAATAAATGACTCAGTAACATCTCTCAATTGTTTCAGTTGTTTAAATTGTCTCATTTCAAGATGGTATTTGAAATGGTCATAATTTTCAACTTGTTTTTTTTTTCATATCCCCACAATGAAACACAAATTTTAAATAAACATGAAATTACATACAGTACTTTTATCAAAAATTGCCACTATTTCCTAAATACTTCTCTAGATGTATGTTGCTACTGATCTCATCTACTTTACTCTTTAGAGAACTGCAAAGAAATGCTACTATAAAATAACG
The DNA here is from genome assembly GCF_011764305.1 of Mustela putorius furo. Classification (NCBI taxonomy): domain Eukaryota; kingdom Metazoa; phylum Chordata; class Mammalia; order Carnivora; family Mustelidae; genus Mustela; species Mustela putorius. The sequence goes on along the minus strand of NW_025421322.1, from coordinate 13,895,149 downwards.
TAATTACCTGCACCTTACAGATATGAAAACTGAGTCACAAAGAGATTGAAGATGCACATGTCTTAAATATAAGGGTTGGAATGCAAACTTAGGCAGGAGTGCTTTACAATCCATAAGGAAAAAAAATTAAGTTTCATACTATATTGCCAACAACAATAGCAAATTTATGCTTCAGATTAACCCTTTCTTTCTAACTCATTATTCTGTTTTTTATTTGAAATTATAAATTTTTAAATAAAATTTAAAAGATACTACAAAAGTCTTATGTTTATTTAATTTATTTTTATGATTCATCTGTGGCCTAAGAAAGAACAAAACAAACTAAACCTATGTTTTAGGGACAGTTGAGATGAAAACTTGAAGTACTTTAAGCAAACCATATTTCTATGTATTCCAAGAAATTTTATTGTGTTGCTATTTTTGTTTCTCTTAATTTTTAATTAGTTAAAAATTTATTCAACCATAGCAAAAATAGGACCCAAAGCTGGGTGGTCCATATTGACTCCATGAACAATTATAAAGTCCAGGTCCTGTCAGCCACAACAAAAAGTTGGCAGGATTTGTTGTCTTCTCGACCTCTTATTATGTTATCTTAGCTTTATATCCTTAAGCTCTTGGGTTCTCTGATATCACAAACCTACTCAGTTGTCTAATTTCCCACTATATAAACAACAACACTTTCTACTCTCTAGTTTAAAAAAATATATATGAGCTTAAAATAATAAAATGGTATTTGGCTCACTTTTTTGGTAGGTACAATAAAAACCCTTGCTGGGACAAATACTTGAAACTTTTTTCTCTCAAGTCAAGGAATAATAAAGTTTGGTGAAATGCTTCAAACTTTTGCACCACAAATTTGAAAGATAAATCAAAGAAATACCTTTATAAAAAAAATTCAATCTCCAGAACTTCTTTGTATATTAGGAAATACTCATTTCCTAAATTCATATTTTAAAAAAACGATATTATGTGATTATTTAGATGTCCTTTCCTAAAAAAAATGTGTGCAAAATCTGGGGGAGGGGGATTATGTTGAAATTTTTAAAATTACTAATTCCAAAACAGATTTTATTATTCTAAAAAGAGGAGAACAGCTTCTTTCATTTGTATATGTGAATAAAATGATAAATTGAATATATTTATTCAGTAATAATTCTGACTGACCCAGTATCAAATAACAGTACTCAAATAAAAAATAACACCTCCGGGCACCTGGGTGGCTCAGTGGGTTAAGCCGCTTCTGCTCAGGTCATGATCTCAGGGTCCTGGGATCGAGTCCTGCATCGGGCTCTTTGCTCAGCAGGGAGCCTGCTTCCCTTCCTCTCTCTCTGCCTGCCTCTCTACCTACTTGTGATCTCTCTGTCAAATAAATAAATAAAATCTTTAAAAATAAATAAATAAATAACACCTCCAATGGTAATGATAATGATGGGTTTTCATATCCAGATTTTCCCCTCCTTCACTTCAAATATTCTTCTTTCAAGTTGCTTTCTGTTGCAGTCAGGAAGTATACCATCTCTTGAGTATATTTTTTTTTCATCATGTGCCTCAAGTTCAAGTGAGCTCTATTGTGTGGGTTTAAATGGCTTCAGGATGATCAATAGTTGGAAATATCTAGGCATAGGTAAAATTTACATGATGATAAAATTTACAGGTGGGTTAACAGATTGATTTGGTAAATTACTTCCATGGTTCTCGAGCATCCACCTTGTGTAAGTGAGAAGCTATTAATAGGTTAGTCTTTATGTAGTAATTTAGACAATTCCTAGCTAAGGTTTCTGTTTTGAAGACTTCATTTTCCTTTCTGCATAAAAGAACAAGAAGAGAAGAGAAGAAAAAGGAAAAGAGAGAGAACTAAAATACTTCTATTAATCCAGTAGAATTATTCATACCTAATATATTGGTGATGGCTTAATAAAATAAATAAAAATAGTTCATTTTGCTCATAAACAACCACCACAAAGGATCTCTATAATATTGCCTTCTCCACTGAGATGCATAAAATGTTATAGTACTTTCATGCTTCTGGGAGTTATTCTAAAAGTTGGAAATAGAGTTGACAAAATTGGAAATGACTCAGATCATTTATGTATCATAGTTAGAGGCAATTAGTTGCCATAAAAATTGTTCTGCCTCTTTGCTCTTAACAAAACTATAAAACTTCAGCAAGTAGTAGGCCCTAATGCAAGGACTGTAACTTTCATGAAAGCTTTGAATTCATATGCATATGTGTTATTCAGATGCATGAACGAAACAATGAGTAGAATGGGAAAATATGGAACTAAAACTTACTGCTATATCATCTTTTCATACTCAAATCATAAAGCTCTTTAAAAGTGTATCATTTATATGACCACAAAATGAGACTGCTGTATCATAATAGAGAAGAGAAAAAAAGAATTTTTCAGACCACATTGGAAATAATCATACTTGATATACCAGTAAGAAAATTTGGTAGAAAAACTTGGCTCTGATGCTATTTATGAAATGTGTTTCGATTCAACGATGGCCTATTATTTCGCAAAGATGTGGATAAGAGAGGTGGTTATGAGAAGAAAAGACTGTATAAATAGTTGTTGCAATTAGTCAAAGTGGAGAATAAAAAGCAAGTGGGCTGAGAAGGGAATTCTGAAAAGCTTTTGTAGGATCTGGTTGTTGAAAGCAGTGTGCATTTTTAGTTTTGAGGAACTGATTAGGCATGCCTTAATCCAGGAGGACTGCATGGTTAATCATGAATTTCCAGTATATACAGAAAAATCTTAGGCACTGCTTTGTCCTGTTACAAGTATATGGGAGAGATATCAGAAAACATTTTTCAGTGATAAGTGACTTAGGTAATGCCTTTCTAACTTTTCCTACACTTCAGCATTCCCTCGCTCATGATCAGTAGCCCAGCTGAGAAATTTAATACAGTACTTTTGGCGCTTAGGTAATAGATATATCTCATTCCTGGTCAAAAGGATTGAATATCTCTTTCAACATCCATTTATCCATTCAGTTGTTTTTTATCAAATCTTCTCTATGAGATTCTTTTAGACACTAGGAATAGAGTGTTGAACAACAGTTTATACCCATAAGAAGACTAAAATGAAAAACTAAAATGTTTGGCTATGCAAATATGAATCTTTTATTTTAATAGCATTTATCTCTGCTTCTGTATATTATTAAAGAGGGTGTCATAGACTTTCTAGAATGTGTGAACTAAAGAAAAGATCCCTTGGTTGTAATGTATTTGTACTCCTAGGCTTGTCACTCACCTTGAAATTAGTATCTTTGAAACCTGGAAATGACCGTAAAATGATGCCATTGTAAGAGACCAGGAGACATTCACTCCAGTAGGGAAGGGGAAATACAGGGGAGGGTATAGGGGAAATATGGATCTTGCCTTTGAACATGATTTAGAGAAAAGCAGATCGGACCAAAGTTCCAGGCTGAGGAGTTCTAAAACATATTGTCTAAGTTAAAAAAAAAAAAAAATTAACCCAGGGAGTACCTGGGTGGCTCATCTAGTTAAGTGTTTTCCTCCGGCTCAGGTCATGATCATGGGGTCCTAGGATTGAGCCATGCATTGGGCTCCCTCCTCAGTGGGAGTCTGTTTGCCCCTCTCCCTCTTGTTTGTGCTCTTCCCCCTTTTCCTACTCTCTTGCTTTCTCTCAAAAATATAAAATAAAAAATAAAATATTTTTTAAATTAATTCAGTCTTTCTTTTGATAAAATCTAAAATAGTCGTTACTTCAATCATTGTAGGATGTGAACTATTAATCTGTATTTGTCAATTCATCAACTATGTTAGAGTTGTATGGAAGTTTTATTAATTAATAGATTAATAAACAATGTTCAAACAATATGTGGAATGATGGACCTCCTGGAATGTTGGAAAAAATGTATTTGAAGGCAAAAAATTGTAGTACAGTGGTAGCTAAGATGAAAGGGCTCAAATCCGACCAAGAGAGCAGAGGGTACACAAAGAGCAAGAATCATATTTTCTTGCATTGTTTTTGTGTTGTCACCAAGTCCAAATAATCAGACATCACAGTTGTTACCCTGCACCAGCCTTTACTAATGATCAGCAGATACACAAAGCAAGATCTCTAGCATGTGCAGCTATAGTATTTCAGAAACCCTGAACTTGTCAGACACCCTCATCAGCCCTTAAATGTATATTTACTTATAATAAACAATGAGACATAAAAATGTACCCTGCAAAATCATTTATAGATCACTACTCAGATAGGAACTTAGAAAACCCTTATTTGTCTCTTACTAAGTTCTATCAGTGGACATTCTCAAGAGGGTACTTTCAGGGTCAAGTTTGTTTTGTTAACTCTTCTATTGCCAGTATTGAAGATTAAAAATATAATGTTGGTAACTCACATGTAATGAGAACAAAAAACCATTTTCACAATGATTACACTTTATACAATGATGGGTAATAGGGTAACAAAGTATTGCTGGCCAAGTGACATTTTCTCATTATGCTTTCATATGTTTCAATTTTTTTAAAAAATCAAGGTAATTTAATTTTTAAGAGTGCTAAACAAGTTTACATAAAATTATATTTCCCAAACTTATGTAATCTAAAATAGAATCACACACTTCTGCCTCTATAATTAATTTTCTATTAGTAAATGTCATTAAATAATTTCAATAAGTTGGAAACCAAACCACAAAATTAGCAAATATGTCCACCATCTCATATTTTACAAGGCATTTATAATTACATTTCCTTTTTGACACAATGCCTAGCTGCAAGAGTTTAAAAACCAATAACTATTATATGAATCATTATTATATTAAAGGCATATCAAAACTATGTGTCTCCAGACATGACAGCACATTTTGCATTAACTGCACTATTAATTTACAACTTTTCGTATGATGTAAGACACTATTGACTTGGATTTTTGCCATTGCTATATATCAGTTTCTAATGCCATATCTTGGTCTTTTCCCAGAAATTCTTGAGTACATTCACAGTGGACCCCTTAAAAGTTTTTCAGTCTGTATCATCTGGGATACAGACTGGGAGCCACAACATGTGCAAATCTGACCTTTCAAGTTACTCTCCAATGACCCATGTTTAAACTGAAGACAAAGAAATAAGGAAAAATCACTGGAACATTAAATTATCTTCAGTGTTTTGTAGTTTTTGTTTCTTTTATTAAAGTTTATGATTATTTACTTTCTCAAAGAGAATGAGAATGAGTCTTTAAAAGATATTGAGTCTTGGTTTTGGCAGACCACAAGAAGCAAGCATAAAAAGAAAGAGAAGACAAAGTAACTCAGAAACAGTTAACCTGATCTCATGTTTCTAATTCTCCTATTCTCTTTTGGGCCCACTAAATCAAACTTTTTTCCTTTCTACCCCACCATGACTTTTCTTATCAAGGTTTCTAGTTACTTCTACATTTATTAACTAATGATCATTTTAATGGTCTTTTCTTTTTTTCCACTGGACCTGTCCATATCACTTGAGAAAATTCAGTGAATTTTTCTTAAAATATTTCCTTTTTCCTTTTTTTTTTTTTTTTTGGATTTAAAGATGCCATGCACATCTGATTTGCCTCCTACTTAATGGCTACTCCTTTTAAATCTCAATTCTTAAATTCTTTTTCATTTTCATCTCCCCATACTGCTTTTGGAATGCTCACAACTCTTTCCTTGGACATCTCTCTTTTCAGTCAATCCTCACTCCCTTAGCAATATCATCAAGCCATATGGCTAGAAATAGAACCACTCTCAGATTAAATCTCTACCCTAAATAGCTTTCCAGAATGAAGACTGCTATATGCCCATTCAATACTTCCATTTGGAAATTTCACAAAATCCTCAAATTTCACATCTCTAAAATTGAACTCCTGATGCCCAGTTTCAAGTTCACCACATCTGCTCCTCCCACTGTCGTATTTGTTGTTTGTTTGTCCCTCCAATTTAGAATCATTTAATTTTATTCTGTTCTTTATTTAATCACTCAGTAAACTTTGGCAGCTCTATCTTCAAATACATAAAGTTTTGAACACTGCTTAGTACCGCTTTTACTGCCACAGCTCAGAACATCATGGTGTACTTATATAATTGCAGCAGTGTTTCAACTATCACTAGTTCTATTTTTGAAGCAAATCAGTCTGTTTTCAAAACAGCAGTAATACTATTAAAATGAGAACCTATGCAAGCTATACCTGCTTATTCTTTACCCAGAGAGGTGTTCAAATATTTACAATGTTTTTTGTTTTTTGTTTTTTTCCCCCTCTGAGACCTCGTGCTTATTTGAGAGATAGCAGAAGGATCAGGAGTTGAGATACATTTTAAATAAATTCAAGAGGTCAATAGGAACTAAAATTTAATTTCAGGAACCCCTAACATAGGAAAATTATTGTAAAACCTTTAGGCATTGGGGATCAATTTTGGCTCTGAATGATGTCATTCTAGGTTAAAATAAAATGAAATTGGGTTGACAATGTTCCAAAGCTACCTGGTTGAAGCAAAATTAAATCAGCCTTGCCCTCAACAAACAGGGGACAGACATTCTCTACTAGATATCCAAATTAAGTTAAAAAACCACAATAACTGAAATAGCATAGCCCTGGCACAAGAATAGACAAATAGAACAGTGGAAAAAACCAGAGAATTCAGAAGAAATACTTACGTTAGGACAAAGGTGGTGGTAAAATACAATGGAGAAATGAACAGTGTTTTCATTAAGTGGTGGTGGTTACTTGAATATTGATAAGAAAAAATACAACCTTGAGTCATATCTTACACAATACGTAATAATCAATTCCAGATAAACTGCAGATATAAAAGTAAAAGATAAACATTGAACTTTTCAGAAAATGATATAATAAGGCAATAGCTTAAATAGTATAAACACAAACAAGTGTTTTAAGAGGAAAGACATAGATAACATTAAAATTTTAAAAAATGTGTTAAAATTACAAATTTCTTTCACCCCCCAAAAAAAGTATTTTCTTCAAGAGTATGCAAATGCAAACCAGGCAAAATAGAAAAACTACTTCCTAACAAGAATCTAAGAAGTAAATCATTTTAGAATATGTAAAATACTTCTTAAAGTCCATGAGATAAAGAAAATACAACAGAGAAACAGGGAAATAAACAGGAACCTCACCATAAGATTGTCAACATGGTTACCATATATATGAAAAGACACTTAAAGTGGTCCAAGGAAATAAAAAATAAATACTCAAGTAGATAGCACTACACATACTCCAAAAAGGCAAAATTAAAAAATGAAAAGAAAAAGAATTCAAAGAATAAAAGACAATACAGAGCGTTGGCATAACTTGAAAAAAAAAATGGCACTCATACTTGTAATGAGATTGTAATTGTTACTACTTATTTTGAATCATGTTTGGCATTATCTATGAAGGTCGAACATAAAAAGCAATTTTACTCCTAGGAATATGTTGTATCAAAAAAGCATTTACCAAGAGAAAAGTACCAAGAGGCTAGTATAAGTATATATGTAACAATACTGTTCACATTAGGTCTAACTGGAAACAACCCAATAGTCTCTGCACAGTAAAGCAGATTTCTTAAAAAGCATTCATGAAATGGAATAATAAAATATGGTGAAGATGAGAAAAATTATAAATACAAACAACTATGTGGAAGACTTTCATGAACATCATTTTAAATAAAAGCCATAAACAAAGAATTCATATTTATAATTCAGTTTATTAGATGTTCAGAAACAGATAAACTTGATTGATGGTGTTAAATTTGAGTCAAACTTTAAGGAAGAAAGAAAGAAAGCATGAGAATGCTGTCATTTCTTGGCTTGGGTGATATTTACATGAGTATGTTCACTTTGTAATCATTACTTGAACTATACATATTTTAAAATATATATATAAACATTTTAAAATTTATAATTCAGAAATATTTTAAAAATATAAAATCTTTATCTTATGCTACCTTAATTCATCATAGGCTATCCAAAAATATTTGTAGAGGAAAAAAAGATTGACAAAGAGAGTAATAAATATTACAGAATTGCATTATCAGGGCCTATTTTAAATTCTAAATTGAACATAAAATTTTCTTCATCAGATAGTCATTTTAACAAAATTTATCAATTAAAGGAATAGCATATTTACATCAGCTAGTTTAAACAGAACATAGAAAAATGAAGAAAGAAAATATAAATTAAGAAAAAATCAAGACAAATAGACTAATGATTATTTGCATTCATATAGCTTAGTTTTAAAAGGTTTTATTTATTTGGTTATTTATTTATTTATTTATTTATTTATTTATTTATTTTAGAGAGAGAGAAAAGGGGAGGAACAGAGGGAGAAGCAGACTCCTCTGCAGGTAGCATGGAACCTAATGAGGGGCTCTATCCCATGACTCTGAGATCATGACCTGAGCAGAAATCAAGAGTTGGACACTTAACCAACTAAGTTACACAGGTGCCCTCATCTAGCTTAGTTTTACTAACTGTAAAAAATTCTGAACTTCTATAATAGTTGAAAAGAGGTTAATCTGCTATAGTATAGCTAAGAGGAAAACATGGCCAGTGGTTCATATTCCAAGAAGTCTTTTAGACACCTAGTACTTTTATTCAGTATGTATGAATAAGATCTAAATCAATGACAGGAAGACGAATAAACTATTTGTGGAAAAATAAAAACATACTAGTACTATGAATTTACTGATATTTGTTATAAATAATTGATTAAATTAGAAAAGCCCAAATTAGGAGCTTTATAAACTGTAGTACATCTAATATCAGAGATATTAAGGAACTCTGCAGCTGACTAGGGCTTTTGTAAATATGCCTTGTTGGAAGATCTAAATTTAGAAATATATAAATATAGTGAATAAATAGAAAACAAAATAAAATTTTTGAAAAGGAAATTTTGTAAATTATCAAAAGTGAAATAAAACTAATAGAACTATCTTTTGAGGTTGGGATGGTCATACCAGAGGAATCATTTCAAGCAAATCTAAATGTAGTGATTTCTGCAACTCTAGTGAGATATGTTTTAATGTTTGTCATTGAGAACATTGTACACACACACACACACACACACACACGCACGCAAACACATTTCCTTGTTCTGATCATGAAAAGGCTTCGAAACAAATGACCCAAACAGTTGCCCACATTACAGTTTCCAAAAACCACCTCCTGGAAAAAGAACCAGGCCTCCTTAGTGTAATTTCACCTTCCATCTCTCAGGAAGGCATTCTTTAATATTATCTGAGAATATATTGCTGTATCAGAAAGTAAACAGTTGCAAAAAATACAACTGAAGAACTTCAGGTCTGAAGAACTCTTTAAGTCCACTTAAAGAGCCTCCCTACTGGTCAGGCTGTGAAACTTGAGCACCACCAGGAAAAATAGCATGGAGAGCGCTCATAAAAAAATGAATGCAAATTGAGAATAGCTGGTATTACAGTAAAAAAAGAAAAATAGTATAAGAATAGTAGGTCTAAATTCAATAGATATGAATCCTGAAATAAACCTTATTGTATTTTACCCCAGGTACTACTAATAATAATGTAGCCTGATAAAAATGTAGGACTAGTGCTCAGGGCTTCTTGGAAAGCAGCCATAAAACAAAATGGACTTGGAGCCTAATGTTGGGATGTAAGGATGCTTTCCAGGACTTTTGTCAACTAGTGCTGAGATGGTGATACCAGAAAGTGAATAGGATATATACCCAAAAACTTCGCAAAGCAATAATTGCATGGGTGAGAACAGGGAATAGATACTGCCATATGAAATAAAATGAATCTACAAAGTAATCTTGAGTCTATATTGTAAGAAATAAGTTCACTTGACATTAAACTCTAATTAAGCATAATTAACAGTTATTGGAATTTTCTAAGAAGTCCTCATGTTCATTACCACAGTTTGTAAGATGAAGTATAGATAGTAAATTTCAAACTGGTTTAAGAACTGCAAGTATCCTCATTATTTTTCACCTGGTGACATAAATGTTTCATTCCCAATAAACTAAATTATCCTTAAGATGAAATAACTTAGCTAGTAATAATTAGGCCAGATATATCTAACAAGCTGACACTTAGGAGAAAACAGGTCTATGGCAAATAACTCCCTAACTTTTTTTTTTTTTTTTAATTTATTTTAGAGAAAGAAAAAGAGCACATGAACCAGGGGTGGAGGAATGGGGGCAGAGGGAAAGAATCTTAAGAGGTTTCCACACCCAGTGGAGCTAACCAGGGGCAATAGTTCATCTCTAAGTCTTATCTACTCCATAGGTAAATAACCAGGGGCATATCTCACAACTCTGAGATCCTGACCTGAGCAGAAATCAATAGTCAGCTGCTTAGCCAACTGAGCCACCCACCTACCCCAGTAACTCCCCAATACTGATTAGCAACCTTGTAGAGATGGAACAAACCCAATTTTTAATGATTATAGTTAGAGTTTAACCATGTAAAAGGACTTAGCCATGATAAGGTGGGCCTATCATAGGGCACATCATTCCAGCAAAGATGTTCTCTGGTATTCAGTTAAGACCATGATGTTTATGGGTGCCTGGATGGCTCAGTAAGTTAAGCATCTGCCTTCCATTCTGGGTCATGAACCGAGAGTGCTAGGATGGAGTTTTGCATCTGGCTTGCTACTTGGCAGGGAGTCTGCTTCTCCTTTCCCCCTGCTTGGGCTTTCTCTCTCTTGCTCGCTCACTCTCTCTCTCACGCTCTCTCTCTCAAAATAAATAAATAAAATCTAGAGAAAAAAAAAAAAGACCATGATGTTTATGAAGTGCCCAAGGCAACTGCATCATTTTCCATGAACCAAAGTTCATCTCTAAGTCATATCTACTCCATAGGTAAATAACAGAACCATAAAAGTATCTTATCTTGGTATCACTACAAATTGATTAAGGGAAAGGGTATTCAAATAATTGTGTTTATTGCCACCCAAAGAAAAGATCTTTTTAAAGAAATTGGTTTAGGAAATGTAATTTTTCTAGCACCTCCACTGCTCCTAACCAAATACAATACAGTATCTTCTCTCACCTGAATATTTGCTGTGACCATTCTTTTCTCTTAAGATTTTATTTATTTGAGAGAGTGAGCGAGCATGAGCACGAGTGGCAGGAGGAACAGAGGAAGAGGAACAAGCAGACTCTGCTCAGCACTGAGCACAGTCTGAGTCACGACCCTGAGATAATGACCCAAGGCAAAATCAAGATTGGGATTTCAACCAACTAAGCCTTCCAGGTGCCCCTGCTGTGACCTGTCACCTTGCTCTTAACAATTAATTCTCAGTTTACTTAAATCTGGTCGTGTCAGTCATCAGAATCTTACAAAAGGCTTCATGTTTTACTCAGAAGAAAGGTACAGCCCTTAACAATTGCCTATAGGTATTGCATGGTCCAATCCCCCACTGTCTGTGTGATGTAATATCCTACCAACCTCTCTTTTCCTCACTTTACTTCAGCCACACTGTCTCTTTCTTTTTTATTTTTTTATTTTTTATAAACATGTAATGTATTTTTATCCCCAGGGGTACAGGTTTGTGAATCACCAGATTTACACACTTCACAGCACTCACCATAGCACATACCCTCCCCAGTGTCCATAACCCCACACTTCTCTCAACCCCCCCCCCCCGCCGGCAAACCTCAGATTGTTTTCTGAGACTAAGAGTCACTTATGGTTTGTCTCCCTCCCAATCTCATCTTGTTTCATTTATTCTTCTCCTACCCCCTTAAACCCCCATGTTGCATCTCCACTTCCTCATATCAGGGAGATCATATGATAGTTGTCTTTCTCCGATAGACTTATTTCACTAAGCATGATACCCTCTAGTTCCATCCACGTCGTCGTAAATGGCAAAATTTCATTTCTTCTGATGGCTGCATAGTATTCCATTGTGTATATATACCACATCTTCTTGATGTGGTATATTGACATATCCCAATAGTTCATCTTCTTGATGTGGTATATATGTGGACCTTGATGTGGACATCTAGGTTCTTTCCATAGTTTGGCTACTGTAGACATTGCTGCTATAAACATTCGAGTGGACGTGCCCCTTTGGATCACTACTTTTGTATCTTCAGGGTAAATACCCAGTACTACAATTGCTGGGTCATAGGGTAGTTCTATTTTCAACATTTTGAGGAACCTCCATGCTGTTTTCCAGAGTGGTTGCACCAGCTTGCATTCCCACCAACAGTGTAGGAGGATTCCCTTTCTCCGCATCCTCACGAGCATCTGTCATTTCCTGACTTGTTAATTTTAGCCATTCTGACTGGTGTGAGGTGATATCTCATCATGGTTTTGATTTGTATTTCCCTGATGCCGAGTGATATGGAGCACTTTTTCATGTGTCTGTTGGCCATCTGGATGTCTTCTTTGCAGAAATATCTGTTCATGTCTTCTGCCCATTTCTAGATTGGATTATTTGTTCCTTGGGTGTTGAGTCTGCTAAGTTCTTTATAGATTTTGGATACTAGCCCTTTTTCTGATATATGTCGCTTGCAAATATCTTCTCCCATTCTGTCATTTGTCTTTTGGTTTTATTAACTGTTTCCTTTGCTGTGCAAAAGCTTTTGATCTTGATGAAATCCCAATAGTCCATTTTTGCCCTTGCTTCCCTTGGCTTTGGCGATGGTCCTAGGAAGTTGCTGCAGCTGAGGTCGAAGAGGTCGCTGCCTGTGTTCTCCTCAAGGATTTTGATAGATTCCTTTCTCACATTGAGGTCCTTTATCAATTTTGAATCTATTTTCGTGTGCAGTGTAAGGAAATGGTCTAATTTAATTTTTCCAATTTTCCAAACAACATTTGTTGAAGAGGCTGTCTTTTTTCCATTGGACATTCTTTCCTGCTTTGTCCAAGATTAGTTGACCATAGAGTTGAGGGTCTATTTCTGGGCTTTCTATTCTGTTCCATTGATCTATGTGACTGCTTTTGTGCAAGTACCATGCTGTCTTGATGATAACAGCTTTGTAGTAGAGCTTGGAGTCCAGAATTGTGATTCCACCGACTTTGGCTTTCTTTTTCAATGTTCTTTGACTATTCGAAATCTTCTCTGGTTCCATATAAACTTTAGAATTATTTGTTCCATTTCTTTGAAAAAAATGTATGGTATTTTGATAGGAATTGCATTAAATGTGTAGATTGCTTTAGGTAGCATACACATTTTCATAATATTTGTTCTTCCAATCCAGGAGCATGGAACATTTTTCCATTTCTTTGTGTCTTCCTCAATTTCTTTCATGAGTACTTTATAGTTTTCTGAGTATAGATTCTTAGCCTCTTTGGTTAGGTTTATTCCTAGGTATCTTATAGTTTGGGGTGCAATTGTAAATAGGATTGACTCCTTAATTTCTTTTTCTTCTGTCTTGTTGTTGGTGTAGAGAAATGCAACTGATTTCTGTGCATTGATTGTATATCCTGACACTTTACTGAATTCCTGTACAAGTTCTAGCAGTTTTGGAGTGGAGTCTTTTGGGTTTTCCACATATAGTATCATATCATTGGCAAAGATTGATAGTTTGACTTCTTCTTTGCCGATTTTGATGCCTTTAATTTTCTTTTGTTGTCTGATTGCTGGGGCTAGGACTTCTAGTACTATGTTGAATAGCAGTGGTGATAATGGACATCCCTGCTGTGTTCCTGACCTTAGCGGAAAACTTTCAGTTTCTATCCATTGAGAATGATATTTTCGGTGGGTTTTTCATAGATGGCCTTGATAATATTGAGGTATGTGCCCTCTATCCCTACACTTTGAAGAGTTTTAATCAGGAAGGGATGCTGTACTTTGTCAAATGCTTTTTCAACATCTATTGAGAGTATTATATGGTTCTTGTTTTTTCCTTTATTAATGTGTTGTATCACATTGATTGATTTGCAGATGTTGAACCAACCTTGCAGCCCTGGAATAAATCCCACTTGGTCGTGGTGTATAATCCTTTTAATGTACTGTTGGATCCTATTGGCTAGTATTTTGGTGAGAATTTTCGCATCTGTGTTCATCAAGGATACTGGTCTGTAGTTCTCTTTTTTGATGGATCCTTGTCTGGTTTTGGGATCAAGGTGATGCTGGCTTCATAAAATAAGTTTGGAAGTTCTCCTTCCATTTCTATTTTTTGGAACAGTTTCAGGACAATAGGAATTAGTTCTTCTTTAAATGTTTGGTGGAATTCCCCTGGGAAGCCGTCTGGCCCTGGGCTTTTATTTGTTTGGAGATTTTTGATGACTGTTTCAATCACCTTACTGGTTATGGGTCTGTTCAGGTTTTCTATTTCTTCCTGGTTTAGTTGTGGTACGGTATATGTCTCTGGGAATGCATCCATTTCTTCCAGATTGTCAAATTTGTTGGCATAGATTTGCTCATAGTATGTTCTTATAATTTTCTGTATTTCTTTGGTGTTAGTTGTGATCTCTCCTCTTTCATTCATGATTTTATTTATTTGGGTCCTTTGTTTTTTCTTTTCTGATAAGTCTGTCCAGGGGTTTATAAATCTTATTAATTCTTTCAAAGAACCAACTCCTTGTTTCGTTGATTTGTTCTATTGTTTTTCTGGTTTCTATTTCATTGATTTCTGCTCTGATCTTTATGATTTCTCTTCTCCTGCTGGGTTTAGGCTTGCTTTCTTGTTTTTTTCTCCAGCTCCTTTAGGTGTTGGGTTAGGTTGTGTACCTGAGACCTTTCTTGTTTCTTGAGAAAGGCTTATACCACTATATATTTCCCTCTCAGGACTGCCTTTGCTGTGTCCCACAGATTTTGAACCGTTGTGTTTTCATTATCATTTATTTCCATGGGTTTTTTCAATTCTTCTTTAATTTCCTGGTTGACCCATTCATTCTTTAGAAGGATGCTGTTTAATCTCCATGTATTTGGATTCTTTCCAAATCTCCTCTTGTGATTGAGTTCTAGCTTCAGAGCATTGTGGTCTGAATATATGCAGGGAATGATCCCAATCTTTTGATATCGGTTGAGAGCTGATTTAGGACCCAGGATGTTATCTATTATGGAGACTGTTCCATGTGCACTAGAGAAAAATGTGTATTCTGTTGCTTTGGGATGAAATATTCTGAATATATCTGTGATGTCCATTTGGTCCAGTGTGTAATTTAAGACATTTATTTCCTTGTTGATCTTTTGCTTGGATGATCTGTCCATTTCAGTGAGGGGAATGTTAAAGTCCCCTACTATTACTGTATTATTGTTGATGTGTTTCTTCGATTTTGTTATTAATAGGTTTATATAATTGGCTGCTCCCACATTAGGAGCATAGGTATTTAAAATTGTTAGATCTTCTTGTTGGACAGACCCTTTGAGTATGATGTAGTGTCCTTCCTCATCTCTTATTATGGTCTTTGTCTTAAAATCCAATTGATCTGATATAACGTTTGCCACCTCAGATTTCTTCTGATGTCCATTAGCATGGTAAATTGTTTTCCACCCCCTCACTTTAAATCTGGAGGTGTCTTCGGGTCTAAAGTGACTTTCTTGTAGGCAACATAGAGATGGGTTTTGTTTTTTAATCCATTCTGATACCCTGTGTTTTTTTTTTTTTTTAAAGATTTTATTTATTTATTTGACAGAGAGAGATCACAAGTAGGCAGAGAGGCAGGCAGAGAGAGAGAGAGGAGGAAACAGGCTCCCTGCTGAGCAGAGAGCCCGATGCGGGACTTGATCCCAGGACCCTGAGATCATGACCTGAGCCGAAGGCAGCGGCTTAACCCACTGAGCCACCCAGGTGCCCTACCCTGTGTTTTTTGATTGGGACATTTGGCCCATTAACATTTAGGGTAACTATTGAAAGATATGAATTTAGTGCCATTGTATTGCCTGTAAGGTGACTGTTACTGTACATTGTCTCTGTTCCTTTCTGATCTACTACCTTTAGGCTCTCTCTTTGCTTAGAGGACCCCTTTCAATATTTCCTGTAGAGCTGGTTTGGTGTTTGCAAATTCTTTCTGGTTTTGTTTGTCCTACAAGCTTTTTATCTCTCCTTCTATTTTCAATGATAGCCTAGCTGAATATAGTATTCTTGGCTGCATGTTTTTCCAGTTCAGTGCTCTGAATATATTAATTTCTGGCCTGCCAGCTCTTTCTGGCCTGCCATTTCTGTGTGGATAAGTCTGCTGCCAATCTAATATTTTTACCATTGTATGTTACTGACTTCTTTTCCCAGGCTGCTTTCATGATACTCTTTGTCACTAAGACTTGTAAATTTTACTATTAGGTGACGGGGTGTGTACCTTTCTTGTTGATTTTGAGGGGCATTCTTTGCACCTCCTGGGTTTTCATGCTTGTTGCCTTTGCCTTATTAGGGAAATTCTTTCCAATAATTCTCTCCAGTATACCTTCTGGGGTCCCCTCTATCTTTCTTCTTCTTCTGGAATCCCAATTAATCTAATGTTGTTTCGTCTTATGGTGTCACTTATCTCTCGAATTCTCCCCTCGTGGTCCAGTAGCTGTTTGTCCCTCTTTTGCTCAGCTTCTTTATTCTCTGTCATTTGGTCTTCTATATCACTAATTCTTTCTTCTGCCTCATTTATCCTAGCAGAGAGAGCCTCCATTTCTTATTGCACCTCATTAATAGCTTTTTTGATTTCAACTTGGTTAGATTTTAGTTCTTTTA
Organism: Mustela putorius furo; assembly: GCF_011764305.1. NCBI lineage: Eukaryota > Metazoa > Chordata > Mammalia > Carnivora > Mustelidae > Mustela > Mustela putorius. The sequence continues at coordinate 13,878,548 of NW_025421322.1, read as the reverse complement.
TTTCTCCAGAAAGGGCTTTTATATCTCCCAAGAGGGTTTCTCTAATATCTTCCATGCCTTTTTTGAGCCCGGCTAGAACGTTGAGAATGATCATTCTGAACTCTAGATATGACATATTACCAATGTCTGTATTGATTAGGTCCCTAGCCTTCAGTACTGCCTCTTGTTCTTTTTTTTGTGGTGAATTTTTCCTCCTTGTCATTTTGTCCAGATAAGAGTATATGAAGGAGCAATTAAAATACTAAAAGGGTGGCAAAGACCCCAGGAAAATATGCTTTAACCAAATCATAAGAGACCCCAAATTGTGGGGGGGGGGGGGAGAAAGGGAATAAAAAGAGGTTCAGAAAAAAAAATAAAAAAAACAAATAAAGAAAAAATGTAAAAAAGAATATATATATATATAGAGAGAGAGAGAGAGAGAGAGATAGATATTAGATAAACTAGTTAAAAAACATTAAAAAAGAAAAGGGTAAAAGTTTTAAAAAAATTTAGCAGAAGAAGAAAAAAAAATTGAAATTAACTGCAAGAATAAAGAATCATGCGGAGAAAGCCATGAGTTCGTGCTTTGCTTTCTCCTCCTCTGGAATTCCACTGCTCTCCTTGGTATTGAACCTGCACCTCTTGGTAGGTGAACTTGGTCCTGGCTAGATTTCTTGTTGATCTTCTTGGGGAGGGGCCTGGTGTAGTGATTCTCAAGTTTCTTTTCCTGAGGTGTAATTGCCCCATGCTTATCAGGAGCCAGGCTAAGTAATCCTCTCCGGTTAGCTTTCGGGAGCTTTTGTTCCCTGAGCACTTTCTGTAGAGTTCCGGAGGACAGGAATGAAAATGTTGGCCTCCCAGCCTCCCACCCGAAGGAGCCAAGAGCTTGGGGCCCCACTCCTCAGTGCACCCTCGGAGAATAGCACCTAATCACTCCCGTCTCCCTGGCCTCCGGCCGTGCTCTGAGCCCACTGAGCCTGCAACCTGTTCAAGGTAACCCTGAGCTGAGAGCTCACTCCTCGGCTCTGTCTCTGTAGCCGGCTTCCCTGCTCTAATACCTCTGAGCTCTGCAGCACTCAGATACCCCCAATCCTTCTGTGACCCTGTGGGATCTGAGGCCATGCTGACCCCGCATGGGCTTCTTCCTGGTTTAGCCTCTGGAGTGATGTCCCTCAGCAAAACAGACTTTTAAAAGTCCCGATTTTGTGCTTTGTTGTTCTGCCACTTGCTGGGAGCTGGCCCCCCATGATCTATCTTCCTGTCGCTTTGGATTCATTTCTCTGCAAGTCCTACCTTTCAGAAAGTGGTGGATTTTCTGTTTCTAGAATTGCTGTTCTTCTTCTTTTTGATCTCCCGTTGGATTTGTAGGTGTTTGCAATCTTTAGATAAGCTATCTAGCTGACCTCCTGCTACCTGATGTAGTCTCAACCTGCTACTTCTCCGCCATCTTGACTCCTCTTCCACACTGTCTCTTTCTTATTCCTCAAACTCACCAGGCATTATTTTGTCTCAGAGGTGTTGAATTTGTCCATTCTTCTCACCAGAACAGTCATTCCCCCAATATTAGTATGGGTCACTTTCTTACCTCTGTTAGACCTATACTCAAGTGCCACTATCTCAGTAATACTTTCCGTGTCTACTGTCTTAATAATCTCAAATTCCAATCCAGCACATCCTATCTTTCCTCTGTATTTTAGTTTTCATTGTCACCCAGTCCTTTTTAAAATTTTTATTATTGAAGTATAGTTAGCATACAACATTACATTAGTTTTAGGTGTACAACATAGGGATTGGACAGTTCTATTCATTTTGCTGTGCTCACCATGGTAAGTGTAGTCACCATCTGTCACCATACGATCTTATTACGTTATTATTGACTATATTCCCTAGGCTGTAATTTTCATCTCTGTGACTGATTTATTGGAAGTTTGTAGTTTGTACCTCTTATCCCCTTCACTTACTGTGTTCATTCCCCACCGTCCCCCTCTCTGGCAACCACCACTTCGTTCTTTGTATTTATGAGTCTGTTTCTGCTGGGTTTTGTTTACTGTGTTTTTTAGATTCCACATATGACTAAAATCATATGGTGTATGTCTCTGTCTGTCTTGTTTCACCTAATAATACCCTCTTGGTCTATACAGATTCTTGCAAATGACAGGATCTCATTCTTTTTTATGGGTGAGTACTGTTCTGTTAGATACATATATCTAAGAGAAATATATATATATACACACACACACACACACACACACACATATATGTACACTATTCTATCTATATAGATATACTATATATATCTATATCTATATATTTATATAGATATATATCTATATATATGCTATATCTATCTGTCTATATGTGTGTCTCAGAGGTGTTGAATTTGTCCAGAACAGTCATTCCCCCAATATTAGTATGGCTCACTTTCTTACCTCTGTTAGACCTATACTCAAGTGCCACTATCTCAGTAATACACACACACACACACACACACATATGTACACTATTGTATCTATATAGATATACTATATATCTATATCTATATATTTATTTAGATATATATCTATATATATGCTATATCTATCTGTCTATGTGTGTGTGTGTGTGTATGTGTGTGTGTGTGTGTGTATGTGTGTGTGTGTTTATATATATCCCACATCTTCTTTATCCATTCCTCTATTTGTACACTTGGGTTGCTTCTGTATCTTGGCTACTGGGAATAATGCTACAATAGACATTGTCACCTCTCAAAAGAAAGCTCCATGAGGTCTAAAGTTTCATCAGTTTTATTCAAATATATGTTTCCAGCATCTACAGCAGTACCATTTATGTAACAAGTAAAAATTTTTAACTATCATCTGAAGGAAAAAAATAACTACAAATATCCCAAATCACATTTTTAAATTTTCTTCTAAATACTAGACTATCTTGGTGAGATACATGAAATTAAGTCTATATCATTGTATAATTTTGCTTAATGGTGAAGTAAAAATGAGTCATATATGAAAACTCATTTTTATTTTGATACAAGAGGCTTAAGTTCAGATGATCATGGATATTACCTTTGTCAATAGTTGTCCTGTTTTCCATCTACAGAGGAGAAATACTTATTATTCCACTTCGTATCATTTTTCTCAGAACAAGAATTTTGTTTCTTTGATGAACTAAATAAAGGAAATTAATTAATCCATATTTATAAACAAGGACATCCATATTTCATTTTTGGAGAAAATAATCTTGAAGCATTGATTCCCCTAAATCAGTTATTGATTCTGACCATAACTATAGAAAGCCTATAATACACGTCTATCCAAAATAGTTTTTCTATCTCTTCTCCATAGCCAAGACCATTACCTTATTTTAAGCCTGACTTTGTTAATTGCTCTTTGTACCTGAAGTTTCCTCTATACTGTTTACAAAGTATGAGAGTACTGTTCCCAAAGCTTCTAAGATAAGTATGCTGATTCGTTATCATGGGGTACAAGATTTTCCATGATCAGTCTAAACATACTTTGTAACATGTCCCTATATCACAGTCTTTGGTACATCTGATCAAACTATTTATACTTTTCTGAAATACTTTTCTAAACATATTGCTCTCTCTCCAAGAAATTCCTTTAACCTCTTCTCCTAATGAGCACCTGTAAATCTTGGGAAGCCAATCTAAAACCTGTGGTTTTTGTTGTAACTCATATATTATTTTTTTGAAGTTGTTTGGATACTGTGCTTTACCTTTTGATACATTTTTATAAGGATCCATGTGAATACTATGATATATTTGTTGGCAGAGACTGTGTCATATCATTTTTATAACTCCAGTTCCTACTGGAGCTTATTTCTTTAAATGTGTAATTAAATTAACAAATGAGATAATATCAGAACATTTATGGATTCACTAGAATTTTATAAATTAATTTTGAGCATAAAATCAAAATTATTAGATTTCTTATTTAAATTGTTTTAAAGTGCTGTCTATTTTCTTTTCTTTAGAATTTCTAAATGAGATTCTGACTTTCAGAGTTGATTTTTCTTTTGGAATGTCTGGATATGTCATCATACCTATATCACTGAAAATTATTTTTTGAAATACACTTTCCTTTAGACTAGGTAAGTTGTTCAACTTTCCTACTCTGAATCTAAAATAAGCCAGGTAACTTTCTATACAACTTCCCTCTTACTTCCAATTCATCATCTACTTCTTTGTTGATAGGGAGAAGTCCAGAGTAAGTTTCCCTTCTTGATTCTTCATCCCAGTGAAAGCACAAACTGTCTGTCAAGTCAAAGTTTTATGAGAAACTAAGTTTTTAGCAGAATAAAAGCTCCAAAAGAAATGGAAGTCTCCTTGCTCTTATGTATGTTGCTTCTGTTTCAGCTTTACCACCTACGTGAATAAAACTCAAATCTTTCCTGGTATGGTGAAACATGAACACACACACACACACACACACACACACACACACACACACACACACGATAGACCTTGTTGTCTTCTCTTTTCCTTCCAGTTAACTTTTTAGGGTATTAGCTCCACTCCCATATCATTGTGTGTGGGGGGGGGGGTAGGAGGGAGATGGTCTTTTGAAAACATTTCTCCAGTCCTTATTTCACCCTTAAAACGAAGGACATATATCACCTTAATTTGAGGAAGGAAATGAAAGTCTGTTTTGTTCAGATACTTCTTAGTTTCTTAAATAGTCTGTACAACACTTCCAATAAATATTTGTCAAAACTCACCTTGAAAACCTCACATTTCTAAACTGTGAATTTTATCTTAAATTGAAATGAAATTTTAATTTTAATATAGCTCAAAGGCAAAATGGAATTTTTGTCCCTTTTACTGATTGGTCTGAAGTTTACCTTTTGGCAAATTGCAGCACATAGACTTTAACTTCCAAATGAAGAGTCCTTCAAGTAAGTATTTGAGGGATGCTCTATTGATTCACTGAATTTGTCTTTTCATTGTTATCTATTTTTAATATTAAATAAATTTTAACATTTTAACAAAGAAACAATGTAAATTCAGATATTTTTAGTCCCATAAAAATCTTTGGTATGGTCAAATTGTTGAATTTATTTGAATGCAGTATTGTCTAGCATCAGGTCTAATTTATCACATCTTCTAGATTTATTTTGAAATCAGGAAGTTTTACTTATTTATTTTTATGTTTCTGAATTATTCCTAAATATCTTTATTTACCTATTCTACCCAATGTTCTTAAATTTTCTAAATTAAAAGTATTCTTGTCGGGATGCCTGGGTGGCTCAGTTGGTTAAGCAGCTGCCTTCAGCTCGGGTCATGATCCCAGCGTCCTGGGATCAAGTCCACATCGGACTCCTTGCTCAGCAGGGAGCCTGCTTCTCCCTCTGCCTCTGCCTGCCATTCTGTCTGCCTGTAGTCGCTCTCTCCCCCTTTCTCTCTCTGATAAATAAATAAAATCTTTAAAAAAAAAAAGTATTCTTGTCTGGAAATTTTTCTATCTCATGGCCACTTGGTTTGTTTGATTTTATTAAATATACTGTAAAATTACAAAATTAACATAATGTACAATAACCATAACAAATGAAACAGAGCAAAATATATAAAGAAAAAATAATCATCATAACCTGTCTCTTCCCTGTCCCATTATTCATTGCCTGAAGAAAGCAACGTTGACAAGATTGTGGGTACCTTCCACAGTTTCCTCCATGTGCATAGAAATGTTATGCATATCATATACATATCCCAAAACTGTTTTGTTGTTTCTGCTCTTGTACTTAATTATCACACCATATGTGTTAATCTACATTTTTTGAAAAAGATTTTTATTTATTTATTTGACAAAGAGAGCAAGAGAACACAAGCAGGCAGAATGGGAGAGGGAGAAGGAGAAGCAGGCTCCCCACTGAGCAGGGAGCCTGATGTGGAATTCAATCCCAGGACCCAGGAATCATAACCTGAGCCTAAGTCAGTCACTCAAGGGACTGAGCCACCCAGGTGCCCTACATTTTTCTTTTAACAATGTATCTGTTCTCCTCTCTGTGTCAATAGAAAATATCAATTACACTAATTCCCATAGCTGTATAATAGTCTATATTACTTTTACCCCATTATTCACTTAAATATATATATATATATATATATATATATATATATATATATTTTAAAGATTTTATTTATTCATTTGACAGACAGAGATCACAAGTGGGCACAGAGGCAGGCAGAGAGAGCAAGAGGAGGAAGCAGGATCCCCGCTGAGCAGAGACCCTGATGCGGGGCTCGATCCCAGGACTCTGGGATCATAACCTGAGCCAAAGGCAGAGGCCCAACCCACTGAGCCACTCAGGTGCCCCTCACTTAAATATTTTTTTTAGGTGTGTGTTTTCAAATACTTTGTCACTTTTGGGCTGAATGATGGTAATTTAGTATTGCTCTAATTTGCTTTTCAGTTAAAAACTCTAGGAGTTTTTATAAAATTTTCTACCCTACTCTTCCTTCTTGTTGTGAGATAAACTTTTTCCTTCTTCATGAACTTGTGATTTGCCTATCAAAAAAATTCATTCACAAAAGCCAATCTTATCCAATTTAACCAAATGGGACAGGTGTTGGTGTTAGAAGTACTTAGATTTGAATCTTTGATGTATTAGCTATAAGAACCTGAACAACTAATTTTCAGGTTTGTTTCACCTGAAAGAAAATATCACTAAAAGCACTAAACATTGCAATATGGTGAAGATAAATACTGTAAAGCCCTAAGCTAATCCCTGTCAAGTAGCAGGGGGAATAAAATTCTCTTCTACATAAAAAGAAATATCTCTTCTTAATTCATGACTTAAAAAAAAAAAAAGTTACCAAAAAGCACATAATTGTGCTCCCTCCCTTGGCTTTTTGAGGGACATGATTACTCAAGAAGCAAGATCCTGTCCCCCATCCCTAGTGCCAGTCTGTACCCATTATAGCTTAACTAAAATAACATGTACCAAACAAAGAGAAATTGTCTGATGAATAGTTTTGATGTCCTTGCACGAATGTAACCCCCTGCCCCAAGTAAACTGCAGATATAAGAAGCTGTAAAATCAGAATAAAATGGAGATGCCTGACTACTGACCAGAACTCACTGTGTGGCTCTCCCATTCCTCTCGCCAACACCGCCCCTTCTTCCGGGACACCTGGACCTGCCGAGGCTGGACCCTGGCATTTAATTAAAAAAAGCACACAACTTGATCTTAGAATAACTTGGCTTAAGTCCCAGTTGGGTAAAACTTCCAAGATGAATTCACCTCATTATAAAGTAGAGTAATTTTACCTTCCTTATAGCTTGACTGAAAGAATTAAACCAACCAGACCAAGTATGTGGATATGCCTGTAACTATGTCTTAGGCATGATAAACTTGTAATATATAAGAGTTGGGTTAGTGGAGTCTCTGTTAAGTTATTCAACAGGCATTTATCATGCATCCACTGTATGTCAGGCATTATCCATTGCCATGTAAACTCAAATAGATAATTTAAATATAATTCCTTTTCTTAGGGAATTCAGAGAAGGGAAAAATTATAGCTTGGTGATTGTTAAATATTTCAGTGGATGACTCACTATAGAAAATGGGCATTTAGAAAGAAGAATACATTGGCTATGACCATATCAAAGAGAATCTTAAGATATGCAAATCAATAGATGCAGAAAGTAAAGTAGTGGTTGCTTAGGGCTTGGGTGGTGGGAAGATGATGAATCATTGCTAAAAGATGAGATTTCTTCTTGGGAGGGATGAAAATATTTTGAAATTGGATACTGGTGCTAGTTTAACAACCTGTGAATATAGTAAAACAAATCCTTGAATTGTGCACTTTAAAAAGGTGAATTTTTATAGTATGTGAAGTATATCTCAAGTTAGAAGAAAAAAAAAGTATGAGAAAAAAAGAATATTACAGAAGTAACTGGATATAGTGCTGGTGAACGGGTTCAAGTTACGTGATTCAAAATTTTGATGCCACTTATGTACCCCATCAGTGATCTTCAAATACCAATTACTGTGTATCTTTTCTAAAGTAGTAAGATAACTCTTCATATTACACACTCCAGCATTTGGCAAATCTTCATTAAAACTTTCTGATTTAGTCCAGCAGTTGCCTCTTGAGCTAAATCTAACTTTAATGTTTAATGAAATAGTATTTTGTTCTATCCAGATGCCACTCATCTGTTTACTCAAATTCCTTCTTTAATTTCCTAAGTGAATACTAGATTTATGTTTTAAGACATCCCAGCTTTTCTTTTTTAGGAAGGAATGTTTTCTTACCTGTGTAGTATATGCAACTTATTTGCATTATTTATGAGGAAGAAAAGTGTTAGAAATACCTCACACAGACTCAGAATTTTCCTAGTGTTTTTACAATTCTCTTTCAGTCACCCAATAGCTATAAATACAGTAGTTATAGAAAGACTTGTGTAGAATATAAAAATAACCAAAGTAGCCTACATATCTTTAATGTGAATGAGAGACCCACTAAAAATGTCCCTAAACAAAAGTCCCAGGAAAGGGATTCTTCATTCTTTATTATTATCCTTCCTGAGATTTAAAAATAACTTAAGAACAAATACAGTAAGTTAAAATAAAACCCATTTGCACATGTGAAACCTCTGATAAAAAATAAAAAAAAAATTGAGCCAGTGGTAAGGACAATTTAAGCTTAAAAAGTAATTTTCTTGAGTTACCTAGCTATCTCAAGCAAATGAGCCTTTTAGTTCAATTTATATAAAGTGGCATTAATTCTTCATGGTATTTTGTGCAAAGCCAGGAAAAGCCTATATTTCCCTTCTTGCTGAAATAAAAAAAAATTATACTGAAGAGAAAGTTAAATCTATACTATATTTCATGAGCTTTATATGAATGTGTCTTTAAACAATTTGGTTGAATCTTCCCTATCAAAGGAAAACAAAAGTTATTTTAATAAGGTCTATACATTGTTTAAATATATTTCATAATGTAACTATTTTCAATTCCTTGATTGTGTTTTTTATACCTAATAGCAAATGTTATCTTGCTCTGAAACTCCACAGAATAGTCTAATCCAACAAAACAGGAGGATTCCTATTCATTTCTCAGCAAGAAAAGTGATTTTCAGAGCCTCACAATCAGGAATGGGTGTTGATAAAAGGAATGTCTTCCTCTTACCCACCCTTAAAAAAAAAAATTGACATTTTAAGAGACCAGTGCTTTTGAAGATTATGTGGCCAGAATTATCAACATGTATAATACATAACAGTGCTCTTTACTTCTTATATTTTGAATGGACTTAGTTTTCTTATAGTTGATTAAAAAAGTGCATTTCAAAAATTTTAGATGTTTCCAAAACTCCTGTCTTTCTCAATTACTTTAATTTAGTTTTAATTTAAAATATGTCTTAAAAATAAAAATTTTCAGGGCACCTGGGTGGCTCAGTGGGTTAAGCCTCCACCTTTGTCTCCGGTCATGATCTCAGCGTCCCGGGATGGAGATGATGTGATGTGGGCATCTGGCTTGCTCAGCAGGGAGTCTGCTTCCCCCTTTCTTTCTACCAGCCTCTCTGCCTACTTGTGATCTCTCCCTCTCTGTCAAATAAATAAATAAAACCTTTTTAAAAAATAAAATTTTTCTTTTTTAAAGATTTTTTATTTATTCATTTGAGAGAGAGAGAGAGAGCATGCTCCAGGGAGAGCATGAGCAGGGGGAGGGTTAAAGGGAGTGGGAAAAGCAAACTCCCTGCTGAGCAGTGAGCCTGACATGGGCCCGGATCCCAGGACCCCCAGAATCATGACCTGATCCAGAGGCAGACGCTTAACTGACTGAGCCACCCAGGCACCCCATAAATAAGATTTTTCATCTTGAAGGAGCTAAGTATGTATTTGTACATGGCATTATTCAGCATGGCAACCTGTTTATCTGTCCATTACTGGGCCCAGGGCTCCTCCTCCATTTCCAGGTACTAGTGAATACTGTGGAGGAAGAAAACTCTTCCCCTTTTCTCTTTTAGGTTATTTGGCTGGCCTAATAAATAAACTGACATAAGACAGATTAACAGGAGAAAAAACAAATTTAATGAATAATGGAAAAATATTTTTCAAAATAAAAATGAAGGAAGGGTAAAATTAACGCTTCAGGGGGCGCCTGGGTGGCTCAGTGAGTTAGCCTCTACCTTCGGCTCAGATCATGATCCCAGGGTCTTGGGATCTAGCCCCACATCGGGCTCTCTGCTCTGCGGAGAGCCTGCTTCCTCCTCTCTCTCTGCCTGCCTCTCTGCCTCCTTGTGATTTCTGTCTGTCAAATAAATAAATAAATCTTAAAAAAAAAAAAATAACGCTTCAGAATAAACAATTTCCAGAAGAGTTCTGCTTTAAAATCCAAAGTTAAGGTGTGCCTGGGTTCCTTTTGTTTACTATTATGCTTTGCCTTTTTTTTTTTTTTTTTTAGAAAATATATAAATTCCTAGGAGAGGTTTTCCCTCTAAACTCTTACAAATTATGTATTCTCGAATGCCTTGAATTACGAAAGAGAGAGAGAGAGAGAAGGTAGGATCTTCCCAGTTTGTTCTCTCAGTGAAGGTATAAATACAAAGCAGGACTAAGATCACACTTGGAGGAGAGCAGATTTTGCCACCCCATATGTCTCTGGCATAAGGATTTCTTTGAGTTAAAGGCAATCAAAACCCAGTAGATTCAGGAAAAGCTCTTCACCTCCCCCTTAAATGCCCAAATTTACAACTAAAGGGGGCTTGTACCAGGAAGAGAGCTATTACAGCGATTATCTTTTTGCCTGAGGAAGTTAGCTGCATTAACAGGACTTTTGTTTTCCACAGCTCTTGCCTGCAGGAGAATGGTCTTTCTTCCCTCTGTGTCCCCAGACCCCTGCCCCTCCCTTAGCTCTGGAGGTCCTAAGCCTCAACTACCTGGCTGTCCCTTTGAGTCTCCTATACTCAAAGGGGGGCTTTGAGTATATACTCATTGGGGGGCTCCTATACATATGAAATTTGTATCCTGTTAATCTGTCTTTTATCAATTTAATTATTAGACCAGCCAAAGAACTTAGAAGGAAAGAATTTTTCTTACCCTTCGCATGCGTACAACATGCACACAGACACACAGACATACACACCTTCTATATTTCTAATTAATTTTCAGCTGGAGTTACAAGATTTTTTCCTATCCTTTCCACTTTAGTTATTGTTCAGTTGCCTGGCATCCTTCCAATGCTTCCTTTTCTTCGAAACCTGGTTTTCACGGCCTCATTGTTTACAGTGCATTCAAACTTTCCAGCTCTTTTCTCCTCCTTCTGCTTTTCTGGCTTTCATTTATAAGTAAATGGGAGGCCTTCAAAGCCTTCCTGCTGTGCACTGCTAACTTGGGAAAGTGACTTTCTAATGACGGAGAGACTGTCCTTTAGGAAATTTCAGTCTCCCCCCACCCCATCCCATGAATCGTCTTCTTTAGCATTCTTTCATATTTTAGAAATGCCTTTCTTTGTCTGAGAGCTCATTTAGAGCAGGGTAGCCAGCTGGAAAGGGGTTGAGCTGAAAGTCAGTGAAATGAGGCTTCTGGCCTGCCTCCTGCTCAGCGTCTGCGCTCACTTGAGGGTCTGCACTTTCCTGTGTGTGTTAGAGAACTAAAATCTCTTTTGCTCCCCACCCCTTCCTTCCACCCACTCGAATCCCCTCTGTATTTCTTCCTTGTTGTCTTTCAAAAAGGTTTTAAGTTTTAAAAGATAAATTACATGTAGGGGCTAAAGGCAGGCCACCCCAAGATGAGCCGGTTTGACATGAAGATTATTCTGGGCTGAAGGCAGTCAAGAGCTAATGGGTTCAGGAGAAAAGGGACCTCTTTCTTATCTACATCAAAGAATCTAAATTGGGCGTCTTCCCCAGAATAATGGTTATTAGCAGAGATAAATGTTATCTGAGTGACCTCTCTGTGGGGGAACAAACATCTAATAACCAAACACCTGTTCCTCTTCTACCCGGTGAAATGCATTCCTTTCCTCCCAAACCCCTACTGCCTTCTTAGTTCAGATTGACATGGATCCTGCATTTTGCCTGCCTGCCTTCGGAATGTCTGTGTCTGTGTGAGTTCCCTGTACAGACACCACTAAATTTGATTTTCTCCTGTTAATCTGCCTCACGTCCATTTTATTCTTGGTCCAGCTAGGACCCTTGAAAGGGGCGGAACCCTTGTTCCCTGACACGTACTATACAAGAAATTGTATGAGCAGAGATGTTGCTAGCTAAAGAGTGACCTATCAGGGTATTGCAAAGAGTAGGTCTTTCTGTTCAATATATAACATTAATGAGTGTGAGGGAATAAGGTGGGGGACATAATATCTTACCTCAGGGTCTGCTATGCTCCAACTGTTGTGCCAGATGTCCTCCATACCTCATTTCATGTATATTTCACCGTTGAATTGTGATATGAGTATACAGTGCCAATTATATACACGGAGAAATAGGCCTAGAGATTTTAATGATCTCTGTTCATGAAATTTGTCAATTCAGGAAAGATTAAACACTAGTGTTGGTTCCAATCTGGAAGGAGGGACAAATAAGGAATAACTGCCTAAGAAATAGAAGGTTTCTTCTTGGGGTGATTAAAATGCTTGGAATTAGGGGCACCTGGGTGGCTCAGTGGGTTAAGTCTCTGCCTTCAGCTCAGGTCATGATCCCAGGATCCTGGGATCGAGTCCCACATCGGGCTCTCTGCTCGGCAGGGAGCCTGCTTCTTCCTCTCTCTCTTTCAGCCTGCCTCTCTGCCTACTTGTGATCTCTGTCTGTCAAATAAATAAATAAAATCTTTAAATAAATATATAAATATATAAATAAATAAAATGCTTGGAATTAGATACAGGTGGCAGTTGTATAGCATTATGGAAGTACAAAATGCCTCTGAATTGTTCACTGGAAAATAATTAATTTTATGTTGTGTGAATTTCAGCTCAATTTTTAAAAAAGTGTTTATAGGAGTTTTGTATTAAGATTATTTTCCCCTGCAGACACTAAAATACCCAAATAATGCTGCTAAAGTCACCCATAAACTGTCAAATTCTTGGGAGTGGGAATATCAGTGAGAAAAACAAGGTGGGGAATTATATTTGTATCTGAGGTCTTGGTCTCAAACCCCAGTATGACACTCCAGTAGCCAGGTGAATAGTATAGAATAGTCACATTGCTCTTCAGGTTGGCTGTGAATGCTCAGCCGTAGGCAAACTGAAAACACTATTTATTTTCCCCAAGCCTTAAATGAAGTCTTGAATGTTGATCCAAAACGTACAGGAGAGTTTCAGAGAAAAAAGAACAAGGCAGGAAGGAAGTGAATAAAGTTCACTCTGATTTGTTTCTTCCTTTGTTTTTATGTTTATTTATTTATTTATTTATTTTTGCGATCATTTTTAAAAATTTAATGTTTAATTTAATTATTTTTATTTAATGCTATGTTAGTAACCATACAGTACATCATTCGTTTTGATGTAGTTTTCCATGATTCATTGTTTGTGTATGATACCCAATCCCCCGACCTTCCTCCCTTCTAAAACCCTCAGTTTGTTTCCCAGAGTCCATAGTCTCTCATGGTTCATCTCCCCTCTGATTTTCTCCCCCTCATTTTTCCCTTTCTTCGCCTAATGTCTTCCATGCTATACCTTATGTTCCACAAATAAGTGAAACCATAATAATTGACTTTCTCTGCTTGACTTATTTCACTTAACATAATCTCCTCCAGTCTCATCCATGTTTATACAAAAGCTGGGTATTCATCCTTTCTGATGGCTGAGTAATGTCCCAGTATATATATGGACCACATCTTCTTTATCCATTCCTGTTGAAGGGCATCTCAGATCTTTCCACAGTTTGGCTATTGTGGACATTGCTGCTATGAACATTGGGGTGCATGTGGCCCTTCTTTTCACTATAACTGTATCTTTGGGGTAAATGTCCAGCAATGCAATTGCGGGGTCATAGGGTAGCTCTATTTTTAACTTTTTGAGGAACCTCCACACTGTTTTCTGAAGTGCTATAACAACTTGAATTCCCACCAACAGTGTAAGAGGGTTCCCCTTTCTCCACAACCTCTCCAACATTGTTGTTTCTTGCTTTGTCAATTTTTGCTATTCTGACTGGTCTAAGGTGGTGTTTCAATGTGCTTTGGATTTGAATTTCCCTGATGGCAAATGATGATGAACTTTTTTCACATGGCTATTAGCCATCTTTATGTCTTCTTTGGAGGAGTGTCTGTGCATGTCTTCTGCCCATTTTTTGATTTGATTATTTGTTTTGGGGGTGTTGAGTTTGAGAAGTTCTTTATAGGTTTTGGATATCAGCCATTTATCTGTAGTGTCTTTTGCAAATACCTTCTCCCATTCCATGGGTTGCCTCTTTGTTTTGTTGACTGTTTCCTTTGCTTTACAGACACTTTTGATCTTGATGAAGTCCTAAAAGCTAGTATCTAGTTTTGTTTTCCTTGCCTTTGGAGACACGTCTTGAAAGAAGTTGCTGTGGCCAATATCGAAATTTCGATAAACAGATACAGTTTGAAATACCACTCTGCATTTACAAATGATAAAAACCTTGAACAAATTATTTAAGACCACTGATATACAATGAGAACGCTGGTAATGCTTTCTTGATAAGGAGTTTTAAATAATCAAATGGCATAATGTGTGTTAGTGCATGTTAACAACATAAATGGAGTCATTATCAGCAACGAGGAGAGACAGAAAGAAAAGTGGAAACCTACCAAAAAGATCCATTACTCTTCTTCTTGAGGAATACAGGAGAAGGGTTGCCTGGGTGGCTCCGTTCAGTTGCCATCAGACTCTTGGTTTCAGCTCAGGTTGTGATCTCTGGGTCCTGACTTCTACATCCTGGTATGGAACCCCGCGTGGAGCTCTGTGCTTAACAGAGTCTGCTTGTCCTCCTCCCTTCTCCAGCTTGCGTGTTCTCTCCCCACTCTGTCTCTCTCTCTCTGTCAAATAAATAAATAAATAAATAAATAAAAAAAACCTATTTTTTTAAAAGATTTTATTTATTTATTTGACAGAGGGGACGCAGCAAGAGGGGGAACACAATTAATTAATTGTGACAGGGGAGTGTGAGAAGAAGAAGCAGGCTTCGCACTGAGCAGGGAGCTCAATGTGGGGCTCGATTCCTGGACCCTGGGATCATGACCTGAGCCTAAGGCAGATGCTTAAAGGCTGAGCCACCCAGGTCTTTAAAAAAAAAAAAAAAAAAGGAAATACAGAAAGTGAAAATGGAGGTTTCAATTTTCCACCTTTGGAATTCAGGGTATCGTCCTGCATTTCTTTTTCTTTCTTGATCTATTACTTCAATAGACTTATTATTTATTCAGATTATTACCATCCTAACTGGGAACACAGGAATTGATTTTGTTACTTGTATTTATTTATAGAAACAATCATCTCTTTATTTTTTTTCCTTTCTATTTGGCTTATATTTCCTTTTCTTTCAAACTTCTTCAGTCGAACCATCATCAGAATAACCCACATTAACAGTTCTGTGTGTTTGCTTCCATAGTTTTCTCTATGCTAGTATAATCCTACGTTATACCGCAGAAATACACGTAAATGCTTACATAATCAAAGTTTTTTGTAATTATTCTTTACATACTTGCATCTTTCATCTTTCTTTTTTTTTTTTTTTTATTTAGCTATAGCTTTGGAAATCTATACACATTAACTTAATTCATTTTATGGCTGCACTATTTTTTTAGAATTGAAATATATACTGCTTTATTCAAATATTCTTCTACTTATGAGCATTCACCTTATTTCCAGTTCTGATGCTACAGAAAATAACTATACAACAAATGTCCTTGTACATGTCAATACATCTGGCTGTATATTTTTTTATTAAATATCAGTGACTGAAATTGTTGGATTAATGTGCATATGTTTTATAAGCTATAAGTGTATTTTCACATGAGAAACAAACATGAAAAAGTATGAAAAAACTAATTTTCATAAACTATATTTTTTATTTTCTTTTTTTTTAAGATAGAGAGAGAGAGGCGTCACAAGTAGGCAGAGAGGCAGGCAGAGAGAGAGGAGGAAGCAGGCTCCCCGCTGAGCAGAGAGCCCGATGTGGGGCTCGATCCCAGGACCCTGAGATCATGACCTGAGCCGAAGGCAGAGGCTTTAATCTACTGAGCCACCCAGGTGCCCCTGTATTTTTATTTTCTAATCTATACTTATATAGCTTTTTAATAAACTCTAACATTTGTGTGTTTGGAACCTGTATTTTAGTCAGGTATACAGTACAAGCATCTGTAACATACCGGTCATTTCAGTGAATTACACTTTATATATAGATTCTGATACACATACATGGTTACAGATCACAATAAAAGATATAAATATCCTAATCTGAATTATCTAAAGATTTTTACTTAAAAATCTTCAGATGAAGAATGAAATAATTTAGGGTTTAGAGAAGGAATGACTAGACTGCAACACTTTAGTTTTTACTACTAGCTTTTATTCCATATATATTCTCTCTATTCTGTTGGGGGCATTTGTAAAATGTATCCTTTGCATTTGCAAAAATATCATATGTTAAATATTATATTATGGAGTTTTTTGAAAAAATATATGAGAGATTATTTTTTAAGCGAGAAGCTTATAAGCCCTGAAAAAGATTTAGAGTCTGAATTACTTGACTACTTAGAAATAATTTCTTCAGCTTATAGCAATGCTAACAGAGAGGACAAACACTGACATGAATAAGAAAGACAGGAAGTCTGGACGGTGCCAAGTGTCTGGGAAGTTATATGCTCACTGCATCATATTTATAATAAGCGGTGATTGTGGTATGTATTCACCAGCATCCAAATGACAAATTACAAAAAACCAATGAACATCAAAGTTTCATCTGCTGAGATACTCAGGGTATTGTTAAAATAAAATTTAGGAATATATTGACAGTGTACTGTCCAGGAAATTTAAAAAGAATTGTATTTGCTGGGGGTCACTTCTATTCTCATTGGAATTGATAGTAATTATTTATCAATTCTTCCCTTGAAATAATAATCCTCCTCTAATTTAAGTATCCTGAATACCTCCAAGGACTGTAGATTGGTTAATATCAGTTTTGTTTAGAGGGAATACATTTTGTAATTTGTTTCATAATCTTCTTCGCAGATGGGAAGTTTTGGATTTGCTTAGCTCTTTGCTTTCTGTTGATAGAATGTAACATAGCTATTTTTTATCTTTTTTTTTAAAGATTTTATTTATTTATTTGACAGAGAGAGATATCACAAGTAGGTGGAAAGGCAGGCAGAGAGAGAGAGAGAGGAGGAAGCAGGCTCCTTGCTGAGCAGAGAGCCCGACGTGGGACTCGATCCCAGGACCCCGGGATCATGACCTGAGCAGAAGGCAGAGGCTTTAATCCACTGAGCCACCCAGGCACCCCTATTTTTTTATCTTTGAAGATGATATTAAACA
The DNA here is from genome assembly GCF_011764305.1 of Mustela putorius furo. Lineage (NCBI taxonomy): Eukaryota > Metazoa > Chordata > Mammalia > Carnivora > Mustelidae > Mustela > Mustela putorius. Next base: position 13,861,124 of record NW_025421322.1, on the reverse strand, counting down.
AATAGAATTTAAAACAAAAACTCTATTAGTCAAGCCATCAGATAAATTCCCAGCCACAAATCCACCTACAACAAAACATATATTTAAATAGTTCATGTGTTTGATTGTACTTACCTGTTGAGTAAGTGTAAGTTACAGGGGAGGCTCAGTCAGTTAAGCATCTGCCTTTGGTTAGGGTCATGATCCCAGGACCTTGGGGATCGAGCCCTGCCTCAGGGGCCTGCTTCCTCCTCTCCCTCTGCTATTCTGCCTGCACGTGCTCTCTTGCTCACTCTGTCAAATAAATTAATTAAAATTCTTAAAAAAATAAAATAAAATAAAAAGTGTAGTTTACAAATGTGTTCTAAGAGTCTTTTGCCCAAATGACAAAAAGTGGGTCCTAAAGTTATCAGTACACAGGTATCTGCAGCATGCTCAGTGTAAGCTATATAGTTGGTTGGTTTGGTTTGGTTTGAAAAAAATGAAAATAGTAAGAATGCCCCTTGAACATATGTTAGCAAACCAATGGAGAAGTTTATGAAACTGTATCGGAGATTATTTTAGACAGCTTTAAATACAATCTAGCAATATAAAATGGTTGACTCTAGGTTGTTTGTCCTGTCCCAGACAGATACAAACCTATTTTCAACACATAATACTCTTTTGCATTCAGAAAAATAAATGATAAAGAATGGGAGCTCTTCCAAAGTAAAGAATTACGATCGGTAGGTAAAATGATGTCTTAAAGTAGATATGTTCTGACATACCTCATCTGACAACATTAGGACCAGTAGTTCATAATTTTCAAGATAGCTTGAAAATTGTCTTTATCTGAGATGGAGTTTCCTGACCTAGTTGCCTTCTGAGGTTCCAGGGATTTCCCCCTCCTCCCACCTAAAGAGGTTAATGTTTTAGCTCAACTTGCCCAGAAGCTTGCATCTGTTTTACAATTCCCGCAAACCTCCCAAGTTTCCTCAAACATCTCCAATAAACAGATACACTTCCTAGAGCTAAGAAAAAATCTGTTTATCCAACAAATGACAGATTTGGGGTTTTTTGCCTGCTTGTCCCAAAAGAAGAATCCACATTGGGAAAAGATCTTCTGAATAAGAAGTATTTATGACCCATGACATGTGACATTATGGGATTTACCCATAACTCTTTCATCCACTGCCAGCCCAAAGGTGGTTATTTGTGCTCTCTCTCTCTGTCAAATAAATAAATAAAATAATTTTTAAAAAACCATGGTATCTTTCAAATAATATTCTTTACAAAATGTGAAGTTCTGTGCAGCATTTCATAAGCTTCATTTTGTCCTTCCTCTTGAAATATTTATCATTTATTATATTCCATGATACTGCATTCTTTCATTCTTCCAAGGCTCTTCCTATTTCTTATGCCTCTACTTACAGGTATCTGACTGTAAGTCATATTTATCAGACTGCAGCTTCTTTTTTTTTTTTTTTTAAGATTTTGTTTATTTATTTGACAGATAGAGATCACAAGTAGACAGAGAGGCAGGCAGAGAGTGAGGAGGAAGCAGGCTCCCTGCTGAGCAGAGAGCCCGACGCGGGGCTCAATCCCAGGACCCTGAGATCATGACCCGAGCTGAAGGCAGAGGCCTAACCCACTGAGCCACCCAGGTGCCCCCTCCCAGCTTCTCTTAATGCAACATTCCCAAGATAGTCTTTTCTCTTTTAATATATTGGGTTTAATATTTATACTAATTATAAATAACCACCCAACATGATCACTGGACTTCAGCCACATTCCCAAATCCACTAGTGCATTTCCAAATCTTCATTAGCTCTATAAACTCAAAGCTTTGTTAGTACACCACATAATGAATATCTTATCTCTCCCAGCTCAAAAGTTTCCATCATGATGTGTTTCCTTCTATATAAAACTGAGTATGCAATATCATTTTCAGTATAACTTCAATGTACCTTTCAAGACTGTGTCACTTAAGTTAACCCACATTTACCTAACTGAAGAATTTATTAATTCCAGTTTATCTTTATTTTTATGTTTCCATGCTATTTGCTTCTCTCATTGAAAAGTCTGAACATTATCAGTGCTTCAAGGTTTAGAGAAAATTTCATACCAAAAACAAATTATTTTTGGTGCCCAAAGAACAGTTATTTCTCCATTTCTCAGATTCCTTTGATTCTAAATTGTATCTAACTTTTGTCTTCTCATGATGTTGTTGTATTCAGGCACATTTGGAGATTAGTCAGTCACTCCTTTGGAATTTAGACTTTATTTAGATTTTGCTTTTGTATATATTTGTATTTTGAGGACGTAATATATGTTAGGTCTGTAATAAGAATTTTATTGATATTTGTTTTCCTGTATAATTCTGTCACTTACTAGAATCTAAACTTCTAGGATAAAAGAAAAGTTGTCATACATCTTAAATCCTCCATAGCACTTCATAAAATGTTTTCTTAAACTAGAAGCTTAGATAGTAGTTAATACTATCTTCTAGAATAAATGATTGAAAGTGATATATATTAGATTTATAAGATCAGAGAATTTGATTATAAGTTTATTGTTTAGTTACTCTTTAGTTTACACATTGTGCATTTATAAGTATAGTAACTTGGACTTTCATATTTTTAAAAATCTTATATATTAAAAAAAGTCCCATGTATTTACCATTAATAGATTATTTTTTATTCTAGAAATAGTTTATCCAGAAATATATTGCTCATTTCCTCCATGTAAGTCATCAAAGCATGTAAATTTGTATTAGATATATTTTTTCTCAATCTTTTTTTGTATTTTCCAACCATTATAATGAGGAACTGAGAGCATTAGCCATAAATGTAACTCATAGTACTGTTGTCCTTATTTTTTAAAAAATATCTATGTAATTGTGTGGAAAGTACTGATAATGAGATCCTTTTCCAATTAGGATGATATAGAATTCACATTGTCAGCTACATTCACAACAGGAACACTTCAGATCTGTTTAAGTACTAATTATTTCATGGAAAGATTTTTAGAGTTTTAAAAACAACAAAAAAGTCTGGATCATTTCTGATAGGCTTCAAAACAAAAACAAACAAATAAAAATCAATATCTGGAATCAAATGTAAATATTCTTCATGGGATTGGGAGGGAGACAAACCATAAGTGACTCTTAATCTCACAAAACAAACTGAGGGTTGCTGGGGGGAGAGGGTTCGGGAGAACGGGGTGGGATTATGGACATTGGGGAGGGTATGTGCTTTGGTGAGTGCTGTGAAGTGTATAAACCTGGTAATTCACAGACCTGTACCCCTGGGGATAAAAATATATGTTTATAAAAAATAAAAAATTAAAAAAAAAGTGTACTAGCAAAAAAAAAAAGAAGAAGAAGAAGAAGAAGAAGTACTGGCATTGACCTTGTCATTTTGTGAGACCTAGGGAGGTTCTAACCTGGCTTGCAGGCAGAGAAGAGTCAAGCATTACTAGTTACCTAAAGTGGAAGGGAGTCTGGGATCTGATACTCAAGAATGTACTCATAAAAGACTTTTGTAACCATATGAAATCCAAAAAGACAGGAAGTAGATATATATCCTCGTCCAGAATCTAAATAAAGTCTAAGACAAAAAGAAGTCTGTCTCCTTAACGTTCCTGTTGTATCCCCAAACCACTTTTAACTTGTTCTTTTTTCTTCTTTCAGTCTAGTAGTTTTCACTACGGCTTTTAATTTGGTTGCACTGTTTGATAAACTTCCCTTAGCAGTAGCCTGTACAGGTCGGTTGAGGAAAAATGCTAAAATCACTGCATTCCCTTTAATAAATAAGATCTCTTTGTGTGTGACTATGGACAGTCATAATTTTCAGTAAATGAACAGCCTCTACTCACTTGTTTGGGCAAGTAGTACGGATACCTCACTATGTCCTGAGTGCTTATCTGCCCTTAGGATAAAGGGTATCTTAATTGGGCAAGCAATGCTAAGAAAAAAGAATGAAAGGATGGGTAAACATTTGGTTCTGAATAAATAAGACCTGTTCTTTGCAGAATCCACTTCTAGACAACTCATATCAGTGCATACTGTATTACATACTAGACAGTTGGATGATTGCTGAGTCCTTGAATGGGTTTAGGGAAGTTTAGACTCATCAAAAAACTGTGCAACTATTTCTTGTACTATATATTCAGAGATCTTAAGTTTTGCTTTGACAAGAGTAGGGTTTTTATTCCCATGACTTGGTATCTGTAACAGAAAGGATTGTTTTACAAGTTAAGAACTTAGGCGTTGCAATAAACGCAGGCCACTTATTAAAAGTTTTGAGTGTAACACTTATTAAAAGTTCTAGTGCTTTGGAATTCAGAGACAATTGCACCAACCTGGTTTCTGCCTAGAGATGGAAATGCCAAATCATCTTAAGGATATTCTCTATTCCAGGGGAGAAAAAGGAAACCTTCCTAGTTATGTAAATGTCTAAGTAGAAGCAATCCTTGCCCTGAGGTATTGGCATAAAAAGATCTTTTAGGATTTCCTAAGATTTTAGCAATTTTTTTTCTTCCTTTATTGTGCATAATTCTGAAGGCAGTAGAGGTGCTGAGCCTGGCTGGTTTAAGAATAATAATCTTTCTATTTTTAATTTTTTGAGGATCTTCTATGCACAGTGGCTGTATCAATTTATATTTTCACCAACAGTGCACAAGTGTTCCCTTTTTACACATCCTTGCCAACAGTTGCTGTCTCTTATATTTTTGACAACAGCTGTTCTAACAGGTATGAAGTGTTATCTCATTGTGGTTTTGATTTGCATTTCCTTAATAATTAGTGATGTTAAACATTTTGTCATGAACCAACTGGCCATCTGTATGTCTTCTTTGGGAAAATGTTGATTCAGATCATCTGCCCATATTTTTAAAAAGATTATATTTATTTATTTGACAGAGAGACACAGCGAGAGAGGGAACACAAGCAGGAGCAGAGGGAGAGGGAGAAGCAGGTTCCCTGCTGAGCAGGGAGCCCAATGACAGGCTGGATCCCAGGACCCTTAGATCATGACCTGAGCCAAGGCAGACACTCAATGGCTGAGCCACACAGGCCCGCATCTGCCCATTTTTAACTGAAATGTTTGAGATTTTTTTTTGCTCTTATTGAACTGTATGAGTTCTCTATATATTTGGGATATTAACCACTTATCAGGTATGTAACTTACAAATATTTTCTCCCAGACTTTTCATTTTGCTGATGATTTCTTTTTCTGTACAGAAGCTTTTTAGTTTGATTTTGTCCCACTTATTTATTGTCATTTTCTTTATATCTTTGGTATCAAAAAAAAAAATTATCACCAAGACCAATGTCAAGGAGCTTATCACCTATGTTTTTTCTAGGAGTTTTAGGATTTCAAATCTTTAATCCATTTTGAGTTAGTATTTGTGTGTGGTGTAAGATAGTGGTTCTTTCTTTCTTTTTTCTTTTCTTTTCTTTCTTTCTTTTTTTTTTTTTTTTGTTGTTGTTGCCTGCTGTCCAGTTTTCCCAACACTATTTATTAAAGACACTGACTTTTCCCATTGTATGATTCAGTAACTTCACTTCTGGGTATTTATCTGAAGAAAATGAAAATACTAACTTGGAAAGATACCTACACTTGCATGTCCTTTGAAGCAATACTTATAATAGCCAAGATATGGAAACAACCTAACTGTCCATTGACTGATAAATGGATAAAGAAAATGTGGTATGTCTGTGTATGTGTAATGAATATTCTTTAGCCATGAAAAAGAATAAAATTTTGCTTTTGTGACATGGATGAACATCAAGGGCATTATGCTAAGTGAAATAAGTCAGGGAAGGACAGATACCACATGATCTCACTTATATGGAGTATCTGAACACAAACAAACAAAAAACCGAGCTTATGAATACAGAGAATATATTGGTGGTTCCCAGATGTAGGGGTCTGTGGGAGTGGAGGATTGGCTAAAGGGGTGAAGGGAGTAAAAAATGTACAAAATTTCTAAGAGAGTAAATCTTAAAAGAAAAAATCTCTGTGGTGGTGAATGTTAACTGCACTTAGTGTGGTGATCATTCCATAATATATACAAATATGTTGTATACCTGAAACAAATACTACACATAGATATAATGTGTGTGTGTATACACATATATATGTATATATATATATATATATATATATATATATATACCTCAATTTAAGAAAAAAGAAAAAGAAATTTTTATGAAAAAAAGTAATCTTCCCTGTGTTCTATGAGACAAGAAGGATGATATCTTACCTAGGCCACTGATTTATAGCTTTAGTACTTTTATGTGCTTACACTGAATTACATCTGAAGGGATGTACATTTCAATCTTTAATAATCATGTAGTTTCTCTCTCTCTCTCAAAAAATATATATATATGTGTGTGTGTGTGTATCTGTATCTATGTATCTATCTATCTATATATTTCCGCGTGTATTAGGTACTTGGCAGACCTCCCTATCTCCTCTTTTTAGGTTTTAAACTGATCATATCCACATTTTGATCATCATTGCATGGTTGCAGTACAAATTTGCATAGGTGTTGCTTGTTTTCTTTCTTTCTTTCTTTCTTTCTTTCTTTCTTTCTTTCTTTTAATTAAGAGATCTGTAGGAAAAAAGAGCAGATGTACTGGTAGTATAGTCAGAAATTGTTCCCTCAGTATCAATAAATTGCTAAAGATTTTTGGTCCATATTAGGTGAAGGTGCTAGAGTTTCAGGTGAATCAGTTGGGCTTTATAAGACATGAGGTATGGGACTTTGCAAAACTTGACAGAATTCAGCAAATTTCAGCAAAATTCCAGCACCACCAACCCAACCATGACTCCATGAGAAGCTGACTTAAGAAACTATGTCTTGGAATATCTGCCTGCTTAATTTTTTATTAACATTTTGTTGACATTGCATGCTGTTGGAGAAATGTAATTTAAAAATGTCTTCTCCCAACCCACAAAACTTTTCCAGAAAGGTAGTAGAGGAAAATAAACAACTTTATTACTGAATAAACATTAAACCAGGATGTGAAACAAATCACAGGCAATCCAATAAGAGATCGAAAAGACAGAAAGGCATCTTGTCCTCTCATAAAGTTGTCCTAGTCCATTTGGACTGCTGTAAAACCACAGACTGCGTGGATTATAAGCCACAGAAATTTATTTCTCAGTTCTGGAGACTAGAGGTCTGAAATCAGAATGCTAGCACGGTCAGGTTCTGGTGAGAGCCCTCTTCTGGGTGGCAGACGGCTGATTTCTCATCGTATCTTCACATGGCCGAGAGCAAGGAAGGGAATCGAGCTCTCTCATCACATTTTCCATGCCACTAGCCTCACTCATGAGGGCTTCCCCTTTCTAACCTCATCTCATCCTACTTCTTAGTCCAAGACCCCATCCCCCAATACCGTCCTACTGGGGGATGGCATTTCAACATATGAATTTTTCAGGCACACAAACATTTGGTCCATAACAATAGCCAAGCAGATACAACCCTTTACGTACATGTTCTTAGGATAAGCAGTCCTAGTCCTTAAGCAGGAGAATTGGACAGTACCATTTGTCACACGTTGCTCTTTACCTGGTAATTGCGTTGACTACCTGTATTTGCTAGTAAACTTTATCTGGAGGAAAAGCAAATTTCCTATATTTTTATTACAGAAGGTATTTTTGCAGCTTGGAGCAAGGTGCCCATAGGAAGTTAGCCACTTAATCTGTGGTGTGTTTGTTATAGGAGCCAAACCAGACTAAGACAGATTTATAAGGGCATGAGATGTTTTTAGATTGCCTGTGATGTACATCCATTCTGGTTCAATGCTTATTCAATAATAAAACTATTTTCTTTCTCTACTACCTTTGCAGAGAAGTTTTCTAGGTTGGGAAAAGGTTTTTTTTTTTTTTTTGTTTTGTTTTTTTTAAATTACATTTCCCCAACAGGATTCCTTTTTGACAGGAATTTTGCCACTGGCTATTATCCTCATTTCTTTTACAAGGAAAGAATCCAAGAGAACGATCCATTTCTGTTTTGCAGTGGACAACAAAGGTGAAATATTGGATAGCTTCGCTCAGTATGCAATTCATCTTAGCTCAATTTACAGAAATCTTGAGGGAACACAGAGCAGAAGAGTCACTCTGCTAGAGTGAAGTTTCAAAATTGCAAAAATGGGGAACAAATTCTGCCAAGGGATTAAAGATTACAGAGCCCTGTTTATTTTCAACCTTATGAAGGAGAGGTGCAGGTGTATCTATTAAGCTAGTAAGGTGGGAAAATAGTGGAGCAGAGCAAACAAAGCAATTCCCAGACAAAAACTATCCTTAGGAGAACATAGGTGGGGAACTAGTGCCTTCACTCGTAGTCAGTTCAAATAATCTGCTAGAATAAAAAGTAGCAGCTTGAACAAAGTGTGAAGTAGTGAGCCACTCCAGCACTGAGAGCACATACCTTTAACACATCAAGGATTGAGAAAAAAGACAGTAAGCAGTGAATCACAGCTCGCAAATGAAGAAGGCTACATTCACACTTGGCTCAGGATCTCAATCCCTTTCTAAATCCTGGAGATAGAAATTACTCAGAATTATATTTGAAATAAGATGTTATGTCCCCCAAGCAATAAGAAAAAGGACCACTGTCACAGTCAAGGGCCTGAGAAGTACATTCTTAATACTCAGACTAGGATGCAAGGTATCTGGAAAAACATCTTGAGTTTACTCATAGAATATTTGTTGAGCCTAGAGAAAGTATCTATGAAAGCCCTGGGCTGTTTTCTCTATGGGGTTCTAGTCTATTGGGGGAAAAAATGTGTGAACCAAAGCAAACTATGTAACCTTTTGAGGAAGAAAAAAAATACCTTTTTCAGGACACAAAACTTAACTGGGAATGTGAATGTTTGGGGATGATAATTTGCTCATTGACCTTTTCTCTCTTTTTGGTATTTCCCACCCACAATTGGTTTAGACTCACTGTAATACTCTCCATTAGGTCAGACTATTCCATTTCTTGAGTTAAGGTGTTCCTGTAGAAGTGTAAACAGGAAAAATAAAATAAAAAGCACCACTTTTCATCTTTCATCTTTGTTATATTACAACAATAATAACATTTTAAAACCATACTTTTTATTTTTACAAGCTGAGTGATTTTGGTTTCAAAAATACAAAAGCTGAAGGAGTTAAACATAAAGTTTATTCATTCTTTCAATCAGTCATTTATCCGTTTACGTATTTGAGAGATGACTTTGTGAGACTCTCTTCTGTGCCAGGCTCTGTAATAAATACAGGAGATTCAGCAATGAATAAACTAGAAAGGTCTTGGCTTTGTGAGCTGATACCCTCATTAAGCAAAAGGGGAAGCTGATACTCTTCTTGCAGAAGGCAGCCTTAGCTCTCATACATGAAGGAGGAGAGAATAAGCCAACAGGGCTCTCTGAGGGGAAAGAATTGCAAGTGCTGATATAGGAGCCCAGGAGACAGGCAGGGGCCACCAACTGAGCCCAGAGTGGGTGGACTTAAGGAAGCAATAGGGAAGAGTGTAGCAAGGGGATCTGAGAAGTAGCAGAAAAACTGGATTAATTTTAGGGTCGTATAAGCCAGTTATAGATTTGACTTTTATGTTTAATGAATGGAAGGAGATGGAAAGACAAGTGAAGGACTTGAGATGAAATTGATCTATTATATGATTTTAAATGATCACATGGTAGACTTTCCAGGGTCAAGTACAAAAGAAGTAAGGAGCTTGTCAGCGGATGAAATAGTAATACAGTATTATTGTTGTGGTTTTCTAATATATTTAAAAGTAGTTGTAGTATATATATAACAGCAATCAGTTGTTCTAAGACTATTTAAAATAAATTATCTTCTAAAGAAGTTTGTAAAATTCCAGCAACATCATGAATTAAATGTATATTTTTTCTTAGGTATTCTTTTTTTAATTGAAATTCGATTAGCCAACATATAGTACATCATTAGTTTCAGATATAGCGTTCAGTAATTCGTCAGTTGTGTATAACACCCAGTCCCCATCACATCACATGTCCTCCTTAATAGCCATTGCCCACATACCCCATCCCCCCACCCCTCTCCCCTACAGCAATCATCAGTTTGTTTCCTACGGTTAAGAGTCTCTTGTGGTTTGTCTCCTGTCTGATGACTTCCCATTCCGTTTTTCTTCCCTTCCTTCCATGATCATCTGCGCTGTTTCTTATATACTTCTGGCTGCTCTTTTTAAATCAATCTATCTCTAAGGTACTACTCTAGGAATATGGTAATGTTTCATTTATTACTTAGTTGACTTATAATTTATTCAATACTTGACAGGGTTAGTCATAATTCATTGCTTTTTTTATTTCAGAATCTTTCCTTTTTTAAATAAAAAATTGCAGTTGAATTTAGTTAGAAATTTATATTCCTTCTAATTGCAGGTTTTTAGAATGTCATAGTGAATCCTAAAATGAATTTGGATTTTTTTTTTTCTTAATCTGGATCGAAGGAATATGAGACTAATTTTTCATTGATTTAGAAATTTAATTTTTTACCCAGAAAAACTAGGATTCCATTGTATCCTTAAATTTAAGTAACTTACTCTGGAGATTATATATTGTTTATTAGTATATACATATATATGATATAGGTAAAACAGCAAAGGCTCAAAACAGCAAAGTAAAACCAATAAGTCACTGAAGTAGTAAGTAGGAAACACTGACTGTGCGTACACCAAAAAGACACTTTGCAATCCAGAAGCTTTCAAAACAGAATATGGAATGAGGTTCTGGGGTATGTCGTTATAACTACACAGTGAGAAAGCAGTGACTGTTGATTCTTCACAGTGATGGGTTACAATATTAAAATTTTCAGTGGTTATCTCATATTGGCCTTGGGAAACAGTTCAGGTTTTGCTTTTCATTCCCAGAGGCACAAGCAAAAAATGATCCAGGTCAAGTTAGCCTTGCAAAATAAACTAAATCAAGTTTTGTCTGCATGGCAAAACTGGCTCTCTGTGCTCAGGGACACTTCACGGCTGATCTCTGTCTCTGTCCTTGATTTTAGCAGTATTTATAATATATAGATATCATATGGTATATATTATATCCTATTCAACATATATATAAATATATTTATATCTGATTATATATCCAGTAGCTATTATAATAATAATATAAACATATAAATATATGTATTCTAATGCAATTGCATGTATATAATCTAATGCAGTTTTAAGCAATTTTGTGTGCATTATATAATATGCAGTAGTAATCTCTGCCTCGTTTTCTTTAGATTATGGAATTTATTTTTTTTAAAAGATTTTATTTATTTATTTGAGAGGCAGAGATTACAAGTAGGCTGAGAGGCAGGCAGAGAGAGAGGAGGAAGCAGGCTCCCTGCTGAGCAGAGAGCCCGATGTGGGGCTCGATCCCAGGACCCTGGAATCATGACCTGAGCCAAAAGCAGAGGCTTTAACCCACTGAGCCACCCAGGCGCCCCTAGATTATGGAATTTAAAGTAAAAACGAATACTTTTTTATACTCATTTACCATTTACTCTCAAAATAGCTTTTTTTTCTTTTTTCCTTTTTCTTTTCTTTTTCTTTTGAGAGATAGAGAGGGACTACCTGCATGAGTTGGGGAGGACAGAGGAAAAGAGAGAATCTTAAACTAGTTCCACACCCAGTGCAGAGTCCAATGTGGAGCTCCATCTCAGGACTCGAAATTGTGACCTAAGCCAAAATCAAGAGTTGGACACTTGGGGTGTCTGGGTGGCTCAGTTGATTAAGCGTCTGCTTTTGACTCAGGTCATGATCCACGGGTCCTGGGATGGAGCCTCTCCTCAGGCCCCCGCTGCAGGGAGTGGGTAGCCTGCCTGCCTGCTTCTCCCCCCCCCTCTCCACCTGTGCTGTCACTATCTCTGTTTCTCTCTCTCAAATATATAAATAAAATCTTAAAAAAAAAATAAAATAGTTGGACATTTAACTGCATGACTCACAGAGGTCCCCCCCAAAATAGCTTTTAATTTTCATTTTGTTTGTTTTTTTACTCAGGACCATCAATTATCTATGTTTGATTTGATTCTTGGTCAGCCATCTTTATGTCTTTAAAATTACTTACCATTGTTAAAAATTTTCCTCCCATTCTTATTTTCATCAGGTCAGTAATTTAGTTTTTAGATATATGTACTCTGAATCCTCACGTATCCGTCTTTTCAGTTGTTCATTATCATTATTGTTCTGTTGTTATTTTATTATTATCTCTCTAATGGTGTTATTTGGCAACTAATTCCTTTACTTGTGTATATAATTGCATGTGTTCTATTTCATTCCTTACTTATTGTTCCTTTTCATTTCTTTAACTTGCCTTATTATTTTGCCTTTGTTCTGTCCATGGATTTCATTATGTCTATCAGTTACTAAAGTGCAAAGAATTTGTTAAAGATAAATTATTCTATTCCCTTAGATGGTTTCTTCCTGAATGGTTGTTTGTTTGTTATACGTTTTTTTCTGTATTTTTTTATATATCACTATTCCATTTCATTCATCTTTTATCTTTGTTATATCTCTACTTTGTTTACCCAAATACATTGTACTTAATTTATTATTAATTCCATGCCTAAAGTCTGAACAGAGTTTTTCCTTCATTTTAAAAATACGGTTTGGTGGTGCTATATTGATGGTTTGGGTTCTGTTTACTGTTCTTCCTTTTCAATTGCTTATATTCTATGCCAACAACTATGCCCATTCTCTCCATATTCAAAATCAAGAACAATATTTATAGTGAACACTCTAAGAATAATTAAGTTGTGGGGAGTTGTAATTGAGTTGTAGGGACAATTCTTATTTTCCTCATTTTTTTATTGCTTCTGCTTGTGTTCTAGATGAAAGAATAATTGTAAAGTCCACATCCCATGCTTCATTGTGGGGGAGGTTCTGCCTGTGTCACTTTCTCTAGAAGCGAGTTTACATGCTGAGTTCTTGTCTACCAACACATCCCAAGGAGAGTTATCTTTCGTACGAATTATAATTTCTTTTGGAAGAAGAAAGGAAGAAAGAAAGAAAGAAGAAAGAGGAAAGACAAGAAAAGAAAAAAAAATTAGATGATTTTTGCTTGCTAATTACATATTTAGAACTTTATGACTTCTGATACTCTAGATCTAGTACTTTAATATCCTGCTTAATTTTATATAGGAATAATTTTCAGTGAGGAAGAAGAGGGGGAGCAAGTCCACTCTCCAAAACATTTAGCCACATCAGGAGACATTTTTAGTAGTTCTAACTGGAAGGAGGATGCTGCTGGCATCTACTGGGTAGAGATCAAGGATGTTGCTAGACATATTACAGTGCAAAGGACAGCATCTCCAAATTTCAGTGGAACTGAGGTTGAGAAACTCTGTCCTAGGCCAGTCTGTTTCCTTTTCTGTAAGATTCCACTTAACCTTGCTTGTCCTCTCTTCTCTGTACTCCTTAGCTGCTGTCTGCCAGAATTTGTATCTGTCAAAAATCATTGTATCTAACATTATTCTTTTCTTGGTACTAACTAGCAACTCATGTCCCTAAGAACCTCTGTAATGTCAGCAGTCACTTTCCTCATATTAAGAAGTAAATAAAAAGATTATTTTAGATGTTAATTAGATTTATAGGGCTATATTCTAGGAGTTTTTATAATATACAACTAATATGATTTTTCATAGAAAAGTATAAGCATCGCATGATGCAATTGTCTATTTAACTAGTTAGGAGCAATATTTGTCATTAAATCTGAGAAGATTTAAGACTGGTTATAATGTATATTTTCCATTTTTATCATTAGTTTCATGTATGTTCCAGATGCAAAAGCTAAAATTAAGTGGCCAAACACATGCTTATGTAGCACTATTTATGATATATTAATTTAAGGTGTAAAGATAAATAAACTCTACCTTCTAATCTCTAAGATTACACAATAAACTGGGTGAAATATCCATATATGGATATGAATGAAAATGATTTTTCTTCCCAATCTGCTTTTCATGGCAAAGTATGGCAAAAGAAACATAAACATTGGAATTTTCTAGGATGTATGAACTTCAAAACAGTGTTGTATTACAGATACAAGAGTAGTTTTTTGTTCTGTGAAGCAATTGAGCATATACTATGGACCAGGCATGCTTGTAAGTATTAAGAATCTTCTGTCAATGTGGGGACCCTGGGTAGCTTTGTGAGTTAAAGCTTCTGCCTTCAGCTCAGGTCATGATCCCAAGGTCCTGGGATTGAGCCCTGCATCAGGGGTGGGAAGCCTGCTTCCCCACCTCTCTCTCTACCTGTCTCTTTGCCTACTTGTGATCTCTGTCTGTCAAGTAAATAAGTAAAATCTTTAAAAAAAAAAAAAGAAGAAGAAGAAGAAGAATCTTCTGTTAATGAACACAATCAACAAAAGTCCCCACTCTTATAGAGCTTCTCTTTTAGGGGAGAGAATGTGCAAAGTGAATAATTAAGTATAAATAGGTTAATTGATTAAAAAGTTTTAGGTTAAATTAAAAGAGTAGAGAAGTATAAAATGTTGAGAGAGTTGTAATTTTAGAGATTCATGAGACCAGTTAGGGAGTTGTATTATTCTTATTGCTAATAAATTACCCAAATATAGCTAGTTAACAAAAAACAAGTCACATTTATTATCTCACAGTTTCCATGAGTTAGAAATCCAAGCATCACTTAATTGAATTTTCTTTCTGTTCAGGATCTTAAAAGGCTTCAAAGTTTTAGCAGGCTTTGTTCTTACCTGAAGCTCACACAATTCTCTTCTAAACTTTGGAGGTTACTAGCTAAATCCAGTTTCTTCTGATTATAGGACGGAGGGGCCTGTCAGCTGGGTTCTGCTCTCACCTTCTAGAAGACCCTCAAAGTTCCTTGCTACATGGTCCTCTCTCAACACAGTAGCTTCACGGTCAGCAGGGGAATCTGATTTCTGTTTCTGACTTCTGGGACCTCTTATTATAGGTTTGACTGATTAAGTCAGACCCACCAGGATGATCTCGTTTTGAATAATTCAATTAATTGGGACTTTAATCACATCTCCCAAGCCTCTTCACCTTTGGCTTATGATGTAACATAATCACAGGAGAGATTTTAGGGTTTATCAGTAAGCCTAGCTATTTCATTTTTGAGCCACGTTCTATGGTTTAGCAGCAAAGTGCAGGTTGTTCCCCAAATAAGAAGATACCTTATAGTGGTCATGTTAAAATTCCACCTATTACAGAAACTGTTGCAAAATCCCTGATGAGAGAAAATGATGTGGACTAGGGTAGTGGCAGTAAGTATGGTAAAGGGTGGTCAGGCAGACAAGATTGCTGTCAGGCTCAATGTGTAGAGTAAGAGAAGGAGAGGAGTAAAGGCATGATGCTGTGTTTTTGTTTTTGTTTTTGTTTCCCCCAAGTAACCAGAAAAATGGAATCATCGTTGATTTTCAACAGAAGTACTTTGAAAAGAGCACATTAGGTTAGGTAACATTGGGCTAATATAAAAATATTTGTTTAGTACCTATTGATCATAAAATGCCTATTAGACATTGAACAGAATATGACAAGAAAACACTTGCATACTTTAGTATATAAAGAAGAGGTCGAGGCAGGAGTTAAAAATTTGACAGTCATCATCATGGACATGATATTTAAAGCCATGAGACTGAGAAGCTCTAGGGAGAGAGTGGAGATTAAAAACCCATGTAAGTTAAAGGATGGAGTCTTGGGGCTCTTCAACATTTACAGGTTGGTAAAATGAAAAAAGTCTTAAGAAATGGACAGAGAGATAGGAGGAAATCCATGAGAGAATGGCATCTTGGAAGCTAAGTGAAGAACTTGTTTTGAGGAGAAAAACAAATACTTCAAATGCTGCTGGCACATCAAATAAGGTAAGGACTCAGAAATGACATTTCGTGTGCCAAAATGTGGGACTTCCGTGATCTTTTAAAGAGCACTTTAGTAGATGGGAGTAATTGAAACCTGGTTTGAGTGGATTGAAGACAGAAGTGGGGAAGGGCACCTGGGTGGCTCAGTCGGTTAAGCGGCTGCCCTCAGCTCAAGTCATGATCTCGGGGTCCTGGGGTCCAGCTTGTCACTGGCTCCCTGCTCAGCTGGGAACCCATTTTTCCCTCTCCCTCTCCCTCTGCCCCTTCTCTCTGCTTATGCTCTCTCTCTCTCTCTCTCAAATCGATCAATCAATCAATCAATCAATCAGTCTTTTAAAAAAAAGACAAATGGGGGACAGAATTTGGAGTAAGTACAGAAATAAGTACAGGAAACTGTTCCAGGAAGATTGGCTCTTAAGATTAGGAGATAAGTTGGTTAGTGTTGAAGGAGCACCGAGAACAGCAAAGCTTTTTGTTTGTAAGTTTGTTTAATAAAATGGGAAAAATAATGGCATGTTCATGTACTTTGTGGAATCATCCAGTAAGAGGACTATTTGATCATGTGAGAGATCAGGCAATTGTTAACAGTCTTGTTCTTTGGTTAGGTAGGTAAGTCTAGGAAACTAGGTCTAGTATACCACCTCAGGCGTTGGCTTATCTAAGATCAGGGAAGGCCCATGAATAATAAAAGAAAGCAAGATGGACCAAATGATGCTCATTTAGCCTCAGACAATTCAGCATGTTTATGTGTTTTTCTCAGCCATGTTAGCTGTGCTGGTAAAGGTGTACAGGAGGCAGATAGTTGAATATAATGATTTTATTTTGCCAAGTGAGTAAAAAAAAAAATGCAAATCAAGAGAGAAACAAAGAAACTGAAACTGTGAGGTGTGCAAGGGAATGACGAAGAGAGATCATAATAATAACAATAACATATTGTAGAGCTTGCTAGATGAAATGAACTCAGTTTCAAGTTCCAGAAGAAAAGTCCTTAGACAATGAGACAGACCCTCACTTCAAGTGAAAAGTAAAAACCAAGAAGGCATCTAAAGAGCTCAGGACAAAACATGCAGATTGAGAGGATGGAATAAGAGAGATTTAAAAAGTGAAAACATGAAGGACTGGATTTTTTTTTTTGTTTTTAAGATTTTATTTATTTTATTTGACAAACAGAGATCACAAGTAGGCAGAGAAACAGGCAGAGAGAAAGGAAGGGAAGCAGGCTCCCTGCTGAGCAGAGAGTCTGATGTGAGGCTCATCCCAGCACTCTAGGACCATGACCTGAGCCGAAGGCAGAGGCTTTAACCCACTGAGCCACCCAGGTGCCCCAAGGACTGGAATCTTTATCTTTTAGAAAACCCATAGGCAAATTTGGAGGTATTAATATGAAGCAAATTGAAACATCTTTAACAACTAAAAAAATGTATTGATGTACTATGGGAGAAAAGAGTAAAATAAAATTATTTGTAGAGTGGAAGAAGAGTGAGGGAAGTATAATTTGAGTTGGGTCTTAAAGACAATAGAGGAATGCTGATAGGCAAGTAAGACCAAAGAGAGGTATATAATAATCTAGATAGGTAGACTGATACATAGATAGCTACATAAATAGATATGGAGGTATCATTCTCTGCTAAGCCAAACAGATTGTGACTCAGGCCTGGTTTTGTTAAAGATTTTTTTTATTGTTAAAATAAAATCAACATAGAAATACCACTATAAATTAAAACACTTAATTTTGATATCCTACATTTACATGATCATTATAAAGTCAAAAACAACTATAAATTATATATACATATTATGCTAATATATGCATTTTTAATCTTTAATTATTACATATATTCATCGGAATGGCTCAATTATGCCATATAGACATAAAGGTTGAGGGAATTCAAGCCTCTTGTGTTCTTAGAAACAGAGACCAGATAGTAGTGACCCGTAGATACGACCAGCTCAACATCACTGAGGTAGTTCTTTTATTCTTCATTTCCTTTGACTAAGAAATTTACAACATATCTCTAAATACTTAATCCAATTGATTATTTTTTCAAAGTGATGGCAATATAGTTCAAAGCCATGATCTTGAAAAGATTTTTTTGTGTGTTTCCTGAAATCTATTTTTAAACTGCTTGGTAGGGCAAAATGGACATATTAAAAGTCATGTTAACCAAGAAGATACCCTTTGAAAAAACTTAACAAATGATTTGTGAGTTCACTTATCTAAACTCCATGTATTATATACCCTTTAGAAGATGAAGCATAATTCATTCTTAATTAACTGAAAATTAAAATATTTCTGTGGTTTGATGAAGGCCATTTTCAATCTAGCAATAAAAACAAAAGACTGTGGATTCACCGTGGAATGTAAATATTTTAAAACATTAATTTTTTTTTCTCCATTCAGATTTTCGCTTCTCAGTCTCTCTCAGCTATTAATTTTGTTCTGCCAAATGCACTTAGAGAGTGGCAGAAGCATGAAGGAGGAACTATGGCATGCAATTGTGTTTCTAGCTCTCTTCAATATTACGAATGATTTGGGGGAGGAAAAAAGACATTTTCTTTGTTGGAATAAGCACTGACAGATGGTACATTGCATTTTTTTCAAAGAAGTGTTTTGGTATACATGTCATTGGAATAAATCTGTGCGGATTAACTGAAACTCAGGAAGCATTTAAAATGCCCTGCTTGTGTCTAGCATAGTGCCAGTGGATCTCAATAACTGAGAGTTGATGATGGCAAAGACATTCTGGGCATGGCTATTTAATAGCTCTTCATACTGAGAATAGATGTGACTTTTTAAAATAATACATATGTTGTCTACATTGAAAATGTATTTATCCCCTTTACATCATCAATAGAGAAGTTAGAAATCAGACTGTGTCTGCGTAAGACTAATCATCCAGATATAAAGTGAAAGATCCCATCATCTTTCCAGGTATTTAAATACATTGGGTATTTTAAGTGCATTTAAGGGAACTGTGCAGTGCTGAGAAAATTATACAAATGTAAGTTGGACAAACATGGAGATGAATCCCAATTCTGATTTTAATTGTGGTATCTGGTGTACGTTCCTTCACATGCCTGCACTTCCAGTCCCTTTTAAGTCCCAGATTTGACTGTTTGCTTTAGGATTCTATGAAATAAATAGCTAAACTACCATCAGTCCATGAATGTTGAATTTGTTCTTTTAGAAAAAGTTAGCATTTTATTAAAAAGGAACATTAAAGAAAGTAAAAATGAACATAAATGATTGTGAAAAATGTTTAAACACATTATTTAATTTTGCATAATAATTTTTACAGTTCTAAATATTGTAGAATTGCCCATGGGTACTGGTGACATATTTATATGAAAGGAAAGATAGTGTTTAAATGAGCAAATACCGTCAAATTACGTGCATAGGAGAGTTTGTGTGTGGGAAGTGGTATAAAAGTCACATACATTTGGCAAAGAATTATATGTAAATATCCATTTTTCTTGACATAAATTTAATTATAAAGCATATAATAATTAAATAACTAACAGAAAGGAAGATAAATATCGTGATGATAAATTTTAATAACAGTATCTAGTATAAGAAATCACTAATTTTTTTGCCATTTAATAAAGAAAAAAGATATGCTAAATTTGGTTTACATTTCAAATATTAAACTAATACTGTACTAAACCATCACATCTAACAGAAAAATTGATAGTATTTAGTGCTAGCTCTTCTAACCTCAACATTGGACATTTGAAATGAATATTGTGAGGCTCTGTATAGGTCTGGTGATTAGTAATTATAAATATATCATGTTCTCCAGTCTCAACAGAGGAAGTGCCCAAGTTCTTCAGCAGGGTTGAAATGCTTTATGGAGAGAAGAAGGGAGTTGAGGGAAACTGGAAGGGGAGGTGAACCATGAGAGACTATGGACTCTGAAAAACAACCTGAGGGTCTTGAAGGGGCAGGGGGTGGGAGGTTGGGGTACCAGGTGGTGGATATTAGGGAGGGCACAGATTGCATGGAGCACTGGGTGTGGTGCAAAAACAATGAATACTGTTATGCTGGAAAGAAATTAAACACACACACACACACACACACAAAAGAAATGCTTTATATTGAAATTCTGGCATCCTTTGGATCTACTAATGAAAAGATGGTTTAACTGTGTCTTTGTTTACAACTCAGTTTTTTACTAATGTTATACCTTGAGCTTTGCACATAATTGGCTAAGAACATGTATTGAAATGTGGTCATATTATAAAATTTCTCGTGTAGCTGTGTCTCCTGTTATGATGAACAATTTGTTTGAGAAACTACTATTTTAAGATTGTCAACTTGGAGTCAGCAAGTTTTATTTTCAGAAGATTCATTTAAAGGCAGCTCTCAGAACCTTCCCAACTGGTCTGGAAAAAAGAATATCAGGTCATAGTGTCTAGACAGAAGTTACCACCAAAAATATCTTGGAATGCAGAGCTCAGGAAAGTTCAGCATCATAAGGAACAAGGATCTTCCTGAGAGGAAAGGAATTTAGATGCCGAACTTTTTAAATAGATTGAGAAACACACCAGCCTCCCCCTAAGGAGAGCTCAGTGGTTAAACTCTAATATTTACATGGCACTTTCTATGTACAAGGCATTGTTGTGATTTTTTTTTAAATTTTATAAACTTGTTCAATCTTTATAATGACTCTATGAGGATTGTCATTATCCTCATTTTAGAGCCAAGAAAAATGTGACAGAGAGAGGTTAAGTAACTTGCCCAAGATCACAGAGTTAGAAGAAGAAAGACTCAGTAGCTTAAACAACCAGTCCCCAGGGTTTGAGCTCTTATCTATTACATCAGACTCAAATTTGGATAACTTGATTTCAACTCTAAGACCAGTACAACTGTGGACGATAATTGGTTCTAACCTAACATACAGGTATACCTGGAAGCAGGCCACTCCCACCTGCTTTCGCATACTTGCCTTCTCATCCTGAAAAATTTTAGATGACTTAAGTGTAAGTTAGAGTTGAAACATTGAAGACAACTGGGAGACAGTTCAAGCAGACAATTTAAGTATCCTTGGGAGATAATATTTCAACAACAATGAGATCAGTGGCTACAACCACAGCAAAACAGTAATGCCTGGGGAAGATACTATACTTGTTACCCTGTCAGATATTTAGAAGAATTCATCACTTTGATGTGAATAAATATCAATGTTCATGGACTATTTGGGAAAAGGTGAAACTTGAGAAAATATGTATTTTCTGTTAATTTGAAAATTATTCCATAAGGACAATTTTCTAAGTTATAAACACATTTTGATAAAGATTAGAATAGTTCTTTAGCAAACATTGTTGGATGCCCAATGTTGGGTCCCCCAATAATAGGTTCATGGTCAAAGGAGTGAGACTGATACAAAGCAAAAGTCAAGCAAAGCTTTATTTCGAGCCAAGCATCAAGAATCAGACTGACTGTTAAACAGACCAGTCGGGGCCGCCCCTTACAGAGAGGATGACCCCTCCCTGCTTTCCACACTAACTTTTACAGAGCAAAGGTCATGTGGTTGGGCCTGCCCACACAGAGGTGGCTAATTGAATTACAGTTCACCCCATGGTAGCCATGGAAACTAGCCCATCATCTTGGTAGTTAGGAGACAGTATGTGCCCCCACTGATAGAATATCTCCAGCTGAACTGACCCACCCTTGCATTTGGGCCGTTATCTCCACTTGACCTAACCCACCCTTGTATTTGGGCTGTTACCTGGGACTGGTTTCCCAGACTTGCTTTTAAGTAAGTTCCCCGGGGGCGAGGGGGGTGTCAATTTAAGCTTTACAACAAAATGGCAGTTCGACAGGGGTAGGGCTGCTCTGGCTGAATAGGCCCTTACCACATGACATTGTCCATCCCCTTGGAAGATGGATAAAACATTTTTCTCCTAAATTTTTTGAGTTTTCTGTGAGAAATTGATCTTAGATGGTCCTTATATTCTGCCTTATTTTTCTTTTTAAAATTTTTCTCTGAACTGAACAACTTTCTTATTGTATTCAGGTTACTATTTTTCCATTAGGATTACATGTATTTTGTAGTTTCTTGGAATACAGGTATTTAGCAAGATGGCTAATTTGAATTCTATATTTTCTTAGTAGCCGAAGATGTTCCCTAGAATCTGTAGTTGGATTCAGACATGTCGATGGTGATATTGAAAGCTCTATATTTGACTGCTTCTTAATGGAATTAAAGATTGGAACTTGACTGGGCCAGGATTACCTCTTTCTCTCTTTTCTTTTGGGAAAAATGTATACTTTACCTGGGGTAAAGTAGAGTGTTTGTAAGTCTAAGCAATTCCCAAGACTCATACCACTTGTGCTGTCTCAAGTTTCAGGCTAGAAATGAGGTCAGAGTTGCAATGTCTCTCTTTACTTCTGTTCCAAGAAAAGTTCAAGGCTAAGGCTAAGATAAGAGTACAAAGAAATAGTGTTCTTTTCATCCAATTTTAAGGACTTGAATGAAAGGCATGAGATTACATCTGCTTCTTGGCCCAACAGAGGATTACAGAAATTTCTGCTTAGATCAGAAATTTGCTTAAATTTTATTCCTCATATCAGTTATTTTAATTTTATTTTCAATGAAATACTGAATGACTCTGGTCTTTCATTCACACTTCATCTTTCTTGGATTCCTACAATTCTTTTTGTTTTTTTATTTAGCCACAGTACATTCATACTAACGTAAGGACTTTCTCAAAATCACAGCGGAGAATAAGCAGCAAATTGAAAGGGCAGATACCCAGAGTAAAACTAATGTACTTTAATTAATGAAACTAATGACTCTGTGGTACTGAGAAAATGTTAAATTATGTTTGATGGCTTTCTGTTTAGGAAAGAAACACTGCAAATAATACATTTTAGTTAGAGTTTAGTAAAAAAAAAAATGAAGAGTTATGTATTCTTAATAGTGTAACTTTTAGAAATTTCTTAATATGAAACATACATTGCTGACCAAATGTGGACTAAAATACCTATTACTCTATACCCTATGTAGTAGTGTTCTGTTATCTTGCTCTCCTTTAACTTGATTGTATGATCCTAAGAGTATGGATGATATAAATCACATGCTTTTTTAGACAAGGTTTAGCAAAATACTGGACACTGAAAATTATATCACTTGTGTAATTAGGAAGGACAAGAAAGGAAGTAATGGGACTGTAATTCATAATATGTGAGCCATATATCTATTTTTTACTTATGATAATAAAATGAAGTTGAACAAAATTATTCTCATAGTTAATGTTGAAACAGGTAATTTGAATACTCCTCTAAATTGTTTGAGACAAATGTTTTGAGAATATTCTTAAAAAATAATTTTTTTTTTAAATCAAAAAGGTTAGTGGAAAGGAAAAAGTAAGTTCAAGTAAAGCCAACCAAGAAGAAAAAAATGAATCAAAATCTATCTCAATCAATATAAATTGTACTAAAACTCTCCAATTACAAAAAAAAGATTATGAGACTGGGTTATTAAAAAGAAACAGAAACAAAAAACAAATACAGCTATATTTTATTCAGTAGAAATTGAGCTAAAATATGACACAGTAAATTTGTAAACAAAGGTGGAAAAAGATACACCCCCAAAACATTAACAAAACAAAAGCTAGCTTTGCTATTTTAAAATTACACTGAATGGACCTGAAGCATTTCAAAAGTACTAGACACAGTCTCTCAAGTAACTAGGAGTCATGGGACACCCCTTTGTTGCTCAATACTATAGATTCTTTGATTAATTGCTCACTCAAAATAGATCGGAGAAATCTTCATGAATTCCCCCGTGCAAAATACATATAGAAACCAAGAAGGGGACGCACAAACAAATAACAGCTCAGTCAGGACGTGGAGGCAGATGAACATGAGGAGAGCCAAGAATAGTGCCTCCGAACCAAGAGGCCAGAGCACAAAACCCGAGTCTGAAGTAAAAGGTCAGTGGCCAGGAGTGCAGAATGGAGCCAGACCAGAGCCATGACAAATCAGCAAAATGGATCACCATGGTCAGAAAATATAGGG
The DNA here is from genome assembly GCF_011764305.1 of Mustela putorius furo. Classification (NCBI taxonomy): domain Eukaryota; kingdom Metazoa; phylum Chordata; class Mammalia; order Carnivora; family Mustelidae; genus Mustela; species Mustela putorius. The sequence continues at coordinate 13,837,281 of NW_025421322.1, read as the reverse complement.
CAGTCCTCAGAGTAGTTATGGGGATATTTTTCACTGGAAGAGAGATGAGGAAAGAAAGCAAAATCTTAGTACGTATTTGAGGTAAAACTTTAGGAAACCTGGGATGGGAACAACCAAAGTTTCTTTCAACTAATGCAGAAATATAACACCTTTGAATGGGAGCCTTCTCAACATAGTGGTACAGGATCTCCACTGACCAAAATTAAGCCCCGGGGCACCTGGGTGGGTCAGTAGTTAAGCAGCTGCCTTTGCCTCAGGTCACCATCCAAGGTTCCTGTGATGGAGAGCCCCTCATCAGAGTTCCCTGCTCAATGGGAAGCCTTCTCCTTCCTCTCCTCTGCCTGCTGCTCCCCCTGCTTCTGCTCTCTCTCTCAAGTAAATAAATAAAATCTTTAAAATTAAAAAAAAAATCAAGCCTCACCCCAATGACAAACATTACTAAAATAAAAGAAAACAAAGTTCTCTGAGAGTCAGGTAAGAAAAATAAACCACGGTTCTAGAATGGTATGAGACCTATAGAGGGGCACCTGGGTGGCTCAGTGGGTTAAGCCGCTGCCTTCCGCTCAGGTCATGATCTCGAGTTCCCAAGATGGAGTCCCACATTGGGCTCTCTGTTCAGCGGGGAGCCTGCTTCCTCCTCTCTCTCTCTGCCTGCCTCTCTGCCTACTTGTGATCTCTCTCTGTCAAATAAATAAATAAAATCTTTAAAAAAAAAAAAAAAGACCTATAGAGTAGCATAAGCTACACCACAGTTACAGTTTAAAGATTTATTTTTTATTTTTATTTTTTTTTATTTGACAGACAGAGGTCACAAGCAGGCAGAGAGGCAGGCAGAGAGAGGGGGAAGCAGCTGAGCAGAGAGCCTGATGTGAGGCTCGATCTCAGGACCCTGTGATCATGACCTGAGCCGAAGGCAGAGGCCTAACCCACTGAGCCACCCAGGTGCCCCTACAGTTACAGTTTAAACATCAACTTATTATTTGGTCTGTTCTTGTCATTTGTCATACATAAATCAACAGAGAGCTCTGTTCCACATAGGTGCTTGAGCTATCTTTGTTCCTATGTTGTAGCACTGTAGGTTGTTGCAACAGGAGAAGATGAAGTGTTGAAATTTTTATATGGGATCTGTAGTATCTCGGTCCAGATGTAATTTATGATACTTCTGCTTATATTTCTTTGACCCAAAGCTATTCATAGGATCCCATATAAATTCAAAGGTACTGAGAATTGTATGGAAGCAAATAGCATATTGATTAGCATCAATGCCCTTGTCACAACTCAACAAGTTTATATTGTCACACAGAGAGTACAAGTTAACTATAAAAATGTTGAAAAGAAAAGACTAATTGGAAATGAGTAAATGACAGATTAGTCCTACTTTTAAGTGTGTGAACTCAGTAAAATATCATGTATCCACCTAATAAAGTCAAATCAAGACAAATAAAGGAAAAAACAAACTACAAGAAAAAAATAAATAAATCCATCATATTGGGAAGTTTTAGCATGACACTATAAATTATTACTAGGTCAAACTGGCTTTAAAGACATCAATGATGGCACAGAAGTTTTGAAAATAAAATAACCAACTTTAATCTAATATGCATGCTATTGGTGAGTCCATGACTTATAGCAATTGATCATTTTTAGGCCATAAAATATATCTTACAATATGCAAATATAGATGTTATATTAACTAGTATTCAAACAATTCTGTAAGGAATGCACTATCTTTTTAATAAATATATTGTCTAAGTTATGTAGTATTTTCTGTTGTTCATCCTTAGTAAAAAGAATTTATCATTCTTTTTGGGACTTTGCTGGTTTTCAAGTTTACTTTTTATTTTAGAACAATTTAGATTTGGAAAATATTGGAGAAGATATAAATAATTCCCAGTTTCCTCTATTATTAACATCTTATATTAGTGAGCTAACTTTATGGCAATTATTACTATGTTTTTATCAGTGAATCTCGTGCTTTATTCATATTTCCATAATTTTTACTTAGTATCCTTTTGTTGTTCTTAGATTCCATCCAGGATATCATATTACACTTAGTAGTCACGTCTCCTCGCTGCCTCTTGGCTATGACAGTTTCTTAGACATTCCATTTTGACAGTTTTGAAAAGAACTTGCCAGGTATTTTGTAGGATATCCTTCAATTGGGATTTTCTGATGTTTTTCTCATAATTATACAGGTTTATATGTTTTGAGGAAGATGAAAATAAACATAAAATGTCATTTCCACCTCATTATTTCAAAGGCACAAAATAAATCAACAAGAGTTATAATCTTTGATGTTAACTTTGATCTTTCATTTGAGATATAACATTTGCAGGTTATCCACACCTAAGTTACTATTTTCCCTCCCTCTCCATATTATACACTTTGGAAGAAAGGCACCAAAGACACAATCCATAAAAGAAAGTATTGATAAGCTGGACTTTATTAAAATAAAAACTTGTGATATGTGAAAGATGATGTCAAAATAAGCCATAGACTGGAAGAAAATATTTGCAAAAAAAAGTTCTGATAAAGGATTTTTGTCCAAAATGTACAAAATTTCTTAAAACTCAACAATAAGGAAACCAACAACCACACATTAAACACCTCACCAAAGAAGATATCTAAATGACAAAATAAGTATATAAAAAGATGCTTCACATTGTATGTCATCAGAGAAATGCAAGCTAAAACAAAAATGAAATACTACAACACACCTATCGGAATGTCCAAAATCTAAATCACCAACAATGCCAACTGCTGGCAGGGATGTGGAACATCAGGAACTCTTATTCATTACTACTTGGAATGCAAAATGGGACAGTCACTTTAGAAGACCCAATTGGTGGTTTCTTTTAAAATTAAATACACTCTTACAATGGGATCCAGCAATCGTGATCTTCAGTATTTACCAAAAATATTTGAAGTCATGCCCAGAAACCAGCGCATTGATGAGTATAGAATCTTTATTTATAACTGCTAGAACTTACCCTGCAAAACAATATATACTTCAATAGGTGAAAAGGTAAATAAGCTGTGGCACCACTGGAACATTATTCAACACTAAGATGAAATGAGCTATCAAGCCACGAAAAGATAGGGAGGAATCATAAATGCATACTACTAGGTGAAAGACACTTTTTTTTTTTTTTTTTTTTAAGAGAGAGAGATGGGGAGGGGCAGAGAGAGAGAGAGAGAATCTTAAACAGGTTCCACAGGCAACGGGTATGCTGGATCTCATGACCCTGAGATCATGACCTGAGCCGAAATCCAGAGTCAGATGCTTAATTCATTAAACCACCCAGGCTCCCCAGAAGAAACCAATCTGAAAAGATCTGAAAAGGCTACATGCTGTATGATACCAAGTATATGATATACTGGAGAAAGCAAAATTATAGAGATTTAAAAGATCAGAGATTGCCAGGAGTTTAGCTGTAGGAAAGGAATGAATAGGCTGAGCAGAGAAGATTTTTAAGGCAGTGATAATGCTCTGTATGGTACTATAATGATGGACATATGTCATTAAACATTTCTCCAAATCTATAGAATGTATAACACCAAGAGTGAACCATAATGTAAACCATGGACTTTGGGTGATTCTGATGTGTCATTGTTGGTTCATCAGTCTTGACAAATGTCCACTCTGGTGGGGCATGTTGACAATGGGGGAAGCCATGAATATGTGGGAGCAGAGAGTAAATGGGACATCTCTTAACCTTTCCCTCTATTTTGCTGTAAACCTAAAACTGCTCTGGAAAAACGAAGTCTTAATAAGATATAAAGTAAAATAAAATAAGCTAATTAAAAAACACAAATCTGATCAAGGACTTTTATCCAAAACATTCCAATTTAAAAATTAACAATATGAAACAAGAAAACAATGCAGTTTAAAAAGTACAGAGTATCTGAACAGACATTTCACCAAAGAAGATGTACAGATAGCAATTAAGCATATGAAAGTTGCTCAACATAATTTCTTATTAAGGGATTTTAAATTTAAACAATGATGAGATGCTACTACAAACTATTAGAATTGTTAAAATCAAAACAAAAGAGCAAACAATACCCATTGTTAGCAAGAATATGGAGCAGCAAGAATTATTATTCTTTGCTGGTAGCAATACAAAATGGTACACCATGTAGAAGACATCGTGGTAATTTCCTACAAAGCTTAACATGTTATTACCATATAATCCAACAATTGTGTTCCTAGATATAACCTCAACTGATTTGAAAATTTAGAGTCACAGAAAAACATTCTCACAAATGTTTATAGCACCTTTATACTAAATACATATTTTTATATGTATAAACATATATATACTAAATATAAGTATATATGCAAGTATATATAGAGAGATGATTTTATTTTATATCTAAAACATAAGTATAATTTTAAATTACATGTAATTTTTAGATGATTTTTTTTCAAGCAGGAATGAGTTATTGCTTCAAATCTGGTTGTATTTACTAAAATAGGAATACTTGAAATATATTGTTTTTATTTTATTTTGCTTATTTAAATTTGTTGTTTGAGAGCCGGGTTGGGAGGATGATGAGTTCATTATAGTTTCATTTTCGAGAAGTGAACTTTAGACCATCATGTGAAGATGGCTAATAGGATGTTAGGTATTTATATCTATGAGTTAAGAGAGAAGTCTGAACTCATGATAACTATTTGGGTTTGAAGTTAAACCAGCTTGTTTTGTTGGGACTGCTTATATGTACTGAACTTCTGTGACTTGGGCATCATGCAACCTATGATTGACTGAAAAATATATTTTGGACACATCAGGTTAGGGAATATTTTCAGTGAATCAGAGCTTCCTATTCTGACAAAAATCAGCACTTCTATAAAGAAGTAGATTATGTTTACAACTACAAAATTAAATCGCGTAAATGAGTAACTTACTCAGATAATTTAGGCCCCTCATCCCAACTTTGTATTACGGATTGTTAAAAATCTTTCTTTCATATTTCAAATGTATTTTTTAGTACTTTCTATATTGCCAGCACATTGTGTGGCATTTGCTCACAAATTGTACTAAGTGCTGATTATCTACATATTTCTAAACTAAATTTTGCAACAAGACAGTAAGTAACTTGAGTTAGAAAATCATCTGTGTGATATTTTTTTTTCTTACAGAAGCTAATACATATCCTTTCACATTATAAGATACAAGAACTCTTTATATTAGTTTTGAATAGTTAACGAGTATATTGGAAGGGAGTTTTGTCATAGAAATTTAAGCCCATTTTTCTATTCTGATACTATATTCTATATTCTAACACTCTTTACAAAGAGATTTTTATAAAAAAAAAACTGGGTCATAAAACTGTCAATGTTTTTTTTTAGTAATATGGAATTTCATAGTGGAAAAGATAGAACAAATAGAACTTTGAACTTCTAATTATTATTTTCTTCCTATAAAATCCACTAATTTGCAGTTCCTTTAAGGTGTACATGATTTTCTGTGTAATTTGAAGGGCATGTAGTTTTTCATATACTGATAAAGAATCCATTTTTCACTATTAGCAGATATTCAGAATTAAAATTAATCTTCAAGAGAGTACCCTGCCACACACATCGCTATCCCTGTGGGACTTTAAATAAGTAATATCTTCAAATATAAGTAATATTGGAGTTGTAAATGTTTTAAATAAAATAATTTTTCATAGAAATTTAAAATAAAAGCCATGGCAAAGGTATTCTTTGAAATTCTTTGAAAGGTCTTTGGAATGTAACTGACATCAACAAAATTATAATTAACCATGAGTGGGATCCAGTTATTAACTTACCAGTTCATTTAATATATACATCAAATTGAGGCCCCGCTATGTGCACTGGGAACAAATTGGATCATCATTGTCCTCAAGGAATTCGAAGACTATGAAAGAAAGACAAAAAATTTCATGAATTCTGAAAGATGCCATCAAAATATAGGTGTTACTTGAGTATAAATAAGGGGACATATTTCTGACTTTAATTGTACATCTGAATGTGTGTTCATCACTTGGATAGCAGCAGGGTAGGGGTGTTCGTTGAAGGCTTTTCAGAGGGGAAAACCTAGAACAGGCCGTAAAGATGGCCTGAGATAACGAAGGGAAGAACACTGGACAGTGATTCCAGATATAAGAATGAAAACTGCAAAGACTGGAGCCGGAAAGTGTATAAAATCATCAGAAAACTGCAGGCAGTTGAGTTTCCCATTGCTAAATAAACCTGTTAGATCATTCAGTGGCCAGTACACCCACACTTACAGGATAAATCTGTATAATGAATGTGAAATAGACCTAATATAAAAAGTATTCAATTTGCTTTCACTTTAAGTCTACATGCTTGGATCAAATGAACCAAAAACGCTGGCCATATTTGCTTTTGCAACTGGTTTCTATCACATTTAAATTTTCAATTACAATGAATAATAAATTGCTTAACCGCTTAAAATAAGACATGACCAATATTTTAGAGAGAAGTTATCTATTAATTCTGTTCAAACATAAATGTCAGAGTTTTGAATATCAGCATTTTTATGCAGCTTTTAATTAAGAAGACTATATTGACACAAAGGAAAGTTTAGATGGTGACTGATAGTAAATATATAGATAATAGAATTTTCACATGATTTTTATGAAGTCTTGAAAATGAAACCTGTAAGGACAATTATAAAACAAATGTAGAAATGCAATACTTATTCATGGTAATAAGGCTACTACCGTCACTGAAATGACAGTAGGTTAACAGGCTTGAAGAATGAGGTAAGTATCTTAATTTAGGAGTAGTTGTTTTGGGTAAGAAATATTTTAGTACCTCAAGATTTTGAATGAAAGGTTTATAATTTTTGATCACTAGGCATATGCCAGGTATTCTGCTCTGTAATTTGCACTTACATATCTTTCATAACCTAAGAAGGCTTAGAGGAGGAGAAAAGAACCCGAGGAAATCAAAATGAACTTAATCTATTAGATCTTTAAAAGCGGTTGTTGGGGGTGGGGGCGGACACCTAGGTGGCTCAGTCAGTTGAGTGTCCAGCTTTCAGGTTTCAACTGGAGTCATGATCTCAGGGTTGTGAGATCGGACCCTGTGTTACTCGGCTCCACACTAAACACAAGTCTGTTGAATATTCTCTCTTTTCCTCTCCCTCTACCCAATCCTTCTAAGATAAATAAATAATTCTTTAAAAAAATAAATAAATAAAAGCTGTTGGGAAAAATGAAGCGTATAGTCCAAAGCATGCATGCTTGATTTTAACAAATATTACTATTAGGTACATTCTAATAAAATGGCAGAAATTTATAATGTAAATGTTCTTGTTGTCTAGTTTACATTTGAAAACTTAGAGCTAAGAATAGCACATATAATATATATTAATCCAATAAAAATAAAGTCAGTGTAAAGGACAGCATTTAAAAGTTATGTGGTTATCAGTGATTTTGTTCAGGGCATTTTTTTTTTTCCTTCTCACAACTGAAATCTAAAGAATAGTCTGAGAAATAAGGAGAAATGCTCTTTCCCTTGCTACCTACAAGGCACAAGGACAGGGCAAGGTGTTAAAAGCTCATATAATTAGGGAGGGTAAAGATCAGTTTTCCAGTCCCAACAGAGAATTACACCTCAGGCAATGCATATCAAGCTATAGCCCCAAAGAAGCTATAAACCAACATGATAGTAATAGATAAAATGTACTGGAAAAGCACTTTAAAGTAAATCTGGAACTTATGTATACATTAGCTATTAGTATTATTAATAGTAACATTAGTATCATTAGCATCATCATTATTATGAGAACCTTAACTACAACTGACACTCATTCCTGGCCATGAGTACTTCTCCTTATGTAGTGGCTCGTACAAAACTTCCACTTGGTGTTGGGTCTGGCAAAACATTTTGTCAATTGATGGAAGGATTTGAGAGGACCTGAACCTAAAGAGTCTGATGTGGATGATCCCATATTGGAAGGGGTATTGGTTAGAGTTGTTTGGGCCTAACATAGTGACTTATGGCCTTTAGACCAGAATGCTGTATTTAGAAACAGGTATTCTGCATTATCTTTGATTTTTTGTCCAAAGAGAATAATCATGATTTTTCTTCTGTTTTTCCTTTTTCTCGTTCTTTTTCTTTTTTTCTTTTTTTAAATTTTTTTATTATGTTCAGTTAGCCAACATAGAGTACATCATTAGTTTTTGATCAATGATTCTTTATGTCTTTCTTAGTTAAGACTATGTCTCCATCTATCTATCTGTCTAAAACCAGCTCCAGCTTTGTCAGATTTGTAAATCTGTATTGTGTTCGACAATAGAATAAAATGATCTTTGTGCTTACTATGAAATTAAATTTTCACAAAGTTAATTAATTCATACTTGTATTAGAATTAATGTGTTTTCCTTAAAATATCTTAGATTTAAATGTATTTCTAATTAAGAATTAAACAGCTTATGTTAGATTAGCAGAATAGAAGCAATATATGATCCCTTATTTATTTATAAGACAACAAAGTTGCACAAAATTAATATATGATTAGTCATTGATGAATGATTACACTTATTAGGGATGGGGTTTAAATTTTCTTGATTTCGTGTTTCATTTGGATAGACTTCAGCTTGACTACAACTCAATCAGGAGATACTCAGAAATGTTGGAGGCTTTGTGTGTGTGTGTGTTAGCGTGCCGCGCACACAGACATGGGTGGTAGTAGTGGTCCCGGTGGTGGCGGTGGTGTCCCACTGACAGGGTGGGGCACCATTGTCATTTATATGGCAAGGGGCCAAGAAGCAAACTCTCCAGCAATGTTTAAACCAGTCTTGAGCAGTACTGAAATTGTCCTTCCCATAATGCCAAATGGCAGTCCTGTTTTCTGAAATGCTGAGCTAGGGTACTATTCTGGGCCTCTCCCCCAAGTGCTAATTGCAGATGTGCTGACAGAAATAGCTTTGTTCAGCTTAAATATCGAGCTGATTTTGGAGCCACCTTATAGGCAGCACACAGTCATTCTTTTGTTCTCCAAGTAGTGAGCCTTTTGGATGGCAAAGACCCATGGTCATCCCGTTATAATATGAGCTGGATGTGTGAATCTAATTCAGGATTGCAGTTTTAGCAAGGCAAGGTGGTAGCATGTCAAAGTCAAACCCTCAATCTAGCTTCTATCAAATAAAGCATGTATTTCAACCTTTACCTGCTTGGCCCCACTGCCTTTTAACTGGATACAGTTGTGAGGGAAAGGATGACAAATTTTACCTCTTAGACTGCCAAAGGTCAGTAAAGATCCTGGTTTTTTGTGAGGCTTATGCAAAACCAAAAGATTTGTGAGTTAATACAAAAAAGTCATGTAACTACATACTGTTTTCTTTAAAGATCATAAACCATTGCTGATTTATTAATCCTAATTTTCTTTAGACCAAAATTGTTTAGGATATGCTTCTTTCTCCATTCCTTGTATGCTTTTAACTTGATGGGTTAGTTTCTAGTGATGGAAAGAAATGCAGTCTGAGGAATCATTAATCTGTGTCTAAGAGAGAAAGGGAGGACAGAACTGACTTCATACGTGATTAGAAAGGACGCCTCCTTTTTCATGTGATGGACTCTAACAAAACTCCTAAATTTTTTTTTTTTAAGATTTTATTTATTTATTTAACAGACAGAAATCACAAGTAGGCACAGAGGCAGGCAGAGAGAGAGAGGGAGGGAAGCAGGCTCCCCGCTGAGCAAAGAGCCCTATGTGGGACTCGATCCCAGAACTCTGGGATCATGACCTGAGCCGAAAGCAGAGGCTTAACCCACTGCGCCACCCAGGCACCTCAAAACTCCTAAATTTTTAACTGTTTTTTTTGCATATGCTTTTTTCCCCTCACAGCCATTTTATTTATGTATATGTGTATATATATATATATCTCAGAAGTAATTTATGAAAGGGTACATTTTATGATATACAACATTCAGACAATATATGGACCTGATTAGTTGAAAGTTAGAAAGTTAAGCATCCATTTTTTAAAGGGGAAACTAGTATACTTTTATTTTTTTTAAGTTCCTTTCCTTTGCTATTTTTTTTCTTTCTGGCCTAATGTTACTCTTATTTATAAATGAAAGCTTCAGTAAAATGCCTCCTGGGTCATAGATTCCCTCTCAGCTACTGATTTTCTGCCACAAAAAAGCACAGAGTGGTCACTACCAGTTTAAGTAATTGAACTAACGTGTCTGTTGAACCTGTAGCCAGATAATTCAGTCTCTGCCCGATGACCCACTATCTGTTCAGTGCAGCACTGAAAAGTGCTAACACAATGGTTTTAGCACAACTCAAGACAAGATCTACAAATTTACCATATATCCTTTTTTTCACTCCAGTTTTAAGGGAGAAACTAAAATCAAATGTGTCTTATATCACAGTTCTTATTCTATATGCTTATCGTGAAAAAAGAAAAAGTTTTAGCTGACGGGCTCTTCTACATTATTAGGGAAGTAGAAGGGACCACAATGTCATGTTATTTTCTGATTATTTTATTTTAATTAATTCAGCAGATGTTTGTTGAGCTTAGCAACATAATAGGAAGTAGGAGATCCAGAGCTAAATAAAAGAAATTTTTATGCCCTTTACAAGTTGCAATCTATTGGTGTAGAAACAAATGCAAATAAATAAATGAATTATTATATGACATATAATAGTAACATCATTTGAACAGACACTTTCAATGCCTTACCTATATCCTTCAGCCTGACCGCTTCAGAGAGGTCACATTTGCCTAAGGTTTTTCTCTGGTCACTGATGAATTATTAAGTTTACTGGAAGTTCATGGAATTAATAAGCCCTAAAAATGATAGAAGTTGATGTAAAAATGGCCCACTCTCTTTTCTTAGTTGAAATGTTCACTATGTGGGATTAAGCTCCTCTTGTCCTCTGGGGTAACCGGCTTGATAACATTTTATTGGCTGCCTTTCTTACTCTGTCTCATTTCTCCATTCTCCTAAGTGTCTTTTTTGGAATCAACCAAATAAACTACTTATAGTTAGAACTTGTCTCGGGCTTTGCTTGTGAAGGAAACTGTCCTAAAATAATTGTCTAAGAGTTAAGGAACCATTACATTTTAAAGGAACCATAGAACTGGGGCACCTGGGTGGCTCAATCAGTTAAGGACCTGACTCTTGATTTGGGCTCCCATCGTTATCTCAAGAGTTGTGAGATCAAGCCCCACATCAGGCTCCCCACTGGGTGTGGAGCCTGCTTAAAATTCTCTCCCTACCTCTCCTTCTCCCTCCACAACCTCTCCACCTCAGGCATTAGTGCTCTTCTCTAAAATAACAAACAAAGAAAAAAATAAACAGTAACCAGAGACAGTTTTTTATTTCATGGGGTTCTGAGATCTAAAGAAACAATAGCTAGCACAGTCCAGATCACAATGGGCAAAATAAGTTACAACATAATGGGGCATTGCTTAAGATTTCAATCAGGGAAATTATTTATTTTTATGCACAATTTACAAGAGAAACATTAGGGGACGCCTGGCTGGCTCAGTCGGTGGAATGTCTACCTTTGACTCAGGTCATGATCCCAGGGTCCTGTAATCAAGTCCTGCATTGGGCTCCTTGCTCAGCGGGAAGCCTGCCTCCCCCTCTGTGTCCTGCTCCCCCCTACTTGTGCTCACTCTCACTGTCTCTCTGACAAATAAATAAATAAAATCTCTAAAAATAAGAAAAATAAAAAATAAAAGAAACAGTAGGAAGAGAGATTGGGCGCACACACACACACACACACACACACACAGAAGCAGGCGATTATTGCAAAGATGAGTCAAAAGATTTCGTTTTCTACAGAAAGAGAAAAAGGTTAGCCCTTAATAAACTCCTGTGAAAAGACCTAGAGTGCTGTCCCTTTAAAAAATAATAATAAAATGTGCATTATACCTATTGCAGATCAGATATGTGAAATGTACTCCGGAAGACAGACTGATTCTTCAAACCCAGCCCAACCCTGAAGAAACTTTCATTTTAGTGAAAGGATAAAATTTGCAGAAATAAATATTCTGAAATGTGAAAAGTCATATATACTATGAAAAAAGTGTCTGTGCCTGTACTTTGATGAATTCTGTAATATATTTTAGTTCTGCATAAGAAGGGTGTCCCTTTCTCAGGTTGGTTGTGAATATTAAGTGAGCTAATATATTTTCGAATTCTTGGCATAGTATTAAGTACAAAGTAAGCACTCAGTAAACTGCAATTATTATTGTTTAATTTATTATAATATTTATTTTTAATTTATTTATATTTTAAATTTTTAATGAAATTTTATTTTTTTTTAGGTTGGATTTTTTTTATAACTTTTAATGTACAGTTAGCATATAGTGTTATATTAGTTTCAGGTATACAATATTATGATTCAATAATTCTATAGATTCTTCAGTGTTCATCATAAGTGTGTTGTGAATCCCCTTCACCTCTTATGGCCCTTTTCCCACCCACCTCCTCTCTGGTAACTGACAGTTTGTTCTCTATAGTTAAGAGCCTGTTTTTTGGCTTTTGGGGGGCTTTTTTCTTTCCTTGTTTGTTTTGTTTCTTAAATTGCACATATGAGTGAAATCATATGGTATTTGTATTTCTTTCACTGACTTGTTTCACTTAGTATAATGGTTTCTAGATTGATCTATGTTTTTGCAAATAGCAAGATTTCATTCTTTTTATGTGTAAGTAATATTCCATAGTGTATATATATCAGATTTTCTGAGTGCTTCTATAATTTGGCTATTATAAATAATGCTGCAATAAACATAGGATTGCATATATCTTTTCCAAATTAGTGTTTTAATATTCTTAGCATAAATATCTAGTAGTGGATCACAGGGTAATTCTATTTTTAATTTTTCCAGAAAAATGCTACTGCCTTTCATAGTGGCTATACCAATTTGCATTCCCACCAACAGTGTACTAGGGTTCCCTTTTCCTCCATATCTTCCCCAACACTTGTTCTTTCCTGTCTTCTTGATTTTACCCATTCTGACTACGGTGCAGCATGATGTCTCGTTGTTATTTTTGATTTGCATTTCCCTGATGATGAGTGACTTTGAGCATATTTTTCATGTGTCTGTTTGAAATCTGTATATCTTCTTTGAGGAAATGTCTGTCTCTGTCTTCTGCCCATTTTTAATTGGACTGTGGCTTGTTTATATATATATATTTTTTTTCATGTTGGGTTGTATAAGCTCTTTATATATTTCAGACACTAACCTTTTATTGGATATGTCATTTATAAATATCTTCTCCCATTCAATAGGTTGTCTTTTAGTTTTTTTTTTGATGGTTTCCTTTGCTGTGTAGAAACTTTATAATCTCAATAGTTTACTTTTGCTTTTGTTTCCCTAACCTCAGGAGACATAGCTAGAAAAATGTTGCTCTGGTCAAAGTCAGAGAAATTACTGCCTATGCTCTCTTCAAGGATTTTTACAGTTTCAGGTCTCACATTTATGTCTTTAATCTATTTTGAGTTTATTCTTGTGTATGGTATAAGAAAGTGGTCCAGTTGTTCTTTTCCATGTAACTGTCATTTTCTCAACACCATTTGTTAAAAAGACTGTCTTTTTTCCCATTGCATATTTTTGCCTCCTTTGTGAAAGATGAACTGACCACATAACAATGGGTTTATTTCTGGGCTTTCTATTCTGTTCCATTGATCTATGTGTCCAGTACCACACTGTTTTGAATACTACGACTTTGTAGTATGCCTTGAAATCTAGGGTTGTGATACCTTCAGTTTTTTTCTTCTTTCTCAAGATTGCGTTAGCTATTCAAGGTCTTCTGTGGTTCCATACAGATTTTAGGCTTATTCGTTCTTGTCCTGTGAAAAATGCTTGTTTGTCTTTTGATAGGGATTGCATTGCATCTGTAGATTGCTTTGGAAAGTATGGACATTTTAGCAATATTTGTTCTTCCAATCCATGAGCATGGAGTATTTGTTTGTGTTGTCTTCAATTTCTTTCATCAGTGTTTTGTTAATTTCAGAGTATAGTCTTCTATCTCCTTGGGTAAGTTTATTTTTAGGTAATTTTTAAAAAGATTTTATTTATTTATTTGACAGAGAGCACAAGTAGGCAGAGAGGCAGGCAGAGAGAGAGGGGGAAGCAGGCTCCCTGCTGAGCAGAGAAACTCATGTGGGGCTCAATCTCAGGACCTTGGGATCATGACCTGAGCTGAACGCAGAGGCTTTAACCCACTGAGCCACCCAGGCACCCCGGTTTTTTTGTTTGTTTTTTGTTTGTTTGTTTTTGGTGCAATTGTAGATGGGAAATTTTCTTAATTTCTCTTTCTGCTACTTCATTTTTAGTGTATGGAGATGCAATGTATTTCTGTATCTTGATTTTGTATCCTATTGCCTTACTGAATTCATTTATCATTTCTAGTAGTTTTTGGTGGAGTCTTTAGGGTTTTCTCTATAGAGTATCATGTCATCTGTAAATAGTGAAAGCTTTATTTTTTTCCTTGTAAATTTGGATGATTTTATTTCTGTTTCTTCTCTGATTCCTGTGGCTAGGATTTCTAGTATCATGTTGAATAAAAGTGATGAGAGTGATCTCATCCTGATCTCAGTGGAAGAGCTCTCAATTTTTCAGCATTCAGTATGATGTTAGCTGTGGGTTTCTCTATATAACCTTTATTATGTTGAGGTATTCCCTCTAAACCTACTGTGTTGAGGGTTTCTATCATGAATGGATGTTGTACTTTGCTGAATGTTTTTCTGCAGCTATTGAAATGATCCTATGGTTTTTATCCTTATTTATTTATTTATTTAAGATTAAGAGAGAGAGAGAGAACAACAGAGAGAAAAAAAGGAGAGCACAAGCAGGAAGAAGAAAAGAGGAGAAGAGAGAGGGACAACCAGACTCCATGCTAAGTGCACAACCTGAGGCAAGGTTTGATAACAGGGCCTTGAGATCATGACCCTGAGATCATGACCTGAGCTGAAATCAAGAGTCAGATGTTTAACACAGGTGTTCCTATCTTTTTTCTTATTGTATGATACGTTGATAGATTTGCAAATCATTCTCAGAAATGAATCCTACTTAATTGTGGTAAATGATTTTTTAAAATGTATTGTTGGAATCAGTTTACTAATATTTTATTAAAGATTTTTGCATCTATGTTTATCAGATGGGTCTTTTTTTTTTTTTTTTTTTTTTTGGTAATGCCTTTATCTGGTTTTAGTGTCAGGGTAATGCTGGCCTCAGAGAATGAATTTGGATATTTTCCTTCCTCTTCATTTTTTGGGAATAGTTTGAAAAGAATAGGTGTCAACTCTCCTTTAAATGTCCGGTAGAATTCACTTCTGCTCTAATCTTTATTATTTCCTTCTTTGTACTGGTTTTCTTTTTTTGTTGCTGTTCATCTTTTTCTAGCTACTGTTAATTAAAAAAATGTTCACAAATTTTTTGAATTGATACCTATCCAATAGAATTACCATGAATACTAAGGAGCCAATAATTTCAAAGTACATAAAGAAATACTTGGTATTTAGCCAGTGCTTTTTAAGTGTTAGTGAATATTATCAATTTATTTTTATGCTCTTTTCCCTCGGATTTCTCATCATTTGTGATACTCAAAATAAGATTTTTGTTTCCCACATAATTTGTGTATTTATTAGAAGTGATCAAACATATTCCAGGGTTCCATGAGACTAGTGCTTGTATCTGTCAAACTTGTCTTTTTATCAATTGATTGTCTTTCACCTTTCCTTATAGCTTATCTTAAATTTCATTTCTGTCCTATACAAAGAAAACCCAAGCAAGCAAAGAAACAAACTAAAAAACAAAGAAACAAACTAAAAAAAAAAAAAAAACTAAAAAAAATTTAGCACCTTGAGTCTTCTTTATTTAGTGCTCATTATATCTTGGAAATATGTATTCAGTCCTCTGAAGACTCTGGAATACTGGAAATTTGTTCTCAAAGCTATTAGTAGGGGAACTTGCTATGTGGGCTCTCATGAAGAGATTTTAAAATGGTGTTGAAAACAGATTGAAATAAAGGGTGCTCTTGGTATTTACACATACTGGAATTTACTAACCAGAGTGCTAAATGTGCCACACTGATAAAGATCATCTACAGTCAGACTGTATTGGCATGCACACTGATATCCTTGGATAAAACAAGTCTAATGATACAAAATATAATAATAATTATTATTATTTTGGGTGCCCATTATATGCTAAAAATCAATTCTAAGAACTTGAGATAAATTACAATATTTGCTTCTTTCAAATGAAACATATTATGAAATGTATCATGTGTTTCAGTAACAATATATTATTTCTATTATTGTTATTATTAACTTACATATGACTAAACTGTGTTCAGAGACTTTAGCTAAGAGGCATCACTCCATTGGAGAAAAATCTCCCTCATTGTAGAGGCTTCATGTAACTTAATTTGGCTAATTAAATCAAAATTTCACTAAACAACTTCAAGTTGTGAGGATCTCTGTACTGGGAATTAACAGGGATGCAGTATAATTTCTGTGCCTGTTTCTCTTGAGGAGCTCATAGGATAGTCAGTGCTACTTAATGATTAAGATCACATAGTCAAAGACTGGTTTACCCAATGGAAGTGTGAAAATTATTTAACGCCTCAAATCCCCATCAACTGAAAATCCGGACAGTAGTAGTTCCTAACAGAGGGCGTGATTTTGAGAATTCAATGACATAGACTGTATAAATCAAAGGAGCCCGTAAAAAGTTCCTGGAGTCTAAAATGTTAGGTCTTTCATAATGAATAAGAATGAACTACGCAATGGAAGGTCAGGGGAGAAAGGAAGACATTCCAGATTAAACAAGTATTGAATTGTGGAAGGATATATGTTTATAGAAAATGGGAATGTGTCTTGCATGGCTGGAAGGGCAAGGTTATGTGCAGAAGATGGCCCAGAAGAGGCTCCTGGAGCTAGAATCTGAAGGCCCTGGATGCTATATGTTAAGTCATTAGGTGATGAAAAAATATCAAATCCTCAGAGCCGTCCAATGACTTGTCCATGTTTGTAACTTAGGAAAGAATCATACAGAAACTGCAGTATAAAAAAAACTAAGTATCATGGCAACTCTACCCTCCAGGGAAAGGGAGAGACTGGCGGTCTGGAAAATTAAGAAAAGGCTGAACTCTTAGGAGTTGTTGTAACACTGAGACAAGTGTCCAAATATGGAAGTTATTTAGGGCATAGCAGCCAGAGGATCTGCTAATATTTTTGAGAGGAAGCATTGGAGGGGGGAAGAGTCAGGGAAGACTCTGTGTTCTTAAATGTACATTTGCTGATTAATTAGTGACACCACTGATGGTAGAGACAGGAGACAATCAAACAAAGACAAAAAAGAAGTGTTTTTTAGGTGAGAAATAATTAGTGTGATTTTGCCTACAGAATACATAATATAGTGTTTAGTTGAAAACCAGAAATAGAGATAATAACTTTGTAAGTTTTGAGTATGTAATATTTGAGATCATGAGAGAAAGTGAATAAAGCTAGCAAGGATGTAGGGTGGAAGAAAAGAGTCAAAAATAGAACGTTAGTCAATATCAATTTTTTAAAAAGATTTTATTTATTTCTTTGGCAGAGAGAGACACAGTAAGAGAGGGAACACAAGCAGAGTGAGTGGGAGAGGGAGAAGCAGGGAGCCCAGTGTGGGGCTCAATCCCATGACCCCGGGATCATGACCTGAGCCCAAGACAGACACTTAACGACTGAACCACCCAGGTGCTCCACCAATATCGGTTTTTAAGGGACAAAGATAATCATATTGAAAAAGTTCTAGGAGCCAGGAAGGAGAGAAGCCAAAGGAGAGGAGAGTTTGAATAAAGAAAAAGTCATCAATAATCACAAACAGAAACAAAATTATCACATAAGATGAACACTGGAAATAGAATATTGAATTATTCTACATTTATGTGCCAAACATGTATCTTAATTAAGGAGGACAAACAATATTTATGAAATTGTAATGGAATCAGCAGCCTCCAGAGTTCATAATTTATGAGCAGTACTCTTGCATTATCCTCATTACCATACCTGTTTCGAAGTGAAACACAGCCTTCCAGGTGAAAGTATGAATAGACAAGTGTTTTGATGCTCAAGGCAATGCTACATTCCGAAATTATGTACAGTACTTTTGAATTCTAGTCGTTCACTAAATTATCAAAAGAAATCACAACTGATAACACACAAAATATAATTTGAAATTGATTAATGATATTTATAAGGCCCAACAAAAAATATATCTAAATACTTTAATCCTTTGTTGATGACCCATACCCTGCAGGAAAACAAGGAGTTCAAAATTGTTTCTATGTTGAAAAAAACACATTAGCACACAAATCTACTATATGAAAACCTTGGATTTTAAAAATTAGATAATAAAAATGAAGGTAGCAATCGCAAATACAATATTGCATATGTATATGTCTACGTACACATATGTGTATGTAAATTGGAAGCAGTAAGTCACCCACACGTAACAAAATGAAATCTGGTTATACCATTAATATGTGCTGGGCAGACATCATCAGGCTTCCCAGCACCTATTCAACTTCTGCTATGTTGGGCAAAGAACAAGTTGGATGAGAGGTAGCCAGCCCAGCCCCTCTGTTCTTCGAGCATCCTGTCCCTTTCCCCAAAATGCAACAGGCTACCCAAAATTAAGTTTAATTATATTCAAAAATCCTGCCTGCTGTTTTCTTGAGATTTGTGTTTGTGATTCTTCTTGTGATTGTGTTCTTGTAATTTTTTTTTAAAGATTTTATTTATTTATTTCATAGACAGAGATCACAAGTAGGCAGAGAGAGAGGGGAAGCAGGCTTCCTGTTGAGCAGAGAGCCCGATGCCAGTCTTGATCCCAGGACCCTGAGATCATGACCTGAGCCAAAGGCAGAGGCTTAACCCACTGAGCCACCAGGTGCCCCTGTTCTTACAATATTTTATTGAATAGATCTTTCTCCCTTCCTTCTTCCCTCTTTCCTGCTCTCTCCCCCCTTCTCCCTCCTTCTCCCTCCTGTTTTTCTTCTCTCTCTCTCTCTCTCCTTTCTCTTCCCTCCCCCAGGACATCAAAGAGTCCAGGAGTCCACAGACCTGGTGGGCCCAGTCACCGATGAACTCCTTTATTCTGCTTATGCCTGAGTGAGTAATAAACCTTTGAATTACTTGTGGTCACTAGATTTCCTGTGGTGTTTTTCGATGTGGATGTCATTAAAGAATAGTGAGAGGCAAGCTAGCACTGGCCTGATCAAAAAGTAACAAACATCAACAGAATGGTTATATTAAAATACTAAAAGTTTTAAATAATTATATAGTTGCTTGTTTTTATATAGAGTAGAAACCTTCCAACTAACTATCGTTTTGGAACTTACAAACATAAAAATTTTAATTTTTTTTCTTACAGTGGGTTTCTTTCATACACAAATGGTGTAACTGGATGGATACAAGTTGAAGGTTTAAATTTCACTAAATGCTCCAATAAAAATAACTAATAAAGCCACACTGTGGTTCTAATTTTTTATAGAGTTGAAGCTAGTCTCTTATATTTTTTCAGCTAATATGGATATATTAGAGTATGTAGGTAGAGTAATCATCTGGCACTTTTTCATCTTTTAACTCCATGTTATCAAGGAGACTTTTTTTTTTTTTTAAAGCCGTATCCATAACAACTTGAAAGTCAATGTGAAACTAAGAGATAAGAAATAACCATATATTTCCCAGAAACTGAATCTGAGAAGTCCATATTCCATGGGCAGGTTTAAGAGAAGAGTTTTGGGTGATTTGGAAGCTATCTTCTGGCTTAGAAAAGCAATAAAGATGACAATAAAACTGTGTGTTCATGATTTTTATAGACTGTTGCTTCTGCCTGAATAATCAACCATATATATGGTTGATTGAGTCTCATAGCCATTTGGAAGATAAAAAAAACAAAGGCTGAGAAAAAAATTCCACGGCCTAATGAAACATATAAATAAATAAATACCTAGGGAAAATCCTCAAGTAAAAGAAGACACTCAGTGTTAAAGAATGTGTTTATTTACATTAGCATAAATTCACCCAACAATATAATTTATTTTTACTTTTATGTCATCACATACCAGATAAAATTTTAGCTGAGAATGAGAATAACATACATCTGTTTCTCCAGGATCTGTGCAAAGGAAATTAATAGGTTGAATCACTAGGAAAGTTATGATGGACATAAAAAAGAAAACCTGTAGAAATATTTTTCCCAAAACTAAACAATTATTCTATGACTTCTGGAAACTCAAGAAAAAGTACAAACACTCTTGCACTTATATACTGGGTTGCATTTGTAGTCACCTCTTTGTTAGGTCTTGAAATTGAATAGTTCACTTTCATACAACTAATTTACTGATATTGTCCTAAGATTGGCTCCAGCCTGTGGGTAACCCCTTTATTGGCCCTAGAAAATCCTGAAGGTGGGTAAATTTGGACAACTCTGCTTTAGGCCTCAAGGAAGAACAGATAATATAAGCAGATGGCTAAGTCAAAGACCCTGAAAGAAGATCTTGGGAAATTTGTTTCTGGGCTAACTCAGGCAACATCTGAACAGTAACAGCAATAAAAATTGCCTGTGAGCCGTAGGAAGATTGAAAGTTGTAGTGGAAGAAACTAGTCAATGAGATAGTGGAACACATATGAAAAACTTGGCATGCACAGAGTCCCGAAGGGAATCTTTGAAGGTAAATCTTTAAAGAGAGGATTTTAGGTAGAGTATCAGATTCATTCACCCATTCAAAACTACTTTTCTTTATTGTATGCTTATGCTAGAAGTGATTTAGACAAAATAGAGGGAAAAAATCACTTATCTCACAGATCTCAATGGTAGTAAAAAATAACTAATCAAGCAATTAATTAATTTCCATTTTACTAATAAGAGGAGAAAAAAGGAGAGGGCGGGGATAGTGCCTGGTAGAAAGAATCAACCTAGAGTGCCTTGCTACTTGCAGTGTGGTGACAGAGTGTAAAAAACAAGGAGATGGATTTCTTTTTAATTATAGAACAGTTGGTTTACCATATGCAGTAGATGATACGTTCAGTACTATTCCAAAGTCAAATAGAGTGTATAACAGAGGCAGCCATTTAAAAACTCTAAAGGAATTCTGAGAATTATAGGAAAAGAGTTGTGTTAGGTCCACTGAAGATGAAAACAAGAAAAAGGGGGCTATTTCTCACTCATAAAGCTGAGTGGGCATTTTTAGGTGTAGAGAGCTGTATATCTACTGGCAAATGTTACTCTCTTTTATTTATAGAGGACTTTGTGATTCAGATAATGTGGCCTATTTATTTGGGGGAGAGGGGTTACTTACATAACATAGATATCATCCTAGTTCCAGAAATGCACCATCTCATTAGTGTTTCAGGTTACTAATTTGAAGACTATGCTCTTTACATGACATGTTTCTTCCTAGTACCGAAAGAAATTATTTACTCTAATATGCAGGAAACTTTCTGCTTCTCTGCCTTGCAATCTTTCATAATACAAGATTATAGGAAGACATTAAATTGCCAGGACAATTATAAGATATTACATTTGTATATTATATACAGTGAAAAGCCTCTCTAAGCTTCAAATTCTATTAGCTATCTCTACAGAATTATAAAATTCAGAGTAAACAGGAAGAAAGAAGGTAGAATATCCCCCTGTCTGAAAAATGTGTCATTCTCTACTAAGTTATTGGCTTATAATAGATAAATTCTTGTTTTAGATGTGCAACAGAAGGTTTGGAGATGTCCCTGCAAACCTCCTGAATTCTAAGCAAAACCAAACAGTCAAACAATGCTTTTCAATACAATTCAATACAACTGCTGATGAAGTTATAAAATTTGTATGTCTCCATGTTGCCACCTGTATTTATTTTGGTAAAAATATATCTTCTGGGGGCACCTGGGTGGTTCAATTGGTTAAGAGTCTGCCTTTGACTCAGGTCATGATCTCAGGGTCATGGGATCAAGTCCTGCATTGGGCTCCCTGCTCAGCAACGAGTTTGCTTCTCCGTCTTCCTCTGCCCTTCTCCCCACGTGTTCTTACTCACTCTCGCTCACTCTCTCCCTCTCAAATAAATTAAAATCTTTGAAATTATATGTGTGTGTGTGTGTGTGTGTGTGTTTGTGTATATATATATAGAGAGAGAGAGACATATCTATAGATATCTATCTTCTATTCTATCCTCTATGACTCTCTTCTATCATCTGTTCTTTATGCCAGAATATTTAAAGTATAGAATTCTGTTATTCATGATTCATGATTTGTAGCAACTCATTGTTGGAAGGCAATTTCTGTGGGTCTTTCAGATATTTGCATATCTTTAAGTAAGGATCTAATTGCCCTTTCTTCTGGCTGCTTTGAAGAATATTTATATATTGGATAGCCTTCAAAGATAGAAATAATATCTACCTCAGAGGCAAAGAACAGACATACTTACAAGTCATTATCAAATAATTGGGTTCTCTAAGCTCAGGGTTACTCTTTTATGTAACCCACTGTGTGTTTAGGTATCACTTGGTCTTTCAACATCACTGTGTAGGGATTGAAACTTGGGGAATCAGTTAAAAAATAATTGTTACTCTGCCTACTGCTACTGCTGAAAGTAATAAACTGCCCTTTATCTCTGAGCTAGTAGTCTGGTGTTATCTATCAGTATTCATGGAAATGGGTCAGTATAATTTTTTAACTCGTAAATGAGGTAAAATCTCAGAACATTTAAAGTTCTTGACACATTCCTGTGGAATTAGCTAAGGTTAAAACTATATAACGTAGCTGTTACATTGGAAGTTTGAGTTAGTCATTAATATCTAAGAGCATATAAAAATCAATTAAATATCTAAATTCCTTTTAAAAAATATTTTATTTATTTATTTGTCAGAAAGAGAGCACACAAGCAGGGGTAACAGCAGGCAGAGGGAGAAGCGATCTCCCCGAAGAGCAAGGAGCTTGATGAGGGACTTGATACCAGGGCCCTGAGATCATAACTTGAGTCAAAGGCAGAGGCTTAACTGACTGAGCCACCAGATATCCTTAAATATCTAAATTCTTAATCTCAATTTATTAATGCATACTGCCAGATTTATACTGTAGCTCAAACTGAACACTGTTGTTTTGTTTATCAGAAGTAGTAGTAAGAATCTTTTATGCTCAGATACCACGTTTTGTTGAGAAACAATGTTCTATACGTCTCTGGTGTTTCTGCCTATCTTACAAGCAGAGACACTGACAGGTTGTTTTTCTGAATTGTCTTTCCAAATTTGTTTATATAATGAAACATTTTAGGTGGTAGAGATAGTGTCTCCTGCTAAAGCGGAAGACAAGTTTATTTGCTCTCCAATTTAGTAAAAATAATGCCACCCTTTGAGGCATTTTGCTTACACCCATTATAAAAAAGCTAAGATTCCTTATCTGTGAAGCAAAACCCAATGTGTGTCCAGCATTTAACTGAGCCACTCTGTGTCACCACCCATCCTGAAGGAGAAGGAAGCACAAACATGAAGTGCATGTTACTTGCTGTGACATGAGTGATAAATGTCTCTGCCTGACCCAAAAGTCCCGTGTCTTCTGCCAACCTCTCTGAAACTGTGGCGGGTTACCTGTTAGCTTACCTGTAGGTAAAATCTTGGACCTTCCACAGCTCTTGAAAGTTTGATGACACATTCTCACAGTTGTCAAAAGTTCTATGATTGAATCCATAATCAAGTATTCAACTAAATAATTTTCTTACTAAGTTAGAATACTAATTGAAAGAAAATCATTCATTTCTGAGCTAACTTTCATAGCTCATCATTAGCAGAGTATTCTCTAGTCAATAACAGTTTAAGGCATAAAACCTAAATGTGCTTCAAATAGGGAAAAGCAATTTTTTAAAAAAATCAGTTAAGTGTCTCTAAGATTAAGGATTAGGCTTATCTATTTGCCTTGTCTGATGAATTGACTTATTTTCAACAGTCAGGATGAGCTTAATACAATATAAGGACGTAGGGTGTTCAATTTTAGTTACTATAGTCTATTCCTCATATTTCTTTCTGCTTAAGGAGAAATTAATTAGTTATCCCTTGAGTTGTTGAAGCGCTTTTGTTGTCAAACAAGCTATGGCTGATAGCAGTTTCTTAACTGTATTTCCCCTAAGTGCAGTACTAACCCTCTTCAAAATAAGATGAACGTTGTTTTTTCCATAAGATTTACAATCATGGGGCGCCTGTGGCTCAGTGGGTTAAGCCTCTGCCTTTGGCTCAGGTCATGATCTCAGGATCCTGGGATCGAGCTCCGCATCGGGCTCTCTGTTCAGTGGGGAGCCTGCTTCCTCCTCTCTCTCTGCCTGCCTCTCTGCCTACATGTAATCTCTGTCTGTCAGATAAATAAATAAAATCTTAAAAAAAAAAAAAAGATTTACAATCATAAAAAATGTAGAGAATAAAAAGTATAACACAATAAAGGAAAAAATGTTGTGGTAATCTCAGAACGAAATTAAAAGACAATGGCCTTCTAAAATTACATATTAGAAAGAATACATATCACAGATACTCAATTATATGAACTTTTCTCCTGGAAAAAGTGCAAGTGTTGACTATGCTTCTGTCTAGAGTAACACTTCATATTTTTTCAGTTTTATTGCCATGATGCTTAAAAAATAATACTTGTTCAATATTGATTGAATCTTAAGTAGTAATCCAATTATAATTTAAACTGTTTTGGATGTCTATTATAAATATTCTTGATTACAATACTTAATGAAATGATCCTCACATACCATAAAAAATGTCACCAGTAAACAATCAAATAATGAAAAGAACTTGACCTTATGCCAGATATGTTGAAAAATATGTTGCCAGTGAAAGGACTAGAGGATTTTAGAAAAAAAATGTGCTGATGCTTCTCACATAACCTTCTATGAGCCACACTGACAAGCTGCAAAAAATTAAAAAATGAAAGTGAAAATTCTGAAAATTCTCACTAAAGTCTTTTGCCATAGTGTGGAGAGAAACACAAAGTGGGTATGTTTTCCAAGTGGTCAGAAGTTAGAAGGAACTAGAAATTAGAGAAAACACCTCTGTAAATAGGTAAAAAGAAGGAAGAACTTGACTCTTTCTGAATATAAATAATATATAAACATATATATTTATTAGAGAGAAATAAGAGATGATAGATGACAAATAGCTAGCTAATATATAGAGAGAGGGAGATAGAATTTTTCTGTGTGTATAAAGGGATATCTAGAATGATAATCACTTGATATTTCCAAGTGATGAGATTTTACTGGTTTTCATTTCTT
The DNA here is from genome assembly GCF_011764305.1 of Mustela putorius furo. Classification (NCBI taxonomy): domain Eukaryota; kingdom Metazoa; phylum Chordata; class Mammalia; order Carnivora; family Mustelidae; genus Mustela; species Mustela putorius. Next base: position 13,812,005 of record NW_025421322.1, on the reverse strand, counting down.
CTTTGTCTGTTATTTCAATTATTTCTATTGAGTAGGAATACCTTTGCAAAAAGTAAATTATAATATTTCAAGAGAAAATAATTTACTATGCTTAATTTTAAGTATATTTTACTGTTGTAATGTTTAATATTGCCTAAAGGAAGACCTGATTCTTACTTGAAAGAAATTTTTTTCTTTTTTTTTTTTTAAGATTTTATTTATTTATTTGACAGAGTGAAAGAGAGAGATCACAAGTAGGCAGAGAGGCAGGCAGGAAGAGAGCAGAGAGCCTGATGCAGGGCTCAATCCCAGGGCCCTGAGATCATGACCTGAGCCGAAGGCAGTGGCTTAACCCACTGAGCCACCCAGGCGCCCTCATGTTGTTCTTAATTACATATAAAGAATACATTTCAAAATAATTAAATCTCAAAAAAACTTAATAAATCTCTAAAAAATATATACTATATGTTTCACTTAACATTTTATCTGTAATTATTAAGTAATAAAATTCAAGACACAAAAAAGACCTGTCATTCAAGATCCAGTATAATCCTATTACTAAAATGAGGGGATAAGTTTAAAAGCGATTTTACCATCATCTATAAATCCATATCTCAATTCATTAAATTACTTCCTGCAGGTCACTGACTTTCATTAAACAATAAAAAAAAATTGAGTAGACTTTCTTATCATTTGTTTTTTAAGTCACAGCTTGAGATGTTTAGAGTCATTAAGAATAGTCAAAAACATTGTATGAATTTTAATAAAATCACCACTATACTTCTTGTACTTCTTTTGTTCATTGCTGCAGTACTGGAATGTCATTCATGCAAATAATAGAATGAAATGAAGACACTGAATATTTACTTTCAAAAGAAGAAAGTTGTTAAGTTTTTTTTGTTGTTGTTGTTGCCCATTTGCAGTGACTAATTTTGGAATTTACAAAATTATTTTTACTTGAACATACATGAAAAATTGGGAAATCCCTCAGATATTAGGTAACTCTTTTCCATGCCCCAAAGGTACCCCTTGATAGAAAACCCCTTCCTGCTACTACAGTGAATATGTGTCCATGTTAGTTACCTTTTGCCATATAACGAACCAGATGGAAACTTAAGCCTTGAAAACAACTAATGCATTTAGTTCATTATTTAGGGCTGGACTCAGCTGTGCAAACCTGAACTCAGCAGCCTTCCTCATGCAACTATAGGTCAGTTGTCCGTTGGATGGTGTCATACAGATATTTTTGGTGACAGTGGCATCTGACCACACATGATAGTATCAATTAGAGTTCTAAGGAAGAGAGAAGAAAACACACAAAAACTCTCAGGCCTCATAACTGGCACGCTATCTCTTCCGGCATGTTCTCTTAGCAAAAGCAAGTCAAAACACTGTTTGAAAGGTTGAAAAATTGATTTAATCTCTTTAAGGAAAGAGATGAAAAGTACTCCCCCTTAACTTTATGTTGGTATAAATGATATGCAAAATACTCAGCATATTTAATGTATACACAATCCGATGAACTTGGACATATGCATTCATCCAATTTACCATCATTTCAAACAAGATTATAAACATGTCCATCACCTCCAAAAGTTTTGTGTCCCTTTGCTTTTTTGCTATTGTTGTGAGAACACTTACCATGAGACCGAAACTTAACACATTTTTAAGTGAACAACACTGTATTAACTATAGGCATGTATCATGTATGTATTTTATAGCAGATATCTAGAATTTATTTATCTTGTATAACTAAATTTATACCCACTGAATGATAACTGTCTACTTCCTCTCTCCCCATCTTCTGGCAACCACCATTCTACTTTCTGCTTCTCTATGTTTGACTACTTTAGATACCTCATATAAGTGGAATTATTATTATGTTTGTCCTAATGTAACTAACATTTCATTTAGCATAGTGTCTCCTGGGTCCATCCATGTTATTGCAAATGGTAGAATTTCTTTCTTTTTAAGCTGAATAATATTCCATTGTGTGTGTACAATACATATTCTTTACCTATTTGCTTTTGATAAACATTTGAGTTGTTTCTATACCTCAGCTATTGTGAATCATGTTGATATGAGCGTGAGAGCTCTTTGAGACTCAGATTTCAGTTCTTTTGGATATGTAAGTAGAAGTGGGATTGCTGTATCATGTGATAGTTCCATTTTTAATCAAGCATAGATTCAGAAAAAAGAAAAAAATTGTAACCATTTTTTTCTTTCCCAGTCTATCCAAGGATGGTACATAACATGGGAAATTATTACAGTGAGATTTGGCCTTAAAATTTCTTTGTGTTAATATAATCGCTATTACTTACATTTATAAGTTTTATTTTTTTCTTTTTCAAAAAAATTTATTTATTTATTAGGCAGAAAATGAGAGAGAGAGTGCACACCTAAGCAGCGGGGGAAGAGCAGGCAGAGGCAGAGGGAGAAGCAGGCTCTCCACTGAGCAGGGAGCCCGATGCGGGGCTCAAATCCAAAACCCTGGGTTCATGCCTGAGCTGAAGGCAGACGCTTAACCGACTGAGCCACACAGGCCCCCCATAAATTTGATTTTAAAGTCACATATATATCTACATGGAGAAATTTTTACTGGTTGCATGGCAGTTCCGGTATTTTAAATCAATTTTAATATGTTTATGCTCATATTTCTCTATTTGTGTGTGTGTTGATGGTGGTAAAGGGGAAAATGGTATGTAGAGGAGAAAAGGAAAATCACAATCTAGGCACTAAGTGTATCATTAAAAACTTATTATTTAGGGATGCCCGGGTGGCTCAGTGGGTTAAAGCCTCTGCCTTCAGCTCAGGTCATGATCCTGGGGTCCTGGGATGGAGCCCCAGCTGCACTGGGCTCTCTGCTCTGCGGGGAGCCTGCTTCCCCTACCCCCTCTCTCTGCCCGTCTCTCTGCTACTTGTGATCTCTGTCTGTCAAATAAAAAAATAAACTCTTAAAAAAAAAAACAACCTTATTATTTCATTGGTATTTTAGGGGAAAACTAGAATCATGGTACCTTAGTGGCTTCACATGTGTTCACATAGGCCACACAAGTGAGAGGTTTGAACCGCAGCTTTTCTGAGTCGTGGAGGCACACCTTGTTATCCTCCTGGAACATTTCTGCGGGATAGAAGGCTGCTCTGAGGCCAGTTTCTCTCCACCTTCTTATATTTCCTAAGAGGCTGTCAGTACCATTTCTTACCATCTCCCAGGTTCTGAGGTCTGAGGCTGTCTGCTCAGACCCTTAGAGTACATTTGCAGTCTGTAAACACTTGCGAGCCCGCTTCCAGACTTGCACTGCAGTATCACTGAGGTCCTTGTGTTTCAGTTCCACTCTTTCGAGCGTGCATTGTCTCCTTTTGCTTCCTTTTGTCGAATGTGTAAATAAACTGAGTCTAAAAGTGGCCTGCTGTATTTTACTGGCTAATTCTGCAGGCCAGGAGCTGGCCAGACCTGCGGCCCTGGGCTTGACAGGGATGGATTTAGAAACAGGGCTGCAGCCGGACTCACTTTGGCTTACCTCCTCGTACTTTTGCTGTTCTTTCTCCATCACAAACCCCTGAAAACTGCAGGTAGTGTTTCTCCCTAACAACATTAGATAGCACACTATATTGAACTTCTAAGAAAGTAATTGGCTCTGTTTCCAGAGCCCTGCACCTTGACAGGGATGAATCCCACAGGGATCCTTTGAAACCGCAGGAACAACACTTTCCTACCCAGCTTTTCAAAAAGATTCTTCCCATCAACTATGAATCAATATCATAATAAGAAAGTTAAACCTCAGTGTTCTCCTTCTGTATGTGGTGTGATCTCTGCATTCTTCCCGGAGGCAAGGAGAAATCTTTCTTTTCTTTTGTGTTAACAGCAGTCCATCTGAGTCTCAGGCTGCTGAGTGTTAGCTAGAAAACTTAGCTACCATTCTTTGAGTCTTGGGTGTAAACAGTCCCTAGTTTGAAATCTAAGAGCCTCTAAGGTGTGGACACAGATCATTCCCCATCTTCCTCTGCTATGAATGTAACAAGCAGCCTCTTGTCAATTGCGTGAGGATAAACTTCTTTTGTTTCCCAAGCATTTCCTGATGAGGTGTTACTTTTAAAATGTTCCATTTTTAAAATGAGATTTTGATAGGAGTAAATACATTTCCATGAAATGCTCTTGGTTTTCACAGCCTCCGTGGAATTTGTTACATGATTATTAATGGCAAAGTCTAAATCAAGGCTATGTATTCTTAGTTATCTTTTAAAATTACATCCATTCTTAAGGGGTCCCTGGGTGGCTCAGTGGGTTAAGCCTCTGCCTTTGGCTCAGGTCATGGGATCAAGCACTGCACTGGGTTATAAACTCAGCGGGGAGCCTGTTTCCCCCTCTCTCTCTGCCTGCCTCTCTGCCTACTTGTGATTTCTCTCTCTGTCAAATAAATAAGTAAAATCTTAAAAAAAAATTTACATCCATTCTTTAAATACCATTTGTTTTATTTTCCTTTGTTTGACTTGTATCTTTTGTATTTAAAAAATGGTCATAGGTTTATAGTGTGCTTTGACCAAAGCTGTACTATATTGAGAAAAAAAAATATTGAAAATTGCATATTCATTTTTGAAGTAGAATTCTTACTATTCTACCTTGCTCTATCTAGAATACTAATTTTTGAAAATATCCAGACTCTTCATTGTATCAAAAAACAAGGATTTGATAGAAGATTAATATTCTATACTCATGTAAGATCTGAGAGTATAGCATAAATTGACTTATTTTTCAGATTACTTTCAAGAAAAAAAAATGTGTACTTTCTAAGAATTGTGAAGAATATCATGTTTCTTGTATATTTCTATTTCACATATTGTACCTAAAGATCACAGCTGATGTATTAAAATATTTTAAATGACAAATTAGGATATAATTAACCACAGTGTGCAGAAAAATGCAGTTGAATATTCATATACAGAAATTGTCTTCAAATCTGTCAGCTTTGTTTTCCTTTCAGAGAAACCAGTGATTTTTGACAGGTGTGAATTGCAGCAATGATACAATTTTCCCGAAAACATTTAAATTGATTTTTAAACAAAAGTGATCCATCTTTACTTTTAAACAAACACATTTTTATAGGGTAGCAGTGCGATTTTCATCCTAGGGAATGACTTTGTGGAAAGAAAATGTGTCATTTGGAAACTTAAATGCATATAGTCAATTTTAATGAGTAAATGCAATGCTGTGCATATCAAGACATTTTTCAAGAATAATGAGCACTTACCCATTACACCTGAAGTATCTAAGGCATTTCTAAATGGTTTTGTGATTGTAGATGGTTTTTCATCTTCAAAGGAAATGTGAACTCCTCACTATGACTATAAACAGTCTTCATAAATGTTTATACATATGCTTTTTTTTTCATTATTTTAAGGATATTTTTCCTCCTTCTAGATTTCTATTTCAAATGTCAAATTCTCTCCTTAGCATTTATGCTAAAGAAATATGAAGGGGTTCAGATTCCCAATTGCCTGTTGAATTGTCTCAAGGCTAATTAAGTACTTCAAAAAATATAAAAAGAAAATAAAGAGACTACACTGAGGATATTTTTATGATTTATGTTTACTTTATATATTTTTTTAAATGGTTAAGAGCACTCAGCAAACTTTTAGGACATATGTGATATGCTGCTTTGACTTCAGCTTTCATTTCCATATGTGGTTATTGCGGTAACACAGTTTTATAGTGTTGGTTTTTTGACAGTTTTCATATATAAAATTTAGTATTTATCCCTATTACTAATAAACTATGAGCATTTTTTTTTTGGGAGAATTCTTCTTTATGATTCTATAAGCCTAGAAAGTAGCATAAGAAATGAATATTATTTATTAAAGGTACAGAGCTGATGGAAAATGGGCTCAAAACATAGAAATTGAGTATGTCTTTATATGCTTCTGAAATATGGCTTTGTAAGGACCTATTTAGCAAGAGGCTTTCATTAAAGTTAAACTACTCTCCCCCTCCACCCCCGCCCCCAGAGGAACTTACTTAAAACAAGTCCCGGAAACCAGTCCCAGGTAACAAAGTCCAAGTACAAGGGTAGGTCAGGCCAGGTGGAGGTATCCAATCAGTGGGGGACACATACTGTCTCCTAGTTACCAAGGAGTATGGGCCCCGCCCTTTGGGCACCTTTTGGGCACCAATTCTGAGTGATAGGCTGGTTCAAATGTCTACTAGGGTAAATTGTAATTCAATTGGTCACCTAGCATGACTGTGCAGCTTTCTCTGTGTGTTACAATTTCATTGGCCACCTGTGTGTGGCCAGGCACAACCACATGGCCTTGGCTCTATAAAAGTTAGTCTGGAAAGCAGGGAGGGATCATCCTCTCTGTAAGGGGCGGCCCCCCGACCGGTCTGTTTGATGGTCGGTTTGATTCTTGATGCTTGGCATGAAGTAAAGCTTTGCTTGACTTTTGCTTTGTATCAGTCTCACTCCTTTAATCACGGACCCATTATTGGGGTACCCAATTTTGGGGGGACACAATAGCATGACAAATAATTTTATGAATAATTTTGGAAGTCAAACATCTTCAACTATTCTCTCAGGGATAAGGGAATGTCCCATAACTAAATTATTTAACTTCTTAGCATACTTCTTAAGAGTCAACAGACAAAAATTAGAACTAGGAGGGGAAAAAATTACTTAAATCAGAAGTATAATTCAGGTCTGGAGTGAATCATTTCTCTTAATCTGGGATATCAACCATGAGTTAAAAGAGGCTATTCTTTTCACAAATCGGGGGGGGGGGGTGGAGTATACAAGATAAAAGATCCCAAATTGAGCACTGCACAGACCTAGGGTATTATATCTTACACGATGACTTTTCAAATAATTGTTTAAACATATTAGGAATTTCAGAAAATAAGGTACAGTAAGGTGAAATTAGATTAGGAATGGAAGACCTCATTTCCATTTTGCCTCATGCTCAGTTCATAGGCTAACAAATCTGAGGCCAATTTTCTTTTCAGCATTAAGATTCTAACAATGTCTTAGATTCCATTCTGTTAGTTGTGTTTAAAGTCCCACTTGAAATCCAAGTCAGAAAATGAGTGGAATCCAATGTAGTTTTCTGTAATTATCATAACCTAGACAAAATTGGAACACCCAGAAAGACCTTCTTTAAAATAATTCAATCTAAGAACAAGCACAAAAGAAACTTATTGACTGCAAAAACATTTAACTATTTAGAGAAATAATTATTTGAAATTCAGACATTATTCTGTATATTAAAATGTATAGAAGCATGAACTGATTAAATATTTATACATGAAAAAGTAAAGGTTTGAACAGATAGCATGACATAGTTGAGTAGTTATTAGCCCTCTGGAATAGAAAGAATTCCCTAAGTTTAGATATAATTAAAGAATAGTAATAGTTCACATGTAAATACTACTTTATATATGATAGGAACTACATCTTTTACATACTAATGCATTTTATCTTCAAATGAACTGTACAAGTCAGGTATTACTATTACTCTCCATGAAGAGAGAGAAACTGAAGCATAGAAAGATTAAATAAAGAGGCAGGATTTCAAATCAGGTAGTCTACATCATAAAATAAGTGATAGAAAGAATGAGTCATAGTTAATCAATATTATTTACATGCACACACAAAGTTGTTCAAATGTAAAACCAAATTGTTATGATGAAGTTTTAGAATGTAAGTGAGGTCCAGAGCCAACACCAAGAAAGAATTCTTGAGACATCTCTGGTGCAAAAACTGATTTTATTAAAGCATGTGGACAGGACCCTTGGTCAGAGGGTCAGACCCTTGCACCAGAGTCCTGAGGAATAGCCCATTGTATACCTACAAGTTGGGAGGGAGGGCAGTAAGGACGAAAAGGAGGTCTCCAAAGAACTTTCATATGCTAAGGAGGACCTAGAAGATAAGGGAGGCCCTGCCATTGTCAAGTTAAGGTTGTTTTCCCCTCCTCTAGCAAGGCATTAACATTAAGATACTCCAGAGATTCAAGGAAGAATGTCATACTTGGCCCACCCTGAATTGGGTTGCAGGGTTACAGGTGTCAGCTTCTGCTTTGTCTTCAGCCAGCCTTCTGTTCCCTCATCATTAACATATGTATTGTATGGTAATTTGGACATTCCATTACCAATGGTGTTAGGTGACTTGTTACTTGGATCATTTTTCCCATCAGAAAAATTGATCCAGGACATTGCATTTAAAATAAAAATAAAAATTAAGAGTAATACAGTAAAGGGGCACCTGGTAGGTTTAGTCAGAAGAGCATGAAACTCTTGATTTTGGGGTTGTGAGTTTGAGCCCCACACTAGATGCAGTGATTACTAAACAAATGATAACCTTTAAAAAATAATAAACTTTTAAAAAATGTTGGGGTTAATGTATATCATGAAATCAGCCATAATACCTTGTTGCTCTCGCCAGCAAGAATGACCAGGAGACCTCAGCGAAGCAAGCTTTATTTCTGGGTAGCTGCTGGGATCTCCCCTTTCACCACCCGCGCATGTGTATATATACCAAAGTTGTACAACCAATCACTTGCAGCCACATAGATACAAGAGGCATTTTGGACTACTTCCTTAATCCTCAGTTCCACCTACTGGCTCTGCGCGCAGTCGCCATCTTAATGGCGTGTTTACTTTCGGGCACCGACAATACCTGGCTTGCTAAAATTTAACACAGGGGCCGCTGAGGGCAAGGAATGTTTCAGAGAAGGGGTAGGCCTTTGGAATGCTGTGGCCTGTGTGACCACTGTACCATAGGAATACTTGGAGAGTTGGCTTCCCCGAAGATTTCTTAGCCCAAACAGCCAACCTGTGATCTAAGAGATGTATGCCTTGTCTTTCAGGCTATGTTTAGCAGAACTCCTAGAACTAGCAGATTAGCATATTGTTTTTTTCCAATAAATGGATCCTCCCAGTTTCAGTAAATCACACATTCCGTGCAGGAAAAACAGTGATAAGGATTTGTGATTATTCTGAAGGACCAATAAAGGTGGGAGCAAAGAAGAGCCCTTTGCCTTCTCCTTTCTTTCACAGCAAAGTCTGAAGTAATCATTCATTGGTTGGTACAGGGATTGCAGGCCATTCCCAGCAAAAACGAATAAAAAATAAAAATAAATCAAAGTAATAGTAATACACTAAAAATGAATTAAATCACAACAAACAAGGATGATAAACAGAGCTTGAAATGAGCTTTCAACATTAAAGCATTTACTAAATTAAGTAAATGTTAGCAAAAACTGTATGGCCTTCTGGGATTTAGGGTACAGAGGACAAAGTCTAGCACATGTCTCAGATGGGAGATACTGCTACAAGATGTACACAAAGAACTACACACTCAGTGAAAATGTGAACTACAAAGGAAAAGAAAAAAGAAACGTGAGAATTTGAAATCTTTGTTGCTGAAAGGAAAAAGGAAAGAAAGAAAGGAAAAAGGAAGAAAGGAAGTTATTCTAGCACTCATGTGGATTTGTTGCCTAAATTCTTATGTCTAAGTAATTTGTAAGTTCTCAAGCCCGGTTAAAAATGAGACCCAAGCTACTACAGACCCAAGCAACTGATAAAAACAAATGCAAAATCACTTAAGAAGAACCCACATTTTTAGGACCCAAAAGATTATGATGGGTAAGTTTCTAAAGAAAAGGAGAAGTTTAATCAAATATATAAGTAAACAAGCTATGATAAATGCAAGATAGTAGAAACAACTGGAAGTATAATCAAATCAAAAATGCTTCAGATATTAGACTTATCAAACAGAATAAAAATAAGTATACCCAAGAAATAGAGATTGGAAAAGATGAGTAAAGATAAGCAGATTATTAAAGGTGGCAAAGACTTCTAGGAGATAAAATATAACACATTAAAATAAATAAATTTGGGGCACCTGGGTGGCTCAGTGGGTTGAAGCCTCTCCCTTAGGCTTAGATCATGATCCCACCCAGGGTCATGGTATTGAGCCCCGTATTGGGCTCTTTGCTTGGGAAGAAGGGAGCCTGCTTCCCTTCTTCTCTCTCTGCCTGCCTCTCTGCCTACTTGTGATCTCTGTCTGTCAAATAAATAAAAAATAAAATCTTTAAAATAAATAAATTTAACTTTAATAGTATATTGGGTACCACTAGAGAGAATTAGTGAAGTGGAAAATAAAACTAAAGAAATGATAAAATATATTGTAGAGCTACAATGAAACAGGAGAGATGTTAAAAGGAAAGGGGAAAAAAACAGTTTACATGTGGAATGTTGGCTGACTTCTTGTAAATAAGAGTAGAAGTCAGAAGACAGAAAAATGATACATCCAATCCGTTAAGAGACAATGGTTGCTAGGTTAGAATTTTAGACCTAACAAATGTGCTCATCAAAAAAGAAGGTACCATAAAAACATTCCAAACAATAGACAACTTACCACCAGCAGAATGTCCTTAAAGGAAATTTTTTAAAAAATGTATTTCAGGCAGTAAAAGAATGAAGATCAAAAGTGGTAAATTTTTGGACACATGTTAGTATGAAAAAATAAGATCCTTTAGGGTTAAAAAAGTATGTAAAATACCTAAAATAGTAACAAATAAAAGGCTAACATATGGAATTAAATTATTCTAAGGTGTTAATGTTGTTCTGGAATAGTTGGGGTAGTATATTATATTTCATTAAATTTTGCAACTAGAGGTGTAAGGTTTCAACCTTACATATGGGAGTGCTGAAAAGGCAACCAGATGCCAGAGAGAGAATCTGTGGTAGTCTTGGGGAAAATTGTCTGTTCCTGGATTTTACCTTTAATAAGAAGCCACTTAGCAAGCTTCCATATGGAGTATAAGTTGGAGAGAATGACAGCAAATGTGGACAGGATGGAAATCAATCCTTGATCCGGGGGAAGTGATAAAGGAGAAAAATAAATAATTACTAGGTAAAAATCACAGGACTAATTGGCAGCATAGAAAGGTGAAAGCAAGAATGACTTGGGTTTTATTATATTAAAAGTAAATATATAACTTCCAGTTTCGGCTCCAGTGTAGTTTGAGCTGTGAAATCAGCAAAAGAGCGGAACAAACTGAAACCAGTGACTTTTCTTGAACCTCTCAGGGAATTGATGTTATTAGGCAAACCACAACTCAGAAATTTGGAAAGTCAGGCAAATATAGAGAATCATAGTCAAGATGTGCACCCAGGAGCAGAGGCCACCAGAGCTATCAACTGGTCAAAGCACTTAGAGCTATCAACTGGTCCAAAGCACTTAAACATAACTACAGAGGAACAAGAGTAAGAATTACACTGACTTCTGTTTTAAAAACAGGTAAATAGGAAGCAAGTGAAGTGAAATATTTAAAATGTTGAAAGACAAAGCACTAAACTGAAGTTCTAAATCCATCAGAATTGTTCTTCAAAATTGAAGTGGAAATAAAGTAACTTCTCAGAGAAACCAAAAATCAGGGGATTCATCACCAAGTAGACCTATATTGTAAGAAATGGTAAAAAACAAAAAAGTTAATGGAAAAGGAAAATGATACAGTTTGGAAACTCAGATTTCCATAAAGAGAGAAAGATCATCAAAGAAGGAATAAGTTAAAGTATTTTATTTTACTTATTTATAATTAATCTAATAGACAAGTGCTCAAAATAATAACAACAGTGTATTTGATTATTACATATTGATTAATATTTAATTAATTGGTTACATATTGATTAATGAAATGAATGACAACAATGTTGTAAAGGGCTGACTGGAGGAATTGGAAATTATACACTATTATAAGGTACCTACACTACCCATGAAGAAGTCCCAAGTGAGATTTAAAAACATTTTTAAATGAATATGAAAATGCAACTTATCAAAAATCTGTATGATACAGCAAAAGCAGTAATTATTGGAGTACTTGTTGCATTTAGTGAATATATTATAAATAAATAATCCAAACTTCTACCTTAGGAACCTAATGAAGGAAGAATAACTTAAGTTTAAAGTGAACAGAAAAAAAAATAAGAAAAAATAATCAAAGCTATAGCAGAGATAACTGAAAATGAAAACAGGAAAAAGTAGAGAAAAATCAACAAAACCAGAAGATGATTATTTAAAAATATAAATAAAATTGACAATGTCTTAGCTAAATTAACCAAGAAAAGGGAGAAGACACATGTTACCAATATAATCCCTGAAAGAGTTGTCATCACCACTGATCTCTTGTACATGAAAATGAAAACAAAGGATAATCGTAAACAAGTCTGTGCTCATAAATGTGACAAGTAAGACAGAAAGACTGAATTCCTTGAAAAGCTAACTACCAAAAGTGAAAAAGGAGAAATAGATCTCTGGATGAACCTATAATATATTAAAGAAATTGAAACAATAATTACTCACCTTAGCCAACTGAGCTAAATGAAAGCACCAAGTTGAGATGGTTTCACTGGTAAATTCTACCAAACATTCAAGGAAGAAAGAAAAATTTTTTACAGTCTCTTCCAGAAAATAGAAGCAGAAGGAAATCTCCCTAATTTATTCAATAGTATCAAAAGTACCCTAATACTAAAACCACGTAACACATTGAAAGAAAAGAAAACTGGAGACTAATATCGCTTATGAACTTACATGCAAGTATCTTCAACTATATTAAGAAATTAAATCCAACTAGGCATAAAAATAGTTATACACTATGACCAGGTGGTATTTATTCTAGGTATACAAGGACAATTAAACATTTGAAAATCAATCAACGTGATCTACCATACCAATGGATTAAAGAAAAAAAAAACAATAGATGGGGAAAAAAGCATTGGAAAAGAAGCCACACCCATTCACAATTAAACTCAGCTAGGAATAGAGAGAACTTCTTTAACTTGATAAAGAGTATCTTTAAAAGTCCTGCAGCTAACATCATACTTAACGGTGAGAAATTGGATGGTTTTTCCCTAAGATCAGGAACGACAAACATAGGGTGTTCCCTTTCACTACTCCTACTGAATATTGTATAGTAAGCACTAACTAGTGCAATAAGATAAAAAAGTATATATTTCAGAATGAAAGAAACAAGACTGTCTTTGATTATCTGTGTGGAAAAATCCCAAGGAATCAACAAAAACAAAAAATGAAAACAAAAACAAACAAACAAAAAATGAAACTCCTGGAATAAATATATAATTTCAGCACTAGGTTGCAGCATATAAGGTTAATAAATAAAAGTTAATTGCTTACCTTTACACCAACAATGAACAGTTGGAATTTGAAATTTAAAATGTGGCACCATGTAGAATAGTCAAATATCTAGAGCCAAATATCTAGAACACTTTAAAATGTATAAATATATAATAAATGTACATCCAAATATTATAAAATACATATAAGATTTATGTGTGGAAAAATATAAAACTCCAGTAAGGGGTTAAAGAGGAATTAAATAAATGGAGAGATAATTATATTCATGGATTGGAAGACTTAATATTGATAATGTGTCAGTTTTTCCCAATTTGATCACACCACAGTAAAAATAAAAATTCCAGCAAGCTTTTTCATAGCTTTCAGTAATTGACTCTAAAGTTTACAGGGAAAGACAATAGGCATGAAATAGCCAGCACAGTCATGAAGAAGAACAAAACTGGAGAACTTTAAGACGTATAGAGACACAGTAATCAAGACAGTATGGATTGGTGAGGGAATAGACATATAAATCAATGCAGCAGAACAGAGACCTGAGAAATAGACTCACAGATATAATCAACTAATCTTTAACAAAGGAGCAAAGGTGAATCAATGGAGAATTGATCATCTCTTTAATAAATGGTCCTGGAACAATTGGATGTCCATATGCAGACAAATGAAATCTAGACATAGAAATCACACATTCCATGAAAGTATTAACTCAAATGAATCATGAACCTAAATTTAAAACAAGAAACTTCTAGAAAAAAACAGAGGAGAAAATCTATTGGAAATCCAATATGTTGATTAGTGTTTAGATAAATCAAATACATGATTTGTGAAAAAAATGTAATAAATTTGACTTTCTTAAAATTTAAAAACTTATACTCTATAAAAGACACTATTAAGGGAATCAAAAGATAAGCCATGGACTGGGAAAAAATATTTGCAAAACATGTATCTGATAAAAGACTTGAATCCAAAATATACAAAGAACCCTTAAAACTCAACAATAAAAAAAAAAACACTAAATAAAAAATTTGCAAAGATCTGAACAAACACATCACCAATGACGCTATACAGATGACAACTAAAGAAATGAAATTAGGATCAACATATTTGGTCAACAGGAAATAACAAACTAAAACAATGAACTACCACTACACACCTGTTAAAAGAGTTGAAATTCAAATATCTGACTCTGCCAAATGCTGGTGAGGATATGAGGCAAAGGGACAATAAAAGAAATCATTCATTGCTTGTGGGAACGTGAAATGGCACAGTCACTTTGAAAAACATTCTGGTAGCCTTTTTCAAAGCCAAACTGAGTATTACCGTGTGATCCAATTATCATGCTCATATTTACCCATTTAATTTGAAAACCCATGTTCACAGAAGAGTTAGGACACAAATATTTACAGCACTTTAATCCATAATTTATAAAAACTGGAAACAACCAGGAGGTCCTTTAATAACTGAATTAATAAGCAAACTGTGTTACAGGCTTATAATGGAATGTTACTGAGCAATAAAAGGCATCTATGAACATGTGAAAAAATACAGAGGAAACTTAAATGTATGTTAATATGCAGAATTAGCCAGTATTAAAAAGTTGCATATTATATGACTATAAAATATGACATTCCGGGACTCACAAAGATAAAAAGATAGTAAAATGATCAGTGGTGAGCAATATGAACTCATGTTTACGTTAATATAGACACAAATGGTTACATATAGAAATATTTATAGATGTATGTGCAAACACATTAGTATTAAATTGAATATTTTTGCCCTGTCAGCTGAAAGCCTAAAACAAATGATGCCCCACTAGCCACCAGCATGCCTAAAATGCCCTTGTTTTGGTTTCTAATACCATTTTCTAATCAAAGGAAGCTGAGGTCCTTGGAGAAATAGCTGTTTTCAGGCCTGGGACATATATGCAAGGGGAAATATACAGGATGGGTTTGGAGCATCTTATAGTACTGAAAAGTAAGAAAGCATTAAAAAAAAAATTAAAGACATTCATGGAGGTGTTCCAAAACAGTCCAGGAGCCAACTGAAAGAGCTCCCAATGGTGGAAAGGTAAAGAGGTGGAAAATTTGAACAACAAGATAAAAACATCCTTTTAGGTGGTAGTGAATTATAACCTAAAGTATAAAATGAATATCTGAGTTCAATCTGATATAAATGAATAATTGCATAAGTCAGTATGTGGAGAAACGAGATAGATTTCCAATGCAGAATAATTCCATAATGTACGTAGATACTGAGCCCTAAGGAAAGGTACATAATTTTCCATTCTTTTGGTATGGACTGCACCTAGTGTCTTGCTTCCAAGGTGTACAGTAATAAAAGAGAGGAAAAACACTAACTTTAAAGATTTTATTTATTTATTTGACAGACAGAGATCACCGGTAGGCAGAGAGGCAAGCAGAGAGAGAGGAGGAAGTAGGCTCCCCACTGAGCAGAGAGCCCGATGCGGGGCTCTATCCCAGGACCCCAGGACCACGACCTGAGCCGAAGGCAGAGGCCTCAACCCACTGAGCCACCCAGGCGCCGCGAAACACTAACTTTACAAGGGGAAAGATGAACACTGCCTTGTATCAATGATCAGGCCAACTTCAACATTCATAAATCATGCTGATGGTATATATGATATGGTGAAATGACACTTTCACCTTTGCATTCGTCTCCTAAAAAATGATAACCCCAATTTTAGCATGAGAAAAAGATGCCAAGAGTAGGACATTCTACAAATACCTGACTAGTATTTCTCAAATCTGTCAAGGTCATCAAAAACAAGGGAAGTGCATGTAACTGCCACAGACAAAGGAGCCAAGAGACATTCTCTATTCTCTAAATAGAGAATGTTATCTAGGATGGGATCCTGAAATTTAAAAAAAAAAGAAAAAAGAAAAAAAAAAACATTGGATACAAATGAACAAAGTCTAAAGAAAACATAGATTCAACAAATAATAATATAGTAATTTTGATCATTAATTGTAACAAATGCATTATACCAATATAAGATGTCACTAACAGCAGAAAACTGTGGGTCTGATACATGAAAGTGTCTGTACTATCCTCTCTGTTTTTCCGCAAATCAAAAAACAAACAAGGCCAACGAAGTACCATTTAATAAAAATAATAAAAGCAGGTATATTAGTCTCTATGAGGATCAGATAATATTAAGTATAAAAAGCTTGGAATATTACAAAGCTCCATATAAAGGCATATAATTCCTCATGGTTTTTGTTTTTATTGATTGATTGATTGATTGATCTGACAGATAGGGATCACAAGTAGGCAGAGAGGTAGGCAGAGAGAGGAGGAGGGAGGAGGAAGCAGGCTCCCCGCTGAGCAGAGAGCCTGACCTGACGTTGGGCTTGATCCCAGGACCCTGGGAACATGGCCTGAGCTGAAGGCAGAAGCTTTAACCCACTGAGCCACCCAGGTGCCCTATAATTCCTTGTTTTAAAATAGTAATTTTTACTTGCTTCTGGTTTAACATGTGTGTTAAAATGAGGATTCTTACATTCTGCTTTTTGCATTAGTGGAGTTATAACTAAATTAGATTTAATTGTTTAAAGAAAGAGAATATATATCCTAGAAGTCTTTCACAGTATCCATGGTGGTCCAAAATGATGTGACTATTATAATTGCATAACATAACGATTTGAAACTTACTTTGGAAAATGAGGTTTATCTTTAAAAATGAGCTAATTAGCTAAAAGACTGCTTTTATAATTTCTTTTGCCCACTAGCAAAATGTTAGTTTAATAAACCCAAAATAAACCTGCATGTACTCTTGCCTATTTTCTTTTCCAACAGTGTTTTAATTGGTAATATAATGTTCAGAATTCAGAGCTACCTTTTTATTATTTTTTAGAATAATGCAAACTTAATTTCAATGCTGAAAGAGTTTGAAGAATTTGGATTTATGCATAATAAAAAATTTAAAATATGAAGAATTGGGGGTTATATCATTTCTAAATCAGGTACATTGTTTGAATTTTATAGTACTTTCAGTGAAAATCAGCTACTCATCAACAAATCAAGCAATTATTTTTAGTCAGCTTCTAGATTTCTTTAAAATAACCTGACAAAAGTTTACATTGAAAAAGGCAGTATTCTTTTTTTTGTTTTAATTTCTGACCCAGAAAGTATGAATACAGCATACACCAAATTATTGAACTATTTAATATTTTTAGCTTTGGACACTAATTGTATGTGTTATACTTGATTAAAGAGCAATTGTTATATTTTACATCTCTACCAAAATTTGCAAGGGCAGTAACAGTTCATATGTAAATTTCATTGAATAAAATATCCTTTACTGATGTCTAAGGATAGAAAAATGTGTTTCAGTAGTTTACTTCCCATAGTGCCTAGAATATTGTTTGATGTCAGATATTGTTAAAACCTGTATATTTATTAAAGAGAGAAAGGGAAAGAAAACAATCATTACCTGACTTCCTGCTGTGTATCAGTAAAGGTCCTGTTTTCCACAGAGGATCTTACTAAACAATATCATCTTGTCATTTTAAACATGAGAGAACTGAGGTTCAGAATGTGTCAGTGACTTAACTTAGAGAATTAGGCAGTCAGTAGCATGCAGTGACAGCTTCTAAGTTCTGGAATATCTGAATCCAATATCCATCTGCTTCCACTGTACAGCAAGTCATTATAATCTTTGGGTCTTTTTCTACCATGTGACCAATCCCACAGTCCCCAAAAAGAAAAAAAAAAAGTGTAGGCCAATCTCCTATAAAAAATAAAGAAATAAAAAGAAGATCACGTGAAGACAGACATCTGAGTTGTTTTGCCTCCAGCCAAGGAATTCCAGACTCCAGAAGTAGGGAGATGGAGAAATTGAGTTGCCATAAAGTTTGGCAACTTATTGTTCTGGACCTACTTGGCAGAAAACTGCATGGGCAATTAAAATTCCATTCATGGGGTTTACAAACACACTCTGATGCCCTAGGTTAAGAACTATTTTAAAAACATAAGTGGCTTAAAGGAGTGAACCTTTTTGTGGGACAGTTAGCTGTTTGTAGATCTACACACGAGAGTGTGAAACTGAACAGTCCACTGTAGTTTCGCCTGCATCTGGTATGAAGGTAAGAATACCGTTATAGAGACTGAATCACTGTTATGTTCTGCTAATAAATAGTAGGAAGAGAGATGTTTCTTAAAAAAGACTTATGGACCTGGATGGCTCAGGTCATGATTCCAGGGTCCTGGGATCGAGCCCCACATCAGGCTCTCTGCTCAGTGGGGAGCCTGCTTCCTCCTTTCTCTCTGCCTGCCTCTCTGCATGCTTGTGATCTCTGTCTGTCAAATAAATAAATAAATAAATAAAGACTTGTAAAGCAGAAACTTTGAGGGGCACCTGGGAGGCTCAGTTGTATCTGACTCTTGGTTTGGGTTCACGTCATGATCTTGGGTTTGGGAGACTGAGCACCACCTAGAATTCCATGCTGGGTATGGAGGCTGCTTAAGATGCTCTCTCCCTCTGCCCTTCCAACCCGCCCCTTCCCACCCATACCCTGTGCAGGTGCACTCGGTCTCTCTAAAAAGAAGAAAAATAATAAGGCAGAAACTTTGAGGTTGCTCATTCTGAAGTTTCTTTTTTTGTCTGGGTGTGATGTAATAGTTGTATTTTACAGATCTATCATAATCAATCATTTAAAATAAATCCTTCCTACTTGAAAAAAAAAGTAAAGAAAGAAGATATTAAGGAACATTTTGGCAGGGATAGTGAGTAATAGCATCTTAAATAAAAGTTATGCATATTTCCCAAAATAAAGCAAACTTGAGGAAACAATAATAAATGTGGTAATAAATTACTAGAATGATAATCACAATGTACAAAACATGAACCAGAGATAGTTGCAGGAATTGCATATACTTTGAGTCAGCAGGGGGAACTATATCAGTTTTTTGCTCTCCCCACCCCCAACAGATTATTCAGGTAGAATCTTTAGGGAGTATTTGAAAATAAACATGAATTCACTATTCTCCTTCTGAAGAAAAGAAGTCTGGGGGAATTTCTCCAAACATCAGCCATTAGTTAGCACTAGACCTGAAAGAGATAGCCAAGAGTATTTCTTTTTTTCTTGTTCTGATACTTTCTTGTGGAAACAAGTGATTACATTCTGTAATGGATTGAAATCCAATTATCTGAGCACTTTTTCTGTGTGTAATAATTTTGTTTATCCTCTTTTTCCATTTATTCCCTGTTTTGATTCTCACTATTATCCCACAATTGATCTTTCCAGATCAACAGACATACTATTTACCCACAGAGTCAGTATCTAACAGCAGTTTTACTAATACCTACCTTGGTGTCACTGTCTGGCAGATGTCAAAAGACTAGAAAGGTAAGAACTCATCGAACTGGCCCTTCTTCTTGGTAATAGAATTAAATTTACAGTTATCCTTAATTTCGCTGCATGGGATGAACTGATGAGTCATGAATCATGCTTCAGAAATATGAATGTTAAACTCAGTGATACCACTATTTTATTTTGGACAGTGTATCAGAAAAAAAATGTGCATCTTAATAGGATAAAACTTATCAAAGGGAACAAAACTGATAAAGAATTCACTGTCCAAAATATTAATTGTATTTTTCCAAAGTGCTTTGGTTACTGATAAGGAGAGCCTAACAGGCCACAGGTATCAAACTTAGATTGTGACTCCCCAGTGCCCCTAGAGAGGTTGAGTGAAGTCTGTTTGCCAGCAATATGCCAGCCTTTTCCCTCAGGAGAATTATATCCACAGTCATTTTCTTTTCTATTGACACGGAGTTCAGCTTCTTTATCAGGTGCCATGTGGTTGGTGTTTCATCCCACTGGCACATGGCCTGAATATCTCATATTCATGCATGTTAATATCAGGAACCCAACTATCTTCCTCTATGGACCTGACTAAATTATCTGCCCTAGCACTTCAGTCTCCTTTTGGATCAGCATTGGGACTTTTTTGTGGGCATTCTTCTAATTTTCCACACACATTCCCATAACTTATTTCCCCTATAAGAGGTTTTCGTTTTATTTTTTAGCTAGTCACCACTCAGAGTCTCATGACTACCACATAATGAGGCTATTGGTTATACACCAAGATTCAGTGAGTACATAAAAATACTCCCTGGAAAGCAGGAGTCTAACTTCATTTACATATAAGGGAACGTCTGTCAACTCTGCCAAGTCTTCAACTTGTCTGTCCTGAGATTTATCTTTTGCCAGGAATATTGATGTTCATTTCCATACAGCTATGAAGCCCTCAATTCAGAACAACTTGTTTTATCTCTTTTAAAAAGATGTAGGGCTCAGACCACAGAGTGATGGGGCACAGAGTTCTCAAAGAGATCTGTTCCTGGCCTGATAACTGGAGACACAACTTGCTCATATCTACAGTAGACTGTGAAGTTCTCTCTTTACGGTTTGTTTGACGATGCCATTTCTGTCTTATGAATGAGCTTTGCTGTGTCACCCCTTCAAACATATCTCTGGAATTAACCAAGACAAGCTCTTTTGAGAATTATCAAGATAGCTTGAGAATTATGTCCTTCAATGGCAGAAGTAGTTCAGAAGTTATCAACTGCCTTTCAGACGGGCTATATGTGCAGCTGTCTCAGAAAGACTTCAAGCCCAAAACCAAATAGCTTTTTCTAAGAAGTGCTATTAATTTTTTGCCAAGTTCTGCGCTTCATTTATTCTTATTCCATATATGATGAATTTTATCTTAATAGTTGAATCATAAGGTCCAAATGAGACACATACGCTACACTCTAATTTTTTGTTCTTTTTTTTTCATTTATTTATTTTCAGCATAACAGTATCATTATTTTTTCACCACACCCAGTGCTCCATGCAATCCGTGCCCTCTATAATACCCACCACCTGGTACCCCGACCTCCCACACCCCCCCGCCACTTCAAACCCCTCAGGTTGTTTTTCAGAGTCCATAGTCTCTCATGATTCACCTCCCCTTCCAATTTACCCAACCCCCTTCTCTCTAACTCCCCATGTCCTCCATGCTTTTTGTTATGCTCCACAAATAAGTGAAACCATATGATAATTGACTCTCTCTGCTTGAATTATTTTACTCAGCATAATCTCTTCCAGTCCTGTCCATGATGCTACAAAAGTTGGGTATTCGTCCTTTCTGATGGAGGCATAATACTCCATAATGTATATGGACCACATTTTCCTTATCCATTCGTCCGCTGAAGGGCATCTTGGTTCTTTCCACAGTTTGGTGACCGTGGCCATTGCTGCTATAAATATTGGGGTACAGATGGCCCTTCTTTTCACTACATCTGTATCTTTGGGGTAAATACCCAGGAGTGCAATGGCAGGGTCATAAGGAAGTTCTATTTTTAATTTCTTGAGGAATCTCCACACTGTTCTCCAAAGAGGCTGCACCAACTTGCATTCCCACCAACAGTATAAGAGGGTTCCCCTTTCTCCACATCCCCTCCAACACATGTTGTTTCCTGTCTTGCTAATTTTGGCCATTCTAACTGGTGTAAGGTGATACCTCAATGTAGTTTTAATTTGAATCTCCCTGATGGCTAGTGATGATGAACATTTTTTCATGTGTCTGATAGCCATTTGTATGTCTTTATTGGAGAAGTGTCTGTCCATATCTTCTGCCCATTTTTTGATATGATTGTCTGTGCTGTGTGTGTTGAGTTTGAGGAGTTCATTATAGAACCTGGATATCAACCTTTTGTCTGTACTGTCATTTGCAAATATCTTCTCCCATTCCGTGGGTTGCCTCTTTGTTTTCTTGACTGTTTCCTTGGCTGTGCAGAAGCTTTTGATTTTGATGAAGTCCCAAAAGTTCATCTTCACTTTTGTTTCCTTTGCCTTTGGAGACATATCTTGAAAGAAGTTGCTGTGGCTGTTATTGAAGAGATTACTGCCTATGTTCTCCTCTAGGATTCTGATGGATTCCTGTCTCACATTGAGGTCTTTTATCCATTTTATCTTTGTGTACGGTGTAAGAGAATGGTTGAGTTTCATTCTTCTACATATAGCTGCCCAGTTTTCCCAGCACCATTTACTGAAGCAACTGTCTTTTTTCCACTGTATATTTTTTCCTGTTTTGTTGAAGATTATTTGACCATAGAGTTGAGGGTCCATATCTGGGCTCTCTACTCTGTTCCACTGGTCTATGTGTCTGTTTTTATGCCAGTACCATGCTGTCTTGGTGATCACAGCCTTGTAGTAAAGCTTGAAATCAGGTAACATGATGCCCCCAGTTTTATTTTTGTTTTTCAACATTTCCTTAGTGATTCGGGGTCTCTTCTGATTCCATACAAATTTTAGGATTATTTGCTCCAGCTCTTTGAAGAATACCGGTGGAATTTTGATCAGAATAGCATTAAAAGTATAGATTGCTCTAGGCAGTATAGACATTTTAACAATGTTTATTCTTCTGATCCAAGAGCATGGAATGGTCTTCCATCTTTTTGTGTCTTCTTCAATTTATTTCATGAGTGTTCTGTAGTTCCTTGAGTACAGATCCTTTACCTCTTTGGTTAGGTTTATTCCCAGGTATCTTATGGTTCTTGGTGCTATAGTAAATGGAATCGATTCTCAAATACATAAAATTATGAATGAAAAGGGAGAGATCACAATGAACACCAAGGAAGTAGAAACAATCATCAGAAGTTATTATCAACAGTTATATGCCAATAAGCTAAGCAACCTAGATGAAATGGATGCATTCCTGGAAAACTATAAACTCCCAAAATTGAATCAGGAAGAAATTGACAACCTGAATAGACCAATATCTAGTAACGAGATTGAAGCGGTGATCAAAAACCTCCCAAAAAACAAGAGCCCAGGACCTGATGGATTCCCCAGGGAATTCTACCAAACTTTCAAAGAAGAAATAACACCTATTCTCCTGAAGCTGTTTCAAAAAATTGAAGCAGAAGGAAAACTTCCTGACTCTTTCTATGAAGCCAGCATTACCCTGATCCCCAAACCAGGCAAAGACCCTACCAAAAAGGAGAATTTCAGACCAATATCACTGATGAATATGGATGCTAAGATTCTCAACAAGATCCTAGCAAACAGGATCCAACAGCACATTAAAAAGATTATCCACCATGACCAGGTGGGATTCATCCCTGGGCTACAAGGATGGTTCAACATTCACAAATCAATCAATGTGATAGAACAAATTAATAAGAGAAGAGAGAAGAACCACATGGTCCTCTCAATTGATGCAAAAAAAAGCATTTGACAAAATCCAGCATCCGTTCCTGATTAAAACGCTTCAAAGTATAGGGATAGAGGGAATATTCCTGAACTTCATCAAATCTATCTGTGAAAGGCCCACAGCAAATATCATCCTCAATGGGAAAAAGCTTGCGTCCTTCCTGTTGAGATCAGGAACAAGACAAGGATGTCCACTCTCACCACTCTTGTTCAACATAGTATTAGAAGTCCTAGCAACAGCAATCAGACAACAAAGGGAAATAAAAGGTATCCAAATTGGTAATGAAGAAGTCAAACTAACTCTCTTTGCAGATGACATAATTTTTTATATGGAAAACCCAAAAGACCCCACCCCCAAACTACTAGAACTCATACAGCAATTCAGCAACGTGGCAGGATACAAAGTCAATGTACAGAAATCAGTGGCTTTCTTATACACTAACAATGAAAATACAGAAAGGGAAATTTTTTGTTCTTTTTAATCAATTTTTTCTTCTCAGAATCCCCTCAAATTCAGATGTCTTTCTTTATGACATTGTAAGTAGGACCTACAATAATTCCTAAATAAATAATGTGATTTTGCCAAAATTCAAATAGTTCTGCTATTCTCTGGACTTCTTATGTACTGCAAGGGTCTGTTAGAGGTAACTTATTTTTCATGATTTGATTCTGTTTCTGTTTGCTCCATCTATATAATTTCCAGGGATGCACAAATTGGACTGAGATTTGGATGTAGACTGAATTTGTGAATTAGGCTCTATTTGTCACACATGTCTCTATAGTCCTTTATTCCTCCTGAACTTCTTCCTCAGATGACATAATATCATAATATCAACAGTGCACTAACATGATCTTCATTATTATTAACATCTTCAGATTTGCTTTGTCCCATATGAAAGCCACCTGCCACAAGTGGCTATTTAAACTTAAAATAATAAAAATTTAAGAAAAAGTCAGATACTCAGTCCTGTTAACCTCATTTCAAATACTCAATAGCCACACGTGGTTAGTGGCTGCAGGTTGGACAGTGTCTATACAGAATATTCCAGCATCCTAAAAAGTTCTATTAAACAGCAATACAGCAAGTTATGAAAATGTGTCATGAGGATGAAAACGGAACCTGGCTGGACTCTGAAATTGGAATCGAAAGGATGTCATTAGCCAGGTTTATAGTGTTACACTAACACCTTTGCCCTTTTGTACTTTCTGTATAGTTTTTGTTTGTTTGTTTAATCACTACAGGAATAGCTGACACAAACAGAAGAACCACTTGGCTTACTACTGTTCAGTCTAGGTTTAACCTCTAAGAACCATCTGTCTTATGCACTGGCCAGACAGTACTGTCCAACAGGACACTATCTGGAATCAGTATTCCAACCACAGTTTCTTTGATCAGATCAGTGCACTAATGATCTCCTAGAATTCTGTACTGCTAAATAGTCACTACGGAGGAAGGCCAGGGCAATTCCAGTGGCTCCCATTCAGCATGACCAATTCAAACCATGTGAAAGTTGGCATTAAGCAATATCTGCTGAAAAGGGCAAAAACCACATGCCCCATTCATAAACAGTATCCATCTTAAGTACGCACTCAAGTCTAGGTGATACAACCACTAAATAAAATCTCCAGCCACAGATTCCAACTTATATGTCCCCCCCTACAGTTTCCCTCCCATTCATAGAGCATCCAACCCTCACAGTTTCAGAGCCTGACCCTTCAGGTCACCAGTCCTGTGGCCCTTAAGGTTTACTGTACTTTGATCACCTATATCACAACCCTAAGACTGAACACCATTTCTCAGTCATTCATCCAAATTATTGCAATATGGCTAAAAAATCTCAGGGGTTGAATGAGCAGGCTTTCAAACTTTATCTTTTCAGATGCAATGGCTTTATCTGAGGGGTGATTTTAGCCAACTGTTCAAATGCTTCTTTTGTCCAAATCACAGCTATCATACTTGAATCCAAATTCCTCCAGACAAGGACATAGAATGATAGAGAGTAAATTTGCCATTTTTCTTTAACAGATAGAGCTGGGATAGGAAAAACACTCTTATGCCTCAAATATTGATCATGTCTTATAGAATTCCTTAGTAGAGATGCCATCAATTTCCTCTTTTTTTTTTCCCCCAAAGCATTTCTCAAAGTCATCTAAAGAGCTCTACCTTGTTTCCCACTTGCCATCTTTTCATTTCTTGTGATGGTGTACCCTTTCTTTCATAAAATACTACTTTTTTGATGATCATGCAACTTTATGCATTCTAAACGAGTAGGTAAATAACTATTTCTAAATATATTCTTATCTCCCCAGAAGCAAATTTATGTAAGATGACCAAGATTATATTACCCACTCACCCTCTCCCATGATATCATCATCAGTGTCAATGTCGCTAAGTCACCATCATCATAAAGACAAACTAATGCCTCCTGTACTCATCGCCTTCCAATTCCTTGGAAAGAGCATTTCATTTTGTGGTTGGGTTTAGGGTAGGCAAGTTTTTCTCTTAGATTAGGTTTACCAGACTCTGCAGTTAACTTACTGAAACTGATTAGCTTTCATCCAGTCTTGAAGGATCTATTCACAAATATTCAAAGTCACTTGGAAATCAGTTATCCTCAGTAGCAGTACTGATTGACACTGAGGGCTACAAAAAAATGGCTATCAGTTCTTTGATGGCAACAATTCAGAAAGGCCTTCCCAGCTACAGAGCTCCTTAGGCTTCAATTACAACTTCATTAAAGACCAACTTCTTAGGCCCAATTCTGCCTTGTTTCTTTATTGGTATGTATTTACCAAGGGTAACCCCTGCCATTAATACTCTACATGCAATTTTTCATCAGTGTTCCCAAAGAACCCAATCTAAGTCTCTGAATAAGTTAGTGATCCATGTTGAATTTGAACATCACTGCAGATACCTTAGTAGGACTATTTTTTTTGAAAAATTTCTGATGTCAATAATTTTTGATTCTTCTCTTGGTTCTTGTCTACTTGGATTTCTTAGTGAAGACCTCAATATGCTTCCTGAATGGTAAAGGACTAGCTTCCAGTTTCTTGGAGATACATGGACAGAACTAGGCACTTTCAGGATTCAGCATGGTGTACCCTTACACTTACTGAATTTTCTTGATCTGGCTACTGTAATCATGTTCCCAATTCTGGTTGTAGTCATCCAGTGGTCTCTGCTTTTTCATCCCAAAGTGTAAACCTCTAAATTTCTGATAGGTGAGGAAGAGCAATTAACCAATAAAATAGGTTTGGAAGAGACTCTAAGGATCAAACTGCTTCTTCCATCTCTGGTCCTAGCATTTTTCTGAGTTTTTTGATGATCTGCCTTAGGGGTTAGGTTATTTTTCATCTTATCCATATTCTACTTTGGAGCTGGCATTTTCATTCATAGGATTGCAAAACTTTCCAAAGTATTTTCATCATAGCTGAACCTTTGTTTCCTGTTTTTCTCTTTGTTATATGATTGATTGTTGAAACTGAGAATTTGAAAACCTGCATTCAAGGAGAAAAATTTATATTGAGTAGAGCATTGGTGAAAGAAACCTGTAGGGTTGAGGAACTAATTTATCTGTTACGTTAACTGATTGCCCCCAAAATCTAGGAAAATTAGCCCAAGGCTGGGAATCTCCCTCAGTAATTTCTTTTGAGACCTCAGGTCTCTCTAAGTCCTAATGCCTCCATTTGAGAGATGAGACTATATCTATACTTCTATACTTTATGTTTTATATAAAAATAAAAATGATGCATGTATATAGTGCTTTAAAATATAAATTAGCATGTCAAATGCAATGGATTTGCACATACTAAATATTTTTAAAGTTTTTTTGTGGCATGTCTTTTTTAAAAGATATTAAATACTTGAAATAAATATATTCCTGCTCATATGTGGGCAAATTTGGAGAGGAGTATGGAAAATACATGATTTATAAATAATTCATATGAATCATGTATATATGAAATATATAACTAAATCACTAAACAATTAAGGCTAAAAAATTCTTTGAATGTATATAACCTCTCTGAAACAAAATGACAACCAAAGAATGTTCTAAATCCATTTAGAATCTATTCCTTTACTTAGAAAAATATGTCTATAAATTATCCAAGTTGTCTGAACTAAATGGAATTTACATAATTCTATTTTTAAAAAAAATTTGGGCCTTTATAACTTCTTATACTTCATTTAATGTTCAAAGTGAAAGGTGAACAATGTCATATTAAGGTATCTAGCCAAGTTTTGTCTTTCAATAATTATCTTTCTGCACCATAATTCAAGGTCATGATAAACATTTTAATTGTATTGCCTTTTCATTCATTATTCCCAACAAGTTGAAAATGAAAGCTATTTTAAAATCGCAAACCAGGGGTGCCTGGGTGGTTCAGTCAGTTAAGCCATCTGACTCTTGATTTTGGCTCAGGTCATGATTTCAGGGGTTGGGAGGTTGAGCCCTGTGTTCGGCTCTATGCTCAGCTAGAAGTCTGCTTTAGATTTTTCCTCTTCCTTTGTCCCTAATGCCCTCTAAAATACATAAATGAGTCTTTAAAAAATAAAATTCTCAAAGCAATATTTAATTCAATCTTTAGATAACACTAAAATCAATGATTATCTTAGTTTTTGCTAAGAAACTTTCACAATTAACATCAATATCTTCAAAAATAGAGTGCTTATGACAAATTATAATATCCATAGTTAATTTTCATTCAAACTCTTTCTATGGAGTATAAAATATATAAGCAGTTTTATCCATTAATCTTTAATGTAGAACCAATTTATCTGTTTGGAAAAATAATTATCTCCTCTTCCCTTACTAATACACCCTTATTCCTTTTATAGCATGTGTTAGATGGTTTATGAGTAAGGAAATAAAACATGCTCTTTAAAAATCTCATCAGTTTTGATACTTCATTTTGAAACATGCATTATATTTTGCTCAGTTTTCTTCTACATTCTCAAGATAGCATTTTCTTATTTCCATAACATTTTATTTTCTCCAGTAATGCCAACTAAAGATCTCTTTAGCCCTATTTGGTCTTTTAAAAATACATCAGACTACTCCCTAGCATAAAAAGCAATAAATGTCTCCCAAGGCACATAAAATTAATGCCAACCTCATCACCAATGTCTCAAACCTCACAGAATGTGTCCCTACCCCTCAGACACTAATTTCTAATCATGCCAAGCTTCCTTCAGTTTTTAAACACACTTAGCTTGTTCTAAACTCTGCCTTCTTATCTATAATACTCAGTCTTTATGGGACAATTTCCTTCACTCAACCATATATTCGGCTCCTTCTCATCTTTTAAGACTAAGCACAAGGGTCACTTTTATCAGTGACCTTTAAAAAACAGCATAATATAAAGTAAATCCTCTGTGTTGTTTTGTTACATATTATCCTCTTTGTAGCCTTCATGATATTTGCCACAGTTTCAAACTCATTTCTAATTTGCATTTATGGCACTCCTCATTTAGCTTATAAATTTCATGAAAGAGTATATCAGGAGAATTTAGCCAAATACTCAACACTTAGCTTAATGTCTAAATTATGATGGCTACTTAAAGATTATACATCAAGTGTCCAAGTGAATATGTATATAAATGATATGTATGATATTAATTCATCTATACATTTATACACACACATTAATTCATTATATGATTCATTGTATGTATCAAGAGTAATCACTTACATAAAGAAGTTTCTTAGGTAATGTCATGAATAGTCTGACTCCTTTGTTGATATTTGACTATTGACAGCTTTTAAGCCTCATTTGCCCTCTGTCTCACATCCGGACAAACTGATTTCAAAAAGTCTAGGTATTCCTGCTGTGGCACTAGTGGGAAATTCAAGACATGTGTGGAAACACTCATACTGATCCCATATCCAAACTACCGCAGTATCTCCAAGCCACTGTGCTTTTCCTTGGTCTCTCAAGCCATTTTGGGATCTGCCTTGCTTCCCCAAGAAAGCCTTGTTATGTGAGTAACAAACTTTTTCATACTCTCTTACTGTTTATGTGACACCATCAGCCATCCTAACCAAATTTTTGATGGGGGTCCATCCTGCTTTTTCAGGGTGGTCTATAGTAGAAAAGAGATGCCATTTGTTTTTGGTTCATGATGTACTTAGTGTCTTGAAAATATTTTTCATGACATTTACTAGTGCCCTACCAAAAAATTCTAAGAGCTCTATTATGAAGTTAATAAACACCTTAATAAGTATGAATATTTATATCCTAACAACTTAATAGTTATTTGGAAAAAATACACTTAAGTGAAAGTAGTTTGCAAAGCAGTATCCAATAGCTGTTGTCTTTCCCTTAAACCTAAAATATCTGAAAGTGCCTCTATAAGTTCATTAGAGAACCCCTGGGCACCCATTCAATATGAATTTAGCAGGTGAATACAAAGCTAGCCATCCATCTGATTTCAGCTCTGCTGAGGTTGTCATTTCTATGCATGTCACCAATATTATATGTCAATCTTTGTGTCTTCATTTTGCTTTGCTTTTGTACCTTGGGGCTTTTTCCTAAGCCATGGAATGCCATTTAGACCACATCCACATATAATATCAATCAATCTATCAATCTATAAATTCAGGAAGTTAACACTTATGGAGTTAAGTTAAGTTAAGTTAAGCCTCAACCAGAGAAAATGGGGATTGAACTAATGCTTTGGACTTTCCCAACTTTAAGGATATAAGTCTAAGGCACGTCCTACAATGTTCCTGGGGTGGTATTCAGTGGAACTGAGTCCTAGTTGTCCAAAGGAAAAAACAGTTTAATAAAACAGTCCTTAAAATTTTTTCTTCTTTTCCTGTTTCATTGCCCCAGTCCCTCAATCATGGTCGCTGGAAAAACCTTCCAAACAAGTGCCACCAATACACAAGTTCTTAACTCAGTAAAAGTTATAAATCTTCCAGATAAAACAAAAGAACATAATTTTGTTGATGACATCTAGCTCCTTCCAAATGCCCACACACATGTAAGAAATCATATGGAATTTAATGTAAGGCTCTAGATTACCAGTATTGGGTTCTTCCATTTATATACTAGATGGATCTTGGATAAGCGTAATACTGAGATATAATAAAAATATGTATTTGGTTTTTGTCCCTGTTTCTGGAACAGAGCCCCTCCCCAAATCCTTAAAATTTTCTGAGTGAAGAGAGTAAATGAGGGACGCTTGGTTGGCTCAGTTGGTTAAGCCACTGCCTTTGGCTCAGGTCATAATCCCAGGGTCCTGGGATTGAGTCCCACATCAGGCTCCTTGATCGGTAGGGAGCTTGCTTCTCTCTCCACCTCTGCATCCCACTCTGCCTGCTTGTGTGTTCAATCTCTCTCTCTCTCTCTCTCTCTGACAAGTAAATAAATAAGTAAAGTCTTTAATAAAGAAAAAAAGACAGTAAAGAAGTATTCTGTTATTCAAAAAAGGCACTTTCAACCACATCTGAATACAAGTGAGTCTTGATGGAGTCTTGGGATGTAGAATAGTTATCCGAGGAACCAACCACGTCATTAGAGGATTGTAAACTTCAGCCCCATCCAAACCTCCAAGGAGGAGAGAGGGACTGAGGACTACATCATTCACCAATGGCCTCTGAAGTAGGGGCAGTTTTAGTGGACTGAGCCCTAACCTGTGGAGTCTACATTAACCCCTGTAGTTAGTGCCAAAATTGAATTTAAGTTGTGGGGCACCCAGCTGGTATCCACAAAGAATTGGAGAATTGCTTAGTATGCAAAATTCACATATTTGGTGTCAGAGTGTTGGGAATAAGGAAAAAATTTTTCCTTTAGTGTGCATCAATCCCTCTAAGTCTTATTTTTCTCATCTCAAAATTGGTGGTAATTGAATTTGTCTTATCAGGTCATTTACAGGTGTCAATGAGATGCCTGCGAAAAACTAGTGCAGTAACCAACTTATATTAATTCCTCAGTGTACATTAGCTTGTTTTTGTTAAATGAACATGACTTGGAAGTGGTCTTTTAGTTTCTGTCTGTACAGCTTACCAATTATATATAAACTATACCATGCTGGGTTAACTGCATTTTCTAGCTGCATTCTTATTGTGTAGGGGTGTCTAAGGCAGGGGTAGAAGGGCACTTTTTTTTTTTTTTTTTGGTTTCAATGAACAATTTCACTGATCCAGGCTGAGAAAGAAATATCTGATATATCAGGTATTACCCACTCAAAAGTATAAAAAATAAGGCAGCTTATGAATCTGATCTAATAACAGCAAAGCTATTCCCATCCTTCCTTTAAATGCAGAGATTCTAAGTGGAAAAAATTTAGAGTTAAAATTATGGAGCTTTTGTCTGGGAAAAATATTCTGAAGTCTATTGAAACCAAATAGAAAAGTGAGAAACATGTTTAGCATATAAGGCTCTATGGCACCACAAACTATGAGTACAATATTTTTCTTTCTAAATAATATTATACTTTGGCATAAATGTATTCATAAATTGACTAAAAGATTTGAAACAACAGTTCTGACATTTTTAGATTTCATTTTAATTGTTCAGAATTTTTAAGCTACTGGGGCAAAGGTTAGTCTTACTTTTTGCTTGATTTATCTAAATAATTATCTCAATTTTCCACTTCATTTTCTGCATGTCAATATAACCTTGGGCTATTTCTTTAAGGAGTTATTTGACATAGTGTGACTTTTCTTTCCGCCTTTTAAAATAGAATGTGCCACATTTGTGCTTTCACAGTAATAAGTGAAGTGAAGCTTCAGGAATTAGGCAGTTAATATAACTAAGTTTGATAAATGTAATTAGCTAAGCTGGGTTACTGACAAATTTCCATTTTATTTTATTGAAATTCAGAGAAGTTGACTTTAGCAATCTGAGTTTCACACATCAAGCTTTCTTGCAGACATTTTTCCCTGTGGTTACTCCTAGAGGTTACTATTTAAATGAAAACATACTGATGGATGTAATAATCAATGCTTTTTATCCATTTTTTAATTTATTTTGTTTTAACTTGAAGATACATATGGTTTTACATTTGAATGATGCCTTAGAGTTTCAGAATAGCTTCAAGGCAATAACTGATCTAATTCAATACTTTACCTACTTTGGTGCAGCAGACACTTATGGTGATGATTTTCCAGCTCAGAATTTCTTTCTCACTTCTAGACATAAAGCCAACTGAGGTAGAATAATTAATTTCCTCCAATCTTTATGCACTTACTGTTACGGAATTGAGTATCCAGGCACTTTATAGTTTCCCATTGGAGTGCCTCTCACTAGAGAACACAGAAATATATTTCCCTATTGCATTCATGTTGCTCTTGGCCATAGGATTTGATTTGGTCATTAGAATGTTAGACAGTGTGATGAAAATAGATGTTTTAGATGTGGTTGGGTAGTTTGGTTGGACTCTTTTAATTTGCCATCTTGTACTTCTGCCTTCTTTATGAGAATAGCATATTCTGTCCACTAGTCCCAGAACAAGATATATGGAATAGAACCCTACCAGACTCACAGCCTGAAGCTAATTTTATCCTGCCCATTGAGCAGAGAACAAAAATAAATAAATAAATAAATAAATAAATAAATATTTATTGTTGTAAACCAGAGATTGGATATTGTTTGCTGTCCATTTTTAATACAACAGAAAGCTGACTAATATAGATTTGTAAGATTGGGATTTTAGCGGCAATGAAATTATCTCCTTTCTTTGATGATTGTTCTAGGTATGGAAACCTCACTTCAAGCAAGGCTTAGCACCAAAAACGAAAACAAGAAAGCCATAGGTTCCATTTAGGTATCATCTATTATAAAAGTTAGCAACTTGACTGCTTACCATATAGCACCATACACATTCTATCCACATAAAACCAAGAACCCCACACAATCAAGGACACCCACACATAAAGAGAATATTACAAAATAATTAATTAATTTAAAAAACTGAGGATTTCTGCTTCTGATAAAAAGGAGTAAAATTTTTCTTTTTCCCCATGTAAATACAAATAAAAATCCTGGATATTATATGTACAACCAACATAAGAAGATTCTGAGAGGTGGAGAGAAGGCAGAGTGACTAGAGACATCAAAACTTGAGGAATGGCATGATTATTAGTTCCTAGTTTTTCTTTCTACTTCATATTTCCCAGACTTGGGATGGAAAAATCTGCTACCTTAAGAACACAAGACATACAGACAAAACAAACAAACCAAAAACGAAACCAAAACAACAACAACAAAAAAACCCGTCCTCCAAAAGTCTACATCTTTAGCCAAAGATCCAGAAAAGGGACAGACTTACAAAACAGAATCTTTTAGGGAAACAACAACAACAATACCAGATTTACTCTAGTTAAATAGCACAGAAAAAACCACGGTCTTACTCCCAGCCATGATAGCAGAGTCCAAGTGGTAGCTTGGATTTCCAGCATCACTGTGTTGTGATAAAGCTTCCCAGTTCCCCCGGTGCAGTAGTGTGAGGGAAGGCCTCCTACGAACCATGTCTTTCATCCTTACCAGGCAATAATAAGGCCGCCATTGATTGTGTGGGGATTATACAAGAAGCCTGGATTTCCAAAGCAATTTGTCAGTAAGGAGGCACTCCTCCTCCCTGCTATTAATGTCAGAAAAAGCCAAGGAGAGAAATACAAATACCGTATGATTTCACTCATATGTGAAATTTAAGAAACAAAACCAACAAACAATGGAGAAAGAAAGAGAAGCAAACCAAGAAACAGACTCTTAACTATAGAGAATAAACTGGCAGCTACCATAGGGGAGGTGGGTGGGGAGATGGGTTAAATAGGTGATGGGGAATGAAGGAGTGCACTTATGATGAGCACCTGGTGTTGCATGGAAGTGTTGAGTCATTATATTGTACACCTGAACCTAATATAATACTGTATGTTAACTAAGTGCAATTTAATAAAAACTTAAAAAAAGGAAAAGGCCAAGAAAGAGTCCAAATTTTTACCTTTACCCATGAGTTATAAAGCCACTTTCCCCCAAGGTGTTGGTGGAATGTAGGAATGATCCAATGCTAACCTTTCCAGCCAAAAGGATATCACTGAAGGCCTAATGGTGAGCCAGGGCCCTATGTAACAAAGAGCATCCTTTTTTGTGCCACTCCCTAGGCTTGTGCTCTCTCTCTGTCTCAAATAAATAAGTAAAATCTAAAACAAAACAAAACAGAAAAAAAAAAAACCCAGTTATTTGCCATACAAAGAACCATAAAGTTCTCAAACTGAATGAAAGAATACAATCAAAGGCAATTAGACTGATGTAAAGGTTAGATTATCCCAACAATGATTTTAAGGCAGCCATCATAATAATGTCACCATGAGGAAGTACAAAAAAAGTTCTCAAAATAAATGAAAGAAAATTGTCTTGGCAAAGAAATAGTATGTCAACAAAACAACAAAAATAGCTGACTGAAAATAAATAAATAAAACTCAGTAGATAGACCCGACACCAGAATAGAAGTGACACAGCAAAAAAATCTGTGAACTTGAAAATAGAACAACAGAAAGACTGAAAATAAAATGAACAGAGCTCCAAGGACCAGTGAAACTGTAACAGAAGTTCTAAAATTTGTTTCATTGGGGTCCTAGAAGAAAAAGAGAAAGAAGATATGGTTACACAAATTATTCAAAAGACTAATGACTGACAATTTGCCAAATTTGGCAAAACACTTTAACCTACACATTCAAGAAGCTAAACAAACACAAGAATAAATTCAAAGGAGTCCACACTAAGATACAGCATTGTCAAACTTTTGAAAACTAAAGACAAAAAAATCTGGAAAGCAGTGAGAGAGAAATGACACCTTACCTATAAGGGGAATATAATTCAAATGACAGGGGATTTCTCATTAAAACCCATGAAGGCCAGAGGAAGTGGCACAACATTTTTCAAGTGTCAACTCAGAATCCTCTAGCAAGCAAATATATCCTTCAGGATTAAGAGGAAATCAAGACATTCTCACAAGTTAAACTAAGGGATTTTTCCCCCTGTAGACCTACCCTAGAAAATGGTTAAATAAAACTCTAAACAGAAAGGAAATAATATAATAAGGAAAGTTGAAACTTGAAGAAAGAAGAAAAATATGATAAAGAAATTTATGGTTAAATACAGTAGACATTCCTTCTCTTCTCAAGTTGTTTGTTGAAGCAAAAGGAATAACATTTCTTGGTGTGGTTGCAAATGTATATAGAGGAAATACTAAAGATATATTATAAATGGAAAGGGAAAACTGACATAAAGGGATTAGTGTTTCTATACTTCCTTGAACTGGTAAAACAGCACCAGTAGACTATGTGTATATGTATAAAGTATGTAATGTGGTCACTCTAAAAGCGATACAACGTGTCAAAGAGAAATTGTGCTAGACACTGGTTAAAAATGACAAGGAAGGACCTTTTTCAAGACTATTCCAATAGGGAGAGAGACTAATGCAGTAAGGGGGATCAACTGATTAAGTTCATGTTGAAACAAAATGTAAGGGAGCTTTTAAGCAATTGTGTGAGCTAGTAGGAAAGTACTGCAGGTTGTTAGGGAAAGATACAGAAGGAAAGAGCAGAAGAGACAACCAAGAAATACTTCCATACAAATCTCCTAACAGATTTTTGACAAAAGTTTAAAAAAAGCCCTCAATGGAAGCAAGGTAGTCTTTTCAACAAATGGCACTGGAGGAGTTAAACCTCTGTAGATAAAAGGAACTTTGACATAAATCTCAAATTCACTACAAAATTGGATTACAGACTTAATATAAGTGTAAAATGAAATATGATTCAGTATACAAATTTTAGAAAAAAAACACAGAAGCAAAATACCAGTTTGAGACTTAAACAAAACCATAATCTATAAAGAGAAAAAATGCGTTCTTTAAACATCATAAAAATTAAAAATTTTGTGTGTGAAAGACCCTTTTAGGAAGATGAAAAGACAAGCAGTACAGAGGAATAAAGTATTGCTAGTCAAGTATTTGACAAAGTACTAATATCTAAAACATGTAATGAAGTGTAAAAAATCAGTGAAAAAAGAGGAAAAAACTATAATGATAGCAATAATTTTTTGTTAACAACAGTTCCTCTAGTGAGTGTTGATACTTTGGGTCTGAGTGAAGAAAAAAATAGGGGAAAAAAGGAGATTAAAGAAAGAAGAAAAATATCCCACAAACAAGCAAATTAGAAAATGAGCATAGCCATGAAGAGAATTTTCACCAAAAAGAATATATTGGTATTAAAAAAGCACGTGAAAAAATGTTCAACAACTTTAGCCACTAGGGAACTACACATTAAAACCACAATTGGATACCACTACACAGAATGGCTATCAGAATGGCTAAATTAAATCCTTGGGATAACATCAAATGTTAGCAAGGAGGCGGAAAAACAAGATCACTCCTACATTTTTGGTGGGAATGTAAAATTTTGCATCCACTATGGGAAATACTTTGAGAGTTTGCCTTTAAAAAGTTAATGTTAATAATAACAATAATAATAACAATGACATGTACCTACTGTATGACTCAACAATTATACTCTTGGGCCTTTACTCCAGAGAGAAGAAAATTATCTTTATACAAAAACTTGCACATTTATAGCAGCTTTATTTATAATAGCCAAAAACTTAAACCACCCCAGATGTCATTTGTCAGGTGAATGGTAAACACACAATGGTACATCTATACCATGAAATACTGTTTAGCTGTTGTTATGGGCTCTATGGACTCAGTTGTATCCCTCCCATAGTAATATGTCAAAGCCCTAAAACCCAGTACCTCAGAATGAACCCATATTTGGAGATAGTGCCTTTAAAGAAATGAGTAAAGTAAATTATCCTATTACAGTGAGCCCTAGTCCAATCTGACTGGCCTCCTTATGAGACGAGGAAATTTGGACAATTAAAGGGTCAGTAGAGAAAAGACCATGTGAAGGCACAGATAAGGCAGCCATCAGCAAGCAAAGAAGAAACCAAATCTCAGGAGAAACCAAATCCGCTGATGATATGTTTGGTAGAAAACTAATTTTAAAATTAGAATTATATATGGAACTGTACTATTAGTCCAGTGTGTTGGTAGAAGTAATTAAGTGACCTGGTTGAGAAGATTTACCTCCCATGACTGTTTCTGAAAAATACGTGACTTCAGCAATACCAAAGAGTAAACAAAGAAGAGAAGCTCAGGTCCAGGAAACTGTTTCTATTCCATAAGAGAAGCGACAGGGAGTTCCAGGTTTCAGATGTGTGGTGTGCTTAGAGAGGTTCCAGTCCTAACAGGAGCAGGAAGTGACAGATCTTAGAGTTTTATTTAATAAAGACCTGTGAGGAAAATGGAACTCAGTAGACCAAATCATATAATGAGAAGTTTAAGGAAAAAAAAAATTGACAAAGGTAAATATGTATAACATAATACAAACCAATTTGAAATTTTAGGGAGGAAAAAACAGCAGTATCCAACAGTGGTTAAAAGCATGCGATATTGAACTAGGCTGCTGACTTCAACTACTGGCTCTGCACTTACTGGCAATGAGAAATTAGGCGTTTTCTAAATTCCCTGTGTGTCAGTTTCCTCACATGTAAAATATAAATAGTATTGATAAAAATAGTACTAGTCCATAGTTTATTCTGAAGGTGAGATAAGTTAATCAATTTGTAGCATATTGAAAAATGGCTGGCATAAAGCAAGGGCTAAATAAATTTAGCATTATTGTTATAGGGACTGTTGATAATACAAGAAAGGAAATGACTGTGTAATAAATTATAAATTGTATTTTCATTTTAAACTTTAAAATTTTAAATTAAAATTTTAAACTTAATCATTCTATGGATAGGGCATGAAAGAATATTCATGGTCTTCCATATTTTATCTGCAAGTAAATTTGATAGACATAGTGAAGGTTCAGGACCATTGTAGATAGTTTTCATTCATATAATTGTTTAAAATAGAGTCCACTCTAAGAAAAAATTTGAGTTTCAAATTTGAAGATGGCATTTTATTTTTGGACCCCAACATGGGGCCTGAACCCAAGACCCTGAGATCAGGACCTGAGCTGAGATCAAGAGTTGGACACTTAGCTGACTGAGCCACCCTTGAACCCTTGAAGATGATGTTTGGCTTTTATCTCTGCATCTCTCCCTCTATATTCTTTAAATTTCACTTTTAGTAATTTGTGTTTTTCCTCTGATGTAAATAAAGCAAGCAGACTTAAATTCGAAGAAAATACTGTCATAAACATCAACAATGTAAAAGTAAATAGAAATAAAAGAGCGAAATATTATACATTGAAGGATTAAAAATTACAATTAGAATTAATAAAAGTAGAGGTTTTAAAACATCATTATATTGCTCACATTCTGTTAGAAAAAATATAAAATACTATTATTTGAAAATAAGTATTATCAAAAGCACCCTTGAGAGAAAAAAAGTGGAAGAGTGTAAGAAAAATTTAGTGCATAGGAGAGAGAAAAGGTATATTTTGTTGTGATAAATATTTATATTAAATTTAAATAATGTAGAATTTATCTGAATATGAGGGGTAAGTGAAGTTATCCATTAATGAAATGGTAATATTAAAAATAATATCCAAATTTGCAAGTGGAAATAAGAGAAATGATTAGAAATTTTATCGATCTAGAATATATATAGAGAAAAATGTAAGAGTAAGCTAAATTAATTATTCCAAATAAAGATAAAGGAATAAAGACAGATATGTCAATCACTATTCAAAAGAGTGAATAAACTAAACCTTTTTTTTTTAAATACTGTATTTATTCATTTGACAGAGAGAGATTGCAAGTAGACAGAGAGGCAGGCAGAGAGAGGAGAGGAGGAAGCAGGCTCCCCATAGAGCAGAGAGCCTGATGTGGGGCTCGATCCCAAGACCCTGAGATCATGACCTGAACCAAAGGCAGAGGCTTAACCCACTGAGCCACCGAGATGCCCCCTAAACTTTTCTTTTTGAAAAGATTATCAAATAGGGTTAAGAGACCTAGGGAACTTTATTAAATTTATGACCAACAAAAACAATAACAATGACTGTACTCATGAGGAAAGATACTAAAAAGAGTGAGCTAAGAAGTGATAGCCAAATGCAAAGGAAAGGAAAGTATAAGTGGCAATATTTATTTTATGTTGGACCAGATGGAATGTTAATAGCAAATAACATGATTAAAATTATAAAACCATGCAAGGCACACTTTACAAATAACATAAATCATCAAACTGTATGTATAAGAAATATAGCAACTTAATATGTAAAGCAAAACCTACTAGAAATGCAGTGGGATCCTAATTAGAAAAAGATGTAATAGAACAAAAAAAAAAATGTGAGCATGAAGGATTATATTTAAAAATTATATACCAGGAACTAATTAATATGATAGCATATGGAGCTTTACTGTACAAGAAGAGATATAATATGTGTGTGCAAGTGTGAAGGTATGAGTATCTTTGAAATATTTTCAAAATTCAGTCATGCATCAACTGTTGTAATCCAATTCAATTAGAGATAACTTTTAATTACAGCAATTGTGGTTGCAAGAAATGTGTTCAGCCTTGTTATGTAACACATTTATTTTATTTTATTGGGATTATATCATCAGATATTCTTTAAAGCCATAGATAAATCTTTGTACCCTAGATCCAGGAAGGAATACAATAATCTCTGTGGCCACAGGTATGAAGCTATCAATGTACTGAGTGTTCTTTCAAAAAATATGTATTCAATTATTCTGAAATTTTTGAAAGTAATAGGATTTTAAAATAAAATCTAATTTATCAATATCCTAATAGTGACCATCTTACTTGGATTAATTGAAAAGAACTGAAATTCCTACCACCACAATAGATAAAACAATAAATCTATGCTATTATCTGGTGTGTAAATAGAAGTATATGTCACTGATTCATTTATTTTGGAAAAGAAGAAAGAATGGAAGGAAATAATACTCTTGGGATATAGTGTCCAACTGAGAGAAAAAGCCAATATTGCCAAGATTCCTATGTGAGGCTTAACTGTTCAAGGCATGATTAGTAAAAGCAAAGCTTGAACTGAGGGGATAGAGGTGAGTTTAGAAAAGTGAAGGAAATCCCAGGAGGACGTGCAGCAAATAATTGCTGAGAACTAGAAAGCAAAGTACCAAATAAATGATAATGAGATTATAGGCTCAAAAAATAAAGAGAAAAGATAAACTGGGGAGAATTGAAAGAATTTGGAACAAAGAAGCTTTATTCTCTTAGATGAACCTGAGAAATATGACACCTTTTTATCCATTATTGAAAGCCAATGATTTGTACAGTCTTTATTGAAATTTGAGATTCTCTGTATTATTTTTAGAAATGTCTTGTTTTCCACAAATGATTCTAAATAAAAGGGCAGCTTACATTAATATCTAAGGATGTTTCTCTTATTTCATATAAAAGAGAAGCCAATATAATTGCTTCCATGATATTGATTAAATTAACCATGAAAATGTAACTATTCACTGTATTTAATTAACAATGAACTCTCCATATCCTCCAGTGAAGTTAATTGTGCTAAGTAGGAATAACAATATAAAGGATGAAATAATGTAAGAAACTTTTTAACCTCAAGTTTGTAAGTCAGTAAAATCCCATAGTGACAACCAGGCTGCTCTAGCAACTACAGACATTAGATAGTATGAAGCTGGAAATAAATGAGCATCTGATTGACCATAGTGACTCCCGTTGACTATCAGACCAGAAGCTCTCAAATGTCTCCCCAATGTTATCAATATTTTACCTTTTCTATAAATGACTTATAGTTATATGCAATATGGTATAATCAAGCTTTAGTAAATAACCTTTAATCTCTTATGTGTAACACCATCCACTGAACTCTTATTTCTATTTGTTTTTTTTTTTTTTTAAGATTTTATTTATTTATTTGACAGAGAGAGATCACAAGTAGGCAGAGAGGCAGGCAGAGAGAGAGAGGAGGAAGCAGGCTCCCCGCTGAGCAGAGAGCCCAATGCGGGACTCGATCCCAGGACCCTGAGATCATGACCTGAGCCGAAGGCAACAGCTTAACCCACTGAGCCACCCAGGCGCCCTCTTATTTCTATTTGAATTGGCACATTAAAGTCTATTTAAAGTTGACAAAGGAGGAAAAAGAGGTAAATACAAAGATGTCATTCTTTAGTTGATCAGTGTCTCTCACAAACCAATGTTGTGGCATTATTAATCAATTAGTAATCAAATTTAGGATGAAGACGTATGTAGATATGGCATTACCGTGCATCCATTTGATCTGTTGTTCAAATCAAGTATCACTGAGATATTTGAGCATCAAATGGATAACTGGACATAATTTTAAAGTTCACTGTATGGCTAAGTGTTTAGACATGCTCCTTGAGAACCTAGGTATTTAGAGGCTCAATTACATTGCACACAAATTCCACATGGGGAAGAATGCTGTTTATCTTTGTATTATTGCTTTTTAGTATTTCAACTTTTTACTCCTCTTCTCTAATAGATTTACACAAGCATCCCCTTTGCAAGATGACTTAGCTCCCTCTAGAGTGAAACACGGGCCACTCTTATTGATATTAAATTCAGCTATGCTGTATGTTTTCAAAAATAGAGAGCTAAAGGATATGACACAGGCAGAGGCTGTAATGTTTTTCATAGTTTGGCTTGGCTTCTCATGCTTCTTTG